>NC_071092.1:43951819-44302819 GCF_027358695.1 Spea bombifrons
AAACGTCTCTGTATTAGAACATAATAGGATGAAGTGCATTAACCTGCATTGGGAGACCATTACACTGTATAATGAAATAATTGAGGTATATGGGGTTCGTTACCCTATACAAGGAGGTGTAACACGGTATTCTGTATAAATGGTATATGGTTTACCTTACCCTATTTGTGGCTGGAATTATGTTATATAAGTGGGTACGGGTGGTGTATAGAGTGCATCATCCTGTGCGGAGCCCTATACGGAGTTCGTTACCCTGTGTGTGTAGTAACAGAGGCGGTATACTCGGTACTTTACCCTTGTGGAACGGGTTGATGCCGAACTCGGTGACTAATTTCTGGCAGCGGTTCTCCTTACGGATGGTCTCCCGGTGGATTGCGTTCAGGGAGACCTCGTCCCGAGGCTCTTTGGCCCGTTGGCTCCCGGCTGCCGGCGCTGCCATCCCGAAACAGAGCGGTGTGCGTCTGCTACCAAGGCAACAGTTCAGGACCCCACGGGCTGTCTTGGCTCTGCCTGAGCTGAGTTCCGGTAGAGGCTGGTTTATGGTGTGAATGCTTCTTTCCAACCCTGTGGAAAGAGGAAGCTATAGGATCAACTTTACTTTCTATATGTTTAACCACCTACATATCTATATGCCATTTACTATGTTTCTTAACTTTGTTGCTGTGATGAAGTGTATGTGTGGTCCCTTTAATAATTTAGAAACCTGGATGATAGAATTTTAGATCATATGATGGAAAAACACAAGCAGCGGCTGTCATTCTCCGCGTGTCTATTAGTTATGTGGTTTATTACGGGTGTACATTAACCCTTCGCATTAACCCTTACACAGGTTTATATTTTATATATATATATTTTATTAAGAGACTGTAGAACACTGCGATACACTTCTACCCAGAAAACATTCCGAGCACCTAGAAAAGGGGGGCTGCACCCCCTAAAGAAGGGTACTTGAGAGCTATGAGGCGAGCCTTTGCTGAGTAAACACTTTATGGCTTTATAAGTGATCACTGGAAAACGGGCTCCCATTTATAAAACTATTACATAGTATTATATGTGTATGACCCCAAACATCACATTATATGCATGAGTGGTCTTTTAGCAAACGCTAAACTAATTGCACACGGTATAAAAATACAGGCGAGATCCATAACGATTCCACCTGCCCTTCACAAACATGGCCGCCTGGAACTCAGAACAGATCACGTGACCAAAACAAGCAGGGCGCAACGGTTCTGTGACGCGTGATGTCATTGGATGTTGATTGGTCACTTGTTTAAAGGTCTAAGTACTGATAGGATGCGAGGCTGTGCCGGCAAATTTAAAATTTCTGCATTCGGAGGCTGCGTTCTGGTGCCCAGATCTCTCTCTTTATACGGGGGGAAGTCATCAAGGGAAGATCTGGGGGCCAGTTCAGCCCAGGCGAACCAGCCAGAGGGTCTCGGTTTAACTGCACCTGAGAGGTCTAATTTTTGGTGATCCGCTATATTCGGGTAAGAATGAGACTGCCTTTGATGTTTAAAATGTGCTTTAAAAAATAAAGTCTATTTCGTTTTGTCTTTTATCTATCTACGTTTATTATATATATATATATATGAGAGAGACTGTGATGGATAAGGTTAACCTGTTAAAAATCTTATGATTTTGCAATATGAGTAGTGCTGACTGTATCATATAGTTTCAGTAGATGTATGTATTCCCCCCCCCCCAAGGGCGCCCATTGACGCACCTTAATATGGATACAGCTTTATGTATGCATGGAGACCATACCAAAAAAAAAATGTAGAAAGCTGAAATAAACCCCGTGCTCAGGACACCGTATACCCGTGACAACACCGTATACCTGTGACAATTTAACCCTGTCAGTGCCAACACACAGACCTTAACATCTGACAAAGAATTGCATTAGCAGTTATGAAGGTTTATTTATTGTCACGCTGCATTCCGTTTTTTCTGTAAGGATGACTTCTTATGCACCTGCAGGTATTCCAGGTGTTAGTGTGACACTCTGTCTGGTTTCAGGAAAATGATGCTGGCCGACCACTTGTCTACAGAGATCCAGAGCAGCGTCACCGTGGAGTACTTAAACGCCTCGGGCCAAGCGATGAAACGCAAAGTCATCCGTAACTCCTTCATGTCTCTTGGACGCAATGAGCTCCGTGAGCTTGTGCTGCAGGTGAGTGACGGGAAACTCCAGCAGAAGTTCGTCCTGAAACAGATCAAGCTCTTCACCCGTTTCATCCAAGATGGCAAAGCCTCCATTGTGTTGAACCCGGACAATGTCCAGCTCTTGATCTCCAACTGCCCCTCGGATAAGCTCAAGCTCTTCATGAGAACTCTTCTGATAAAGCACGAAGCTGGGAAGAAGGAGAAGCCGGTGAACGATCGCACCAGGCTGCTCTCTGGGCTGCCGCGGACGTTTGAGACCATTAGCCCGGTGCAGAAAAAGGATGTGGAGCAGGCGAATGAAATGCGGGCCAGGGTCAACACCGAGACGCCCGTTAAAGGGAAGGGACTCGGCCTCCGGGGAGTCAATGGCGTCAACAGATGTCAGAAGAAACGGGCGAGGACGGCCTCTTCTGAGAACTGCTTGGTAAGTTGCATTAGTGAACCTTATGGTTATTTGCGCTTTAATGCAATTTATCCCCCCTTGTATTTGCCCCACTAGCTCGACCTGCGCAAGCATTCTAGGGGGCTAACTATACCCTTCATAAGCTGCCCATTGGTTACATTGGGAGTGCTTTCCAGCCAGTGATTAAAGTAAAGTTATGACAGCTTTCTGCGATAGATTCAATTATTTATCTTTTTTATTTTCTGTGCCTTGGTAACTTTCATATAATTTTGTAGGTTGCAGATCTCCGACCCAGCAAGAAGCCGACTCTGACGATGCCCAAATCTCTGACGCTCTCCACGGAACAGTCTCTGGTCCTGAACACCGTTCTCAGCGGGAAGAACGTCTTCTTCACTGGCAGCGCAGGTTGGCATTAGTGCCGGGAACCTCCGTACGGGGCAGGGAGCTGGGCTCGCAGGATCTAACTTCATTTTGTCTGAGCAGGAACCGGAAAGTCCTATTTACTGAAAAGGATCATTGGTGCCCTGCCTCCGAAAAGCACTTTTGCCACAGCGAGTACTGGAGTGGCTGCCTGTCACATAGGCGGCACAACGCTGCATGCGTTTGCAGGTATTTTGTGCTATATACATTGTGGAGGTGTTGCATGTTTTACAGAAATGGTCAAATATACAACCAAGGAGCTTTTTAGAGGGTTGATATTAAGCTCTGTGGCTCTTGTTAGTCACCGGCAGTGCTTGATGAGAGTTCTTCAGAGCAGCCGACGTTGTCTATATGTGCCTTTTTAGTAAAATGATGATGGATAAACTACTTCTCTGTCAATCTTAAGGTATCGGCTCTGGGAAGGCACCATTGGATCAATGCATTGAATTGGCGAAGAGACCAGGCGTCCGGCAGCACTGGGTTAGCTGCCGGCAGCTTATCATCGATGAAATTTCCATGGTGGAAGGAGAAATGTTTGACAAGCTGGAGGCTGTGGCCAGGTAAAAACATTGTCCGTGAGCCAGACCATAAGTAAGAAACCGGTGTAAAGATCTGCCCCAGAAATTAACATAGAAAATGTAATTGCCCTACGGTGTAATAATGATCTGGTTCGTTAGACCTGTTGCCCCTGCGCTCACCAGCTGGAGTATTTCTTGCAGGGCCGTCCGTGGACGAGATGAGCCGTTTGGTGGCATTCAGCTCATCGTATGTGGAGATTTCCTCCAGCTTCCGCCCGTCACCAACGCTTCTAGTCAAACCAAGTTTTGCTTCCAGGTAGGAATGACTGCAAGAAAACGCGTTCCTCGTCCGCCAGCAAGACTGGGAATTACTCGGTCGATTCTAATACTCTCTGGCAACCACTGCAGATTAGATAGAATCTGGTTACATTCGCAAAACGGATCCATATTGGATTTGTCTCGTCCTGCAGGCTAGAAGCTGGCGGAAATGCATCAATCTGACCATGGAATTAACTGAAGTGAGAAGGCAGACGGACAAAGCCTTCATCTCCTTGTTACAAGCCGTCCGGCTGGGCAGGTGAAGTGTTTTTAAGGAGCCGTCGTGTTACAATGTTTTCTCTTTATAGCAGATGATTGATGGTCCCTTATCCTACTGCGCAGTATGGGGTTAACACTTATGGACATTTAAATCCATCAGAGGATGGTTGCCTACCTGGCTTAGACGTTCTGCACATACAATGCCCATTAGGTTGCAAAACCTTTATTACCAATTGTCATTAAGGGGTTAAAAATGTAGATGCAGCCATCAGGATCACTTGTGTTTGGTCTTCCCTGTGTACACTGGTTATATGCATGTGTACGGGTCACAACTATTCTGCATTTAATATCACCTTCACTCTATAACAATTCTGTGCGCATGTCCTGCAGGCGGCTTCATGCTGTCCTTTTTAAAAGTACTAAATTGGCAGGAAACCTCTGCCCCAATCTGTCTCTTTAAGCCCGAGCACGGTTGATAGAAGTGCCTGCTTGTGAATCGGCAATTCATCGTTTTTTTTTCTCCTTGCTTGTTTTGCTTTCTCAGATGCACCGACGAGGTCGCCAGAAAGCTGCTTCTCACCGGCAATCATAAGATCGAGCGGGATGGAATTCTGGCCACCAGGTTGTGCACCCACAAGGACGACGTGGAGCTAATGAATGAACGGCGGTTACAGCAATTACCCGGTAATGCATCCGACAGAGTCCAGAAGAGATTTAAGAGAACGTCTTACGACCCTGGATTTTGTACGGCAGATACTCAGTGTATGTCTCATGTCTGTCTGTCTGTCTTCCAGGTGACGGTCGTTGTTACGATGCCTTGGACAGTGACCCTGTGCTGGTGAAGACCATTAATGCACAATGTCCTGTTAATGAAAAGATTCAGCTCAAGGAAGGAGCTCAGGTTGGTGACTCCGCTCCTCGAATATCAGACACATTTAGTCATTTCGGGTAATGCTGCTACAATTTTATATATCTCTCTATCTTGTTTAAAAATGACTTAATATTCTTAACTATATTGCAGAATATAGCTAAAAATCTAAATATAAATATCACTTTGTCTACTGGTGATCTGTCGCTGATTTACTTGCCTGTTTTTCAAATGTGCAACAGGTGATGCTGGCGAAGAATCTGGATGTGGCCCGTGGACTGGTGAACGGGGCTCGTGGTGTTGTCGTAGGATTTGAAGGAGCTGGAAAACGTGAGTTGGCGTCCGGCACTGAAATGCTTACTGATGCTTCCAAGTGAAGCTTTAGTCCCCATTAACCATTAGTACAGAACGATGCCTGCAGTTTTCTCCGCTGTAAAACCTCTGATCTTTCTTGTCTGTACAGCTCTGCCCAAGGTGCGCTTCCTTTGTGGGGTTACTGAAGTCATTAAGCCGGAGCGCTGGGTATTTAAAGGCCACGGCGGGATATACCTGACTCGACAGCAGCTCCCGTTGAAACTGGCGTGGGCGATCTCTATCCATAAGAGCCAGGTAATAACAGACATCAGATGAACCTTATTCCCCCCCCCCCCATACATTGGTGTTAGTCCAGTTTGATAGAAGTGTGTCTGCCCAAGATAAGTTACGATGTAACAGTTTGATCAGGCTGCGCATGGACCTCAGAAGACCGTATCTGATCTGTAGGGCAGGGTAGTAATCGAGTTTACTTTCTGTGACTGCAAATGAAACTCTAATATCTGTACCCCTTGTAGCGCTTACGTTTAGTTACTCAATGGCCGTCGTTGCCTCTTCTCTGTTCCAGGGAATGTCTCTAGACTGCGTGGAGATCTCCTTGGCTCGGGTGTTTGAGAGCGGCCAGGCTTATGTAGCCCTCTCTAGAGCCAGGAGCCTCGAGGGTCTTCGGGTTCTGGATTTTGATCCCAAAGTCGTGAAAGCCAACCCGTATGTTCTTCAGTTTTACTCCAGACTGCAGAAAGAGAGAGCACTTCTACAGGTAAACCCCCTTTAATAACCCCCCCCCGTATAATAAAGGAGCACAGAAAGGGTCCTTTCAGGGTATAAATGTTGCCTGAAGCTATGATATGTAATATAAAAATTTACAAACTCTACATATGCAATTTTTCTTTCAGATGACTATCGATCCTTACTTGGCAGGCAAAGAGAACTGATGTCATAACGCAATGGATTTTTTAATGCATTTTATTTTTAAGCTGTGGATATGTAAATATTACCGTACAGAATTTTATATTTTTATAAATAAAGGCGCTAGCATCTGAAAGTGTCTGTTTTTGCGATTGTCTTTCTTTGTGACTATACCAGACACAAATTGTAATCTGATTACAAATCCAGTGGTTTAAATTAAAGCGACAAAGCTGCTTTTTGTATGCATCACACGTTTAACCCCTATAATGCCAGAATGCAATGAGGAGAATGTGGCACTGATCTAGAACTGTAGCAATTACAATCGGCAATTAAGTAAAATTAACTTAATCTCTATTGATATAATTTGTCTGTTACTAACGCTTTTAATTTACACTTAAATTAAATCTGTATTTGCGAAAAGCTGACAGTAACTGTCCAGTAATCCTAAATTGGTTTTATATTAAAGTGTATTTCCATAACCGGTAATTTAATTGTTTAGAGCTCTTAAAATACTTTTTGACAAGAACTATTTAAAAGAGAAAAGAAATCTAGAAAAATGGTGCTAAACCATCTCGCTCTGTTATCTGAGCCCAGGCTACTAGGCAAACACCCTGACTCCATCATTCTCATTGTGCTTTTGTATACAAAAGAATGGCTCGGTCTAAATCACCCAGCCGCCTCTAATGACTTCATTAGCATTGCCATAAAGCATCAGCTCAGTGTGGTGTTTGAGCCGGGAAAGTCATCCAAAATATCACATGACTGACAATGGCCACTTCCAGGTCTGCGGATAAAGGGAGGTTTTTTTTTTTTTTTTTTTTGTTTTTTTTTTTTTGTGTGGAGCAAAATTAGATAAAACCAGGTTTTTGTCCCCAATGACATTACTCTATACAGCGCTGGGGTTTATGCTTCAGCAAAAGGTTGCGTGTCGTCTATGGCACTTTTACCTATTGTGTAATACACCCTAACGCTCTAGATTGTAAGCTCTTTTGAGCAGGGCCCTCCTCACCTGTTGTCTCTGTTAGTCATATTTTTATGTTACATACTACTTATGTCCTGTCTACTCATTGTACAGCGCTACGGAGTTGGATGGTGCTATATAAAACAAATAACGATAATAATAATGCACCGGCAGACGTCTCCAGACATGTCTGCCGGGGATCTGGCTGCAGGGTATTACCAAGGAAGGAATATTTGATTTAGAAAAGCGTTGTGCAAACATTCTAAAAGCTGACCTTTTCCTGTAAGGTATAATTAGCAGGAGGGGTAACCGTATTTTCGCTCTCTCAAGGAGTGTTCTGGAATGTACCGTGGATCTGTTTCACGTATAAAAACACGGGATTAGGCAGAGTGTTTTTTTAATTGTTGTTCCCCCGGTGACTCACGGTGTTATCTCTGTGTTTATGTGTGTTATTTGCGTGTTTTATCTGTGTCTGTCTGTAGGCGTGGGACGATCGCTACATCAATTCACTTGCCAAGAGATTTTGTTTATGGAAATGGACCAACCACGATAGACTAGATATGTATCAGAAAAGAACTATCCAATCAGAATGTTCTGAGCTACTAACAAATGCAGGACATCAGAAATCTTGGGGCCCAGTAATTCCTTGGAGCTGATGCCCCTCCCATCAGCCCGCCCCATGTCCCTCCCACTTTACCACCCATTGCTCCACCCATCGCGCCCTCTTAGAATCCTCCCATAAGTGCACCTTATGGGCGCAGAGGCGAGCCTGGGGTTAGTGGCGCCCGAGTGCAGTATTTTTCCAGGGCCCCTGTAACTAATACAAAGACATACACACTAACACACAAGCTCACTCTAACACCATACACTTACACACTCATTCTTTCTCCTGCTCCTCCGCTCCCAGATGCCAAAACCATAGGCTCACCGACACGCACACGAACACCAAGTACTAACACACACTCGCTCATGCTAACACTATGCATTAACACACTCTAACACATACCGCAACAGACACACATATGCTAATATCATGCACTCACAAACACTAGTAAGACACACGCCTGTTCACACCATACATCAATACGCACGCACCCTAACACTCACACTAATGCCATACACTTACACACCTTCTACATACTCTTCTACACACACTGACTAACACTAATATATGTATATGTAAGTAGAGCCAAATACATGGCTGCCCACGGACATTGCCCGAAAAGCCTACAAGGCGGAATCCACAAGGGAACTTCAATGGAGGTCCTCTTTTGATTTTACCCAGGCCGTCAGGGAAGATTGGAGGATCTCTCTAACCAGCCCATGATCTCCACTACCCTAAGAGTAGGACAGTGGGACTGTCCCATGAAAACCAGGACTGTTGGGAGGTATATTATATTTATACCATAGCGAAGGGTGTCTTCGCTTCCCGTTCTCTGGATTTGTATAGTTCCCCATAAAGTTGTAAAGTTGTTGATTAGTTCAGGGCAGCCTTTGTAGGGATGGGGAAGAGAAGTGCATTTTTTTTAAGGAGAAAAACGCTATTTTTAATTTTATATATATATACAGGATCACAAAATAACGTCCTCACTGCTAAGGTGCGATCACCTCGTGGAGTAGCCCAGTGCCGCCGCACACCCCGTACGAAAGAATGTGTGTGATGTATCAAACTCATGACTTTGTTGTTCAATGATGTCATAACGGAGACTGGGATGTCTGCCAACCCGAATTTAGCAGGAGAAAAAATGTTATTCCAATCACATTACACCCATGTTTATTTAGAAATTATTTTAAACTGTGATATCCTCTATAGCTCCCGATTCTACCTGTTTAGTTTGGCCAGTCCCTCTTAGAAAGAGAGCTTGGCATGAGCTGAAACATAGATACGTTGAAATCGACAGCAGAAAAGAATGATACAGTCTACTCATTTTTTTCCTAATTCTGTAGAATGACTTTATGTACGTTGCAAGCTTTAAAGAATTCATTTACTGTTTTTGCATGTATTACTTCCACTGAAAGCCCATACTAGGTATCTACTACCCCTTCTATAAAGCATAATTTTCTCCTTATTTTCTCATTATCTCTCAAACACCCTTTAAAAGGATGCTCCATTACCACACATAGCCTACTGAAAAAAACTTTAGGAGGAGCTGCAGCAGATCACCTTCTCAACGGTTCATTATTTCACCCCAATGGAGATGCTTTCTGCACATGGGGGGATCATGATCATGGAGCAGCCGGCTAGTGAGGTGACCCCAGGATCTCCACAATCCTAGCAGCATGGGGCTCTATTTTACCAATTACGTCATTGGTCCTCAAGGGACATCTGTTCATGACTGGTATCTCCAAGTTGGCAGCACTATACGCTGGTGCGTGAATTGATTCTGTTATTTTAATGATCCATCGGTGATCCTTATTTCTTGTTCTTTAAATAGCTGCGGAGTCTTAGAGACAAGCTTTGTCCTCTGGAACCCACACACGAGACAGCTCCAGGTCCTTGAGATGTCATCAAGTTAGCTCCACGGTATCTGAAGGCACTCGTCCTACAGACAGACCAAGGTGTGACCTACTGAAGAACCTCCAGAGAAAAAATGGCAGTTTCTGTTTGGATCACCATCTGTATTTAATGTTTTATTTTTCATGTTCTGTATACTGCGGTGACATCTTGAAACGTTATCATTTATCTGTCCAGTTCAGAAGAAAGAAGAGAGAGGGGAGATGGGATAGAGACATTTAAATACTTAAAGGGATTTAACAAAGTTTATTTCTGGAGAAATGTTAGAACGAGAGATCATAATCTAAAACTAGATGTAAGGAAGTTTGACTTTACTGAGAGGGTGGTAGACAAGTGGAACAGCCTCCCAGCAGAAGCGGGACCAACAACTGATTAAGGTCTTTTAATCAGGAAAAACATGTGACTAGACGGGCCGACAGGTTCTTACCCGCCATCAAATTCTATGTTTCCTTGTTATTACAACAATACAATGTATCCGCATTTGCATAAAGAGCTGGCAGTACTCTGCATTGCTTAGAACAAATATTATATATCGCTATTGACTAAGGCCGTGAGTCTCGAGCTATTACAAGGCATCATCCGTCTCTCTCTTTTGTATAGATTGTAGGATATGTTTCTTTCTGCTGTTTGCCACTTTAGAATAGTTTGTTCTTTGCTCTATCTTCAGAACTTTGTAGGCACGGCAATATTCCCGGAACTTCAGAAACATGTACGGCCGTTTATTATGGAATCTTTCAGAACGGTCACGGGGTGGAGATGTCGCTGTTGCAGTCTGGCATTGCTTTTATTTAACGGCCGCTGCGGATGAACTCGTTGCGTGTTGATTGTGGAGTTAAAGAATCTCTTTAACCTGAGATGTTTGCTAAAGGGAGAGCTGTTAGGAGAATTTTCTGGAGAGTCTCCCCCTTCTGGGACCAACTACATGTTAATGTCTACGTATTATAACGTGATGTCATCAAAGGCCCTGTTGGTGTAACGGTCAGGTGTCCCAATACTTTTGTCAATATAATATATATATATATACCGGTATATGTAAAAAATAGAAGCAGTATTAAGAAGAGCTATTTGTGTCTTTCGTTTGATGGCTTAGATAACAGCCAATGTTACTGATGGACACTCAATTGCTCAATCTTGATGTCAACTTCTGACTTATCTTCTGACCTTCTGGTATCCTTGTTACCTTGGCTTTCCGAGTTCGAACATGGTACTTCTATCTTGCTTCCGCCATTCCCCAACTACTTTCCCTGCTGAAAGCAGAATTAGCTTTAACCCTCTCATTTCATTGAACCGCTGGAGCACATGCGCATCTGCGTGTTACTGAAATATAAGACCTTCATGCAGAATGCGTAAGGCTGGAGGACACTAAGGAATATGGATCGAAGGCTATGAACTATTATATACTGAAGCTTAAGGATGGTAGAATTCATGACATGTTCTTGTACCGTAATCACAGAACATGTATTAAATGTAGTAAAACTGGAAATAAATTACCCGGTTATTCCGCAATCCAGAAGCTGTTCTGAGCCTGTGTCAGGGTGGAATTATGTCTTAAACATGATGTCACAGACTCTGCCGGGCAAGTTCATAACCTCATTACCTGCCGGAGGAAACTGGAGTTTATTAGTGCATCAAATTAGGGGGTATTTGTTAAACTGCGCATTTTGGCTACCTAACCTAGTTAGTTGGCTAACTTCATCAAGGAGGTCAAGGTTATTGTCATCTGGGGCAGATCACAGCTGCCAAAAAGTCCTAAATTTGCCTGGACAATCCTGGCAACCTGGCTTATCTTCCTATTGTCTTCCTCCTGGTTATTGGGGGTGCTGGAAGCTTAACATGCTAAGGGTCTGAATTGGTCTTTGTGTGGCATGTAAAGTAGAAGCGGATGGGGCCTTCCATTGGGCGAACACCCAGTGATGACATCACAACTCTACCCACATAATATGGCATAAAATGATGTCATGAGCAGGACAATGTGTACGAGAGAGCACAGAAGGGATTCAGCCAGGTGATTAATACATCTTTCCAAGCTATTAAGGAATCTCCTACCCCTTTTTCCCAATGTATCAGTCTGTCTGTCCCAGTCTTGTCAGACCCTTTGAATGTAAGGACTGTAAGAAGCGCTGCGGGAATTGTTGGCGCCCAGCAGGGGCATAAGCTCTTGGGTCTAGATTGTTTCGGCAAATTGTTGGCAGCCGTGTATAACACCTTCCAGCCAGTGTTACTAACAGAAGCCTCTTTGCATTCGTTACAGGTAATTACTAATTACATGAATTACTCTTTAGTTGAAAATGGGGTTGACGTCCTACCCCTAATTAACATGAAGTAAGATTAGGCATAGATCAAAGATAAAACATTTGTGTTGGTATGTGAAATTTTAAATCCTCGCCCTTCGGGGTGACTGCTGCACATTCCTAAGAACATGTATTACTAGACTTTTGTGGATCATTTTCAAACAACGTGTATTCAAACATGAGGACGCTTTCTTGACATAATACAATTTCCTTATTTCTAATCTATAATAGAACGGAACACAAAAAAAAGTGCAAGGAATAAAACATCAGGCGAGGGCTGGCATCTTCTAGCCGGGGGGGGGATACAAAGCCAAATCACTCACACACACTCACTCTAACGCATACGCTCACTCTAACACCCACACACAGACACACGCATATACACATGAACAAGGTTTAATGTTTCACATCATGTAAAACGGGCAGACTAGATGGGCCGAAGGGTTCTTATCCATCAGCGGTTTCTTTGTTTCATGTCCCTGGTACGGCTATAAATAAGAAGTGGGGTATTGTTGCCCCTTTAATAATCTCCCTCTGTTACATGTTGGGGTATCTCTTGTTCACCTCTCCCCCGGCTCATGTCAGCTTATTTTGAAGGGGATCCTTTTATTGAAGGGGATGATTTACAGACACTTTAATCGGATATTTCCAAAACAATTGAATTGATTGGAAAGCAGGAGGGGTGGTTTTAATAAATAATGCTGCAATTTGTAGATCTCAATAATTAAATATATATATATTCCATAGGCAGGAACGACGGTGTTTCTTGCCCTGTGTCTGTGCAGAAGGACACATTAATTCCTGTCTTTCTGACCTCTTCACGTCTTTCATAAACAAATGGATATTTGCATCAATAGCCCATTTGGCCGATGTTTAAACTGCGACTCGTAAATCAGGAATGGAAAGAAAAGGCAGGTAATTAGGAACAATGTCTGATACATTTAAAGGGACACTCCGGCCATCATTTTCACTTTAAACCATATGATAGCCGAGATGTACATTTTTGCCATGCCCCCCCTTGCAAGTGCATGGAGGGATTCTGCAAAAAGCCGTGCAGGGATATGATGTCATGAGCTGGTGCTCCGTGCCTTAATGCAACGTATGGAGGCTGTGCTGAGCTGGCGCAGCTTCCATAGTGTAAATGGGGCAGTTGAGGAGATTGAAGATCCCCCCCCCAGCACGTTACGGGGGGGGTTGTAACCAGCCCATTTAGCAGCTCATTGCTGGGGGAGGGGGTTTGGGGGTCTGATCACCCAAGAGGGTTATTTTGCCCCCTGCCGCCATAGGCCAGGATATGTCACTGGCATTTATTTTGTTTAGAAAATGTTTTAACGGGAAGAATACATTGCGGTTCCTTTCTTTAAAAGAACGCCTTTAGAAATTCAGCAATCTTACAATCAATCTAAAAGTAACCTATACCTAACTGCCTGCACGAGCTAACAGAACACCTGCTAATTAACAAACGTACAATGCATCCTGCGAAACCAATTAATTCCCGCAGATCTTTACGAGCTGTTAAACGGCGTTAGGAAATGGAAGGTCATCCAAACTTTGGAGTTCAGCAAGCAAACTTAACCCGATTCTAGAACCATGGGACTTGTTCAGCAAATGCCAAGTGAAATTTGGGAAGACGTCATAGCTTTAAAGGTTAAATGTCATCATCAGGCTTCTTAACTAAAGTGTTTTCAACATGCTGTTCCACTTAGACAGGACATTTATTGCACTCTGTAGGATGCTGTTCAAATAAATATTTAACCGTTTGTTTTAATGTCACATGAAGGTTTATTCGCTATAAAACTACCGTATTTGCTCGATTATAAGACGACCCTGATTATAAGACGACCCCCCAAAATCTGAATATTAACTTAGGAAAAAAAGAAAAAGCCTGAATATAAGACGACCCCAAAGGAAAAAAGTTTTACCAGTAAATGTTAATTCATGTAAACTATTTTTTTTAATAAAAGCTATGATTGAGAAAAATATTTTTTTTGTTTTTATTTCCTTGTATTTTCCAACCTGCCCCCCAGTTACGCACATCTGCCCCCAGGCTTGCCACTCCAATATGGCACTGTGGCCCATGATATGCCTTTTAACCCTCTATATGCCACTGTGCCCCATGGTATGCCTTTTGACCCCCTATGTGCCACTCTGCCTCCAGAAATTCCTTATACCCCTATATCCCATTCTGGCATTTAGGGGGTTAAAATGCATATTATGGGGCAGAGTGGCATATAGGGAGGTATAAGGCATTCCAGGAGGCAGAGTGGCATTAAGGGAGTTAAAAGGCATTGTATAGAGCACTCTGCCTCCAGAAATGCCTTATACCCCTATATGCCACTCTGGCATTTAGGGGGTTAAAAGGCATATTATGGGGCAGAGTGGCATATAGGGAGGTATAAGGCATTTCAGGAGGCAGAGTGCTCTATTAAATGCCCCCTTAACGCCACTCCAGAAATGCCCTATGCCCCCATTTAACACACACACACACCCTATACCCCCATTTAACTAACACACACACACACACACACACACACACACACTCTCTCTCTCTCCCCCCCTTCCCCCTCTCTCACCCCTCTCTCACCCCTCTCTCCCCTCTCTTACCGGTGCTTCCAGAAGACGACCCCGATTAGAAGACGAGGGGTATTTTTCAGAGCATTTGCTCTGAAAAAAACCTCGTCTTATAATCGAGCAAATACGGTACATCGATTCATTTAAGAAGCTTAAGTGTTCCTTGAATGATCACAAATAAGGCAAACATTTAGTAGAGAACTTTTCAGGTAGGTCCCTCTTTGGAACCCCCAATCCCCCTGCTCCTCTTTCCTCCCCGATGTTCCTCTTTTTCTAGGAGGTCAGAATGTTTGCTGGGTATGAGGGTATCGCAGGGTTCTACAGCCCTAAAAGCCCCGATATTGTGTATAGAAACAGCAGAAAATGGGTTTATAAAATAAAATGTTTAAAAAAACCACATTATTATAATTCTTTCACTGAAAACGCCACAGTGGAGCCAGGTCCCTGAAGATGCCGCATTTTTGGCCACCATCTCCATATCAGGATTTCAATGGGTCACCACTTTGGCGGGACCTTAGGAGATCCAGAACCTGGCCTGGGAGGAAAGGAAAGGGCCGCATATCCCCTCTTGGACAGTGCAACCCCAGAAGAGGAAGCCTGGGGACCTGGTTTCCGTCGTGGCCCTGTCACGGACCACCAACCACAGTTTTCCCTCGATGGAACTGAGAAGCACGAGAACCTCGTGCTTCACGGAAAAAGAAAATAATAAATATTCATCAATAGATTAAAAAATTAACATGAACATTCTCAGTTAATCCTCATCCCCTAACCCCGGCTCTAGCCACACCCTCTTAAATAAAAGTGTTCCTCGTTGGCCATTGGGAGCGTTGGGAGGCGTGTCTCTATGTCTTACCTCTATTCTCTCAATAAATGTAAGAACGTCTCTCTTCTTCTTGCCGCACCTGTTTTTCCAATCGCTTCTTCACTTCGCCGAATGTTCTTCGGTGAATCATTTATCTGACATTTTGGCGAAACACCAAACTTCCTTTTGGAAGGATTTATAAAGACATCTCGGTTTTATTAGTCAGCCGTAATACCGCCATTCTCGACGTGCCACACCTTTTACTGACAACGGACCAGCGAGGGTACTTAAATAATTACAGCCTTAACGTTGTCTGACTGGATGCTCAGCCGAGATGGTGAATAACAGTGATATCAGCCAAAATATGAGCTATGGGGATATATATTTTTAGAAGAGGGTTGCATTAGTGGAACTGAGTAACAGTACAACATTTTCTATATTCATATTCATAAATACATTTTATTTGGTAAAAGCCGTGCTGACTAGCTGGTAACCTTCATGCTCATACCTCCCAACTGCCCTTCTCTAGGAAAGGCAGTCTCTCCTTATTGCCCTGTAATCTGTGTTATTACCATCGTTAAGTATGAAAGATACAAAAATTACAAAGTTTATCAATAGGGCTATCTTTAGAAACAACGGGGCTTCCGTCTGAGGCACGACCAGCCACCTCTCCCAGCTCCGCTGTGGGCTCCATCACTACAAAACTGGTGCAGCCACCAGCACAGACCCCTCCAGCATGGTGGTGCCCAGGACACGAGGGACGGACCCTTAGGAGAGGTCTATGCTGGTCGCTCCACAGACCTCCATCTCTAGACCATGATGGCTGTTGAGGAGGCTCAAGGGACTTGGGTCCCTAAAGTGATTCTGGACCCAGTGCCGCTGCCTTATTGCACCACATTAAAAACGGCCCTGCTTATGATACATACTATTATTATTTATTGTTTTATATAGCGCCATTATATCCCGCGGCGCTGTACAATGGGATAGAATTTGAATTTCCATCATAAATAAATAATATGAAATTAAAATTCAACATTGTTTTAACAAAGGCAGCGATGGATGTAATAAGAATAATTAATAATATAATCTTTCAAAGTATTAAAAGTCCGTTCCACAAGCTGATTTTAATTGAAAAGTTTCAATTGTCCAGTCCTGAGTCAGGAACGATAATTACCCGGAAATGTTTGCCTGTCCCGGTAATTAAATTATAATCTGCGTGTTAATTTTTAGGTTAAATAATTTATGTAGAGAAGAGAATTGTTATAGACTGAATGTATCACGACGATCCACAGAATTATATAGAATTGCACAATTAGATTAAATTAGCATTTCAAACATGGTATATGTAATGTTCTTTTGTTTCTGTTTTTTTTAGTGATACAGTTAACAAAGATGTTTAGAAGCAGATCATATCAGCCCCAATTAAAATGTATTTTTAGAATTTGGAATTTATTATTAAAATCATATAAATTAATCTTTAATGTCCTAAATGTTCTAACAGTCAGTTACCTTTTTTCATGTAAAACAAGGAAATTTCTCGCTGTAACATAATAGCAAAAGGGTTTTCTAACGATCAATTATGCTGTTAAACTTAAACTTAGTTTAGCGAACACAACTTGCCATTGGAACACAGGAGTGATGAGAGTGATGGGAGTGATTTAAAATCAGCCTTTCCAGCTACAACAGTCATTTACAACATTAACCCAGTCTGCGCTGGATTTCTGGTCCATTTCATGTTATTTTAATGGACAAAATGTGCTTTTCTTTCCCAAACTTTCAAAGTATACATACTTTGTATTTAGTATACATACATATATATAGATCTATCTATCTATCATCTATCTATCTATCTATCTATCTATCTATCTATCTATCTATCTATCTATCTATCTATCTATCTATCTATCCATCTATCTATCTATCTATCTATCTATCTATCCATCTATCTATCTATCTATCTATCTATCTATCTATCTATCCATCCATCTATCTATCTATCTATCTATCTATCTATCTATCTATCCATCTATCTATCCATCTATCTATCTATCTATCTATCTATCTATCTATCTATCTATCTATCTATCTATCTATCTATCTATCTATCCATCTATCTATCCATCCATCCATCTATCTATCTATCTATCTATCTATCTATCCATCCATCTATCTATCTATCTATCTATCTATCTATCTATCTATCTATCTATCTATCTATCTATCTATCTATCATCTATATATCTAATCTATCCATCCATCCATCTATCTATCTATCTATCTATCTATCTATCTATCTATCTATCTATCTATCTATCTATCTATCTTTCTATCTATCTATCTATCTATCTATCTATCTATCTATCTATCTATCTATCTATCCATCTTTCTATCTATCTATCTATCTATCTATCTATCTATCTATCTATCCATCCATCTATCTATCTATCTATCTATCTATCTATCTATCTATCTATCTATCTATCTATCTATCTATCTATCTATATATTATCTGACCCGGAGACTCTCAGATATCATTGAATCAGACCAGATTATGAAGGGGTCAGGTATAGGCTGGGTGTCCCATTCCCCTGGGCCTGTAGACATTGACACCAGGTAACACTCTTTCAATGTTTAATAAATCCAAGCATGCATTTCAGTTCATGCCAGCGCCTTGTTTTCTTACAACCTGATTGGATCATTTGATATGTTAATTATCAGGAGCTCGTTGTTGAGATAATGAGTAATAATCCTTAATCCTCATCAATGAGGTTGTTCCTCTGTACTCAATATGTACATAAATATTCATCTCAAATAAGAAAAGAAATAAAAGCTCCTGTCTGTTACATTCTTGGCCTGAGACTATTTGGCATAGAAACAGATCCAACAATCTGTTAATTACTAATGCAAACAGGACTCTTCTCTTAACCCATTCAAAGCCAAATCTTTTGCATACCTTTGTAAAACCATAATTTTTTTCCAGAAATACATTTTTCCTTTTAAAAACAAAAAAAAAAAACCCAGAAATCATTGAGTGTTGCTACAAGGATACTCGGAGCTTTACTTATTCGTTGGGAGTGTCTTTGTGAAGTCAGGGGGGTAATAACTTTTAGGGGCAGGACTAGCCCCAGACAGGGTTTAATGGGTGAGAAGTGGAAGGGTTGGTTGGGGTGGGCGTGGTCAAATGCCACGCCCCTGCTGGAGAATGAGAAGACTGACCCAGAGACCCAGAGAAGTGGGTCAAACCCAGGGAGCTCCCAGATACACCTATGATTTTTCCCTATGTCAGCAGAGAGGGTAATTTGTAAAGGTACAACAAGGGCATCAAAGGCACAAAGCCTTAAACCACGCTTCAGAACTAGGATAAGCAAAAATCAAATGACCGTTTCTTAAGAATATTTTACCCTGGACGTGTCTTTTAATCTTGTTGGGTTTTTTTTGTGTGTAAAAATCTACTTTTTGAAATTTCGCATTCTGGAAAATGTATCAAAAACGTTTCAGGAAAAGTATCAGTTTCCTCCTACTTTTTCAAGTGTCTTATTTTTCCGACTGGAGTTGCAGAGAAAGGGAGAAGAGAAAAAAGAGAGAGAGAGAGAGAGAGAGAGAAAGAAAAATAATAGGGATCTATTCACTAAAGGGAAAGTTTGTAAGAGAGTTTTGTTTCAGCTCTTTGTCTTCATTATACATTTTATGTATTTTATGATCTTTTGCTGCAGGAAGACCTTAACTGGCCCTGTATAATGTATAGTTAAATCAGTGAGATTTCTCCTTACCAGATTGTATATATAGCGCTACGGAATTTGATGGCGCTATATAAAACAATAAATAATAATTATATATATATATATATATATATATATATATTATATACCAGATTATACAGGGTCAGATCAGCCCTGCATGCAGAAGAGGCTTGCCAGAGTTGGCTCTTAGTAATAGTAATGTGAAGGACTTCATTCCTCAACTCTGCAAACTTCTGACACAAATGTCCCTTTACTGAATAGATCACATTGAGAAAAAGAAAGAGAGAGAGCGAAGAAAAAATGAAAGAAAGAAAGAAAGAGAGAGAGAGAGAGAGAGAGAGAGAGGAAAATGATGGTATGTTCTGTTGATTGATAAATACCTTTGTAAAGTACTAGTCATGCTCCTGGTATTTAAAAAGTTGATGCCAGATATTCTTGGAACAGTACTATTAAAAAACACAGAAACCAGGAAATATCACAGCATAATGGAACTTATGTCTATAAAGTAACGATTTCTACAGTTAAAGAGCCAAGCCCTCCTGAGGCCAGGATTTCTAGCTAAGCCTGCTTGAACACAGGTGAATCAATCTATTACAATTTTGACGTATCCATAAGAGATGAGCAAAAACTTTACCCCATGTTCTAAAATGATCAAAAATGTCACTTTATTCCCTATGAAAGCTTTCACAGAAAAAACATGTTTTTTTAGTTACTATCCATGCAACATTTGAGGAAGTCAACAGAATTGACGTGTATTATGACATCATCAGGGGAATAATTAGAGATTATTCACTACCATGACCAAAGGGGTCAGAGAGATAGGGTCTGTCACCCTGTTCAAAGTATATCGTAAAGTGCAATTGAAACTTTAAATGAAGTTAAGAGTTTGGGGAATTAGTGAAAGTAGAAATTTACCCATAATGCCATACTTTTTTTTTTTTTTTTTTTTTTTTTTTTTTAGGCATTGGGTCGCGGTCAAGGGACTTGGGACAGTTGTAGTTAACTTTTTGGAAGAAATGATTGAAATTCCTCAAAGAGGTAGCCATGGTGGCCAAGTGGTTTCCTTGATGTCGGTACCACCAAGAGTGCAGAGTGACGAATAACAGCCAATGAGACCATGTAAGTTACTTATTTTACTTTTTTCTCTTATTTTATGTTTGTTTGTATTGTGTTTTACCAAAGCCCTTTGTTTTGTAATGAAAATAATAAATGTCCTCTCTTTGTCCTATACGCAGGCTCGGACTGGCAATGTGGCAAGCAAATGCACAGCGGACCGCTGCCTGGTATTGCTCCATACTCACACGATCTCCCGCTCATGCACGCATAACAAAGTAACGTGTGGCCCTCTGATACCCACCTTCAGCCGTGCTTACACCACTAGGCGGGCACTGGCCATAAAGTGCCGGGGGTCACCTCATTATCCTGCGTCTAGATATATAACTCACATACATATATACATGTTATTAATAATTAAAGGCGTTATAAAATCGCCGGCCAAATGGCTGTAGAACCCTGCGATCCCCCCTCATACCCAGTTCCCAGAAAAGAGGGGCATCAGGGGAGACACGAGGGGGATTTGGTCCCAAAGAGGAACACATGGGAGGAATGGGGGCAGCTAAGGGTACAAGTGAATCGGTGGTTCCATTTTTGAAGCATCCATTAACCTGCGTCCAACCTCCTATACATATACATTCACTATATATATATATTTATATATATTGCATCAAATAAACCCTGTGGCCTCACAGGGGTGACCTCTCCCTCTGAGGGCGATGAGCCATTGCGTTTGAATCCAGTTCACCGCCTGACACCGTGATCTCCGCTGGAAGTCCTGATTCCTGCTTCTATTTTTGAGATGTGACCCGGGCTCCGCCCTCCATTGTATTGGACTCCATTCTTTCATTCCTTAAATATTTTTTTTTTTATCTCATTGTATGATAGAGATGGTGGTTGTGAATAAGTCCGTCCGTATCCCTGAGTCATGTGCGATTAGAGAAAGGGAATTCTGTCCTCTTACTAGAGCCTGACTCAGGTCACTGGGTGGCCCTGCCTTCTTTATTTAAACGCTTCTCGCCTCTCAGGTACCTTCACTAAGCTCTACCTGCGTGGATGATGAGAATACAGGCAGAAGACACGCTCAGGTGAGGACATATCAGAAAAACTCATTATTTGGGATTATTACTTTTTTTTTTTTTACCTCGCACATTCTAAGAGATCTTTCGCACATTCTAAGAGATCTTTCGCACATTCTTTTTAATTTAAAGGACCTTATAGGACGGAGTATAAATTCTATTTATTCCATTTACACTTTATTGCGCAGGCAGGGATTTGCGGATATTTTCCCTTAATCTTTTTTTTATTATTCTTTTGCCGAATCTGTTGTTTTTTTCCAACATTTTATTGCTTGTGTGTTTCCCGGCCGATACATACGTGTGTCCTATTTTAATTCTTTTTTTTACGCTCGGGAGGTTGTCTGATATATACGATTGCCGCGTCCATTCTGGAACACGAAGATATATCAATATCATAACATCTCAGATGACATGGATTTATAGAATATTTGGTGTTTCCGCTTCTATATGATATTAATCTATTATTATTTTTAGTCATTTTTAATGCTTGTATTTTTATTTAAAATAAATTCATGATGGTAACAAAAATACCTAATAAACAATGAATTTAGTTAAATTATCAAAGTAAAATCCATATGTTTTGTTTGAAATGGCATTTTTGGAAATAACTTGAAATCTCAGCCAAAAAAGTGAATTTTTACACTGATTATGCAAATCCCACTCAAAGAGCCTCTCGTAGGCTTACTCTGCCCTCGTACCTTTTTTATATCCTTAACAAATTAAATACGTCTAATACATTAAATATTTTTGTAAAGCTCTATTGTTGGTTTAGGTAAAAATATAACATTTTTGGTAAATAGTTGGATTCCCCCCCCCCCAAAACTATGGGTTTAATTCCAACACCAAGGGTTGTTCTCTACAACACATTTAGAACATATAATATAAATGGGGTTACTAACTAGAGGTCCCTGTTTGCAGTGGACATGATCTCGTCTTAGTTTAAAGTGCCGTATGTCTATCCCATGCATGTTTAAATTCCCTTGCTGTGTTAACCTCTACCACCTCTGTTGGTAAGCCGTTCCACTTATCTACCACCCTCTCAGTAAAGTGAAACTTTCTTTCATAACATCTATGCCTCTGATCCTAAAGTTTTAGATTATGACTTCTTGTTCTTTATCATGAAACGCGCACCACGAAGGTGCCACCTGGTCCCTTTATGGCCGTGTATGTGCTTTGCCGTTAGTCCTGTAAACATTTCATTATAAGACTACAAAAGAGGAGTTTCTATTACATTGTGTTAGAGACAGGAACCAGATCAGCTGCCTGCATTCAATACTGATAGGTACAGAGAGTAAGGATGCAGTTCCACTGTCAGGGAAACATTCAATTTATTCAGTTACAGAATATGACAATATATTATTATTATTAATATTTAATTATTATTCATTAGTTAACAATAATTATTTACTATCTGTCCCCCATGCATGATTAAATTCTCTCACTATATTAGCCTCTACCACTTCTGATTTATGAGAGTTGGACTTGTGTAAAGCTTATATTTCATTCATTTTATATTTTATTTTATAAATATTTATATATATATATATATATATATATATATATATATATATATAATATACATTGTATGTATATTATATTTTATATACATTTTATATTTTTTATATATTTTATATACATTTTATATTTCATATATATATTTTATTTTATAGTTTTATATACAATTTATATATTTTATTTCATAAATATAAATTAATTAACATACAAATAACACAGATTAAGGTCCAAGTGGTTATATTATTTTTTTGTGCTGGATAATATGACTTTAACATATTGGCATGCAAAGGGCCATTTAGTTTGTGTGTATTTACTTATCACAACCGAGGATGTCCAAGTTTAACCCTGTGTCCCGTGATTTTTACTCCAGTCTTGGGTTCTCGGGGTGAATGGACAGATTTTCAGGACTGTGGACTGAACTGATATATTCTCAGATTCTTTTATTACGAGAAATGTTTGTATCGCAGGAAAAAATGCACAAAATGGCAAAAGTGTGTTTATTAACTCAGTTATATATATAATCAAATTATTGCTATTCTAACCTCATTACTCATTTACTTAAGTAGCTTTTTATAGGTCATTTTATCATTTACGTAATCCTGTAAAGCCCCACCCTTAGCCCCACCCCTAACCGCACCCCGCACAAATCTCCGTAATTCCGCAGCCTTGGCTAGAATCCCGTTAATTTATCCTTTGGCAGTCATTTTTTGACATTTATAGATTAAGTTATGGCTCATTTTAACAATATGATGTAAGCACGCAAAAATTACTATAGATGGAGGTGCCAAAAAATAAGGAGCTAGGAATTGCAAATCTAATCGCATTCGGAATACTTGTCAGAGAACATAAATAATATAAAAAAAAATAATTAATATCAAAAATAAATAGTTTAGCGGTGATATATGTGATTGGAGTAATTCCGAAAGGTTATGTTTATATAGGATTGCATAGAATGTTTGTGATGGATTCCCTTTAAGCTTCAGTAAATGTGGACAGATTAGTATCTGTGTGCAGACGTTATGTAATTCATATTCCACTGAAATGTTTACAACGTTAATTGTAAAAACTCGTTTTCAAGGGGAAGCCGTGTTTTGGGTTTTTTTAGGGAATTAATTAAATACCGGAGTTTGCGTCACTGAAATCTGGCAGCATTTTAAGGACAAAAACTGCTATATCGGTAACATTAAGGTTTTTTCCAAGCTACAACTCCCATAATCCCCAGCTATCTATTGGCGGGTTCTTTAAGAACCTAATAAACCATCACAGAGTTGAACTTCCACAACAGCGATGGACAATTGTTGGAGAATCGTTGGCTGTTGCTGTGATGGAGATACAAACAATGGTATCTTTAACCCCTTAATGACAAAGCCCGTACATGCATTGTTTTCAATGGGTTTAGGCACCGCCGATTGTCCGTAAGGGGTTAAAAGGACAGAAGGATCACTGACCGCTCTGTTGGGTTTCCTTTACCTGCATATGGCTCATCATCTCCAACCGGATCATCACCACCATTAGGCAGGTCCAATTAAAGGGACACTCCAGCCATCACTTGCCCTTTAATGCGTGGTCCATTGACATTTTTGTGGCATTGGATTATTCTGCGGAATTCCCTCCATGCTTTTGCCCCTTCCTTCTGCCCAAAGCTACTTTGTGTGCTGGAGATTGGCCGTTCACATCTCCCTCCATGTGATATTTTTGCCTCCAATGGGAGTGTTTTCCTGCCACTGATTGGCATGAATTGTCAAACCATGGCAGATGATGGCAGCTTCACGGCTGCAGCTTCTACCTCAGCTAAGTGATTTCCAAGTTTCTGAAGAATGATTATTGAATTACCCTTTAGGAGGGCTGTCAGGGGCAATAAACTGTCCCTTTAAGTGAACATTTCTTCTAGTGGGGTTATTTTGTTCATTATTCCATGACATTTCTACTCTCCACCAAGCCTGTTGGAGCGCCAACGCCAGTGGAAGAAGTGCGAAACTTTCATTATCCGCTCGCGAGTTTTCGCAGGAGTGGAAAATGGGATTTTTCCACCATTTCTAGAATGCAGGCAAACATTTTTAACCATTTCTTCAGGCAGGTGAAGCTCAGTGCCATCAGATCCTCTTTTCATGAAGAGCACTTGCTTCTTGAGTTTTGCATAAAGACAAAACAATAAAACGACGACAGCAGGCAAATTATTCTTAAACAAATTGAGTTAATACGGAGAGACAGAAAAGGTCATTCAATGTACATCTTAGCGATAACCACGACAGCACCATTATGGATGAGCGGTAAGGGTCATCTCATGCTACCAGGTAATAATAGCTCATTTACTTTCCTAAAACATAATTAACAAAAATATATGACAAATTTAATATTACCAGAATAAATATATATATATGTATTTATATATATATATATATATTTTCTGAGTAAGTACCTATATTGTAAGGTTTATCTTATAATGGTTAATTTTGCACCAAAAAAATTGCAGAAATTAATCTCAGTAGTTGATTTTCCTTGATATTTTTTTTTACCAGCAATGCTACTAAAATATTATTTTTGCAATGCAGCTTTGCACAATGATTGCGGAAAAAAATAAAATAAAATAATAATATTAATAACTAAAATAAACTAAAATTTGAGTAATGACAAACTGGCTAAAAATTTATTGAAGAATTTGACCTAAACAAATACAATTTAGGATTTTTTGTTATACATGTCTACAAAAAAAAATAGTCCAGTTCTTTTCCTTTAGGATTATTCTTTTTACAGGAACTAGCCATGTTCTTGACTTTTGAAATATTAATCTATTAATATTATATTTGTTAAAGGTAGTTTGTAACTTTGTATCAGGGCTTTCGGTGACTTGTATAGTTATATCTTCTGTACTTATTGAATTAAAGCTGTAATTTGTATATAACATTTGTATATAAGTAAGTACTGTGCGTTCACTCCAGCCTTGAAAATTATTTTTTGTGTTTTATTTATTAAAGAAGGAGTTCTGTTTATCCTCTCCTACTGCTTCACCTCCACCTCGACCACTGACTAGATTGTAAGCTCACAAGAGCAGGCTCCTCTTCTCCTTTTCTACCAGTTTGTTATTGTTTGTGATTTTAAATTATTCCAATGATTGCAACGGCGCTACAGAATCTGCCGGCGCTATATAAATACATGTAATGTAACGTAGAGCAGATTCCTCTTTATCTGATGATGTCATTTGTATTTCTACAGATACTGGAAATCCCAAAGAACATAAAGCGGGGCTCTGATCTCAGAATGAATAGGAAGGTGCGCACCACGGTGTGCCTCTTCCTTCTGACAGGTAAGACTTAGGACATTCACGGAATAAAAGTGGTTGGTGAAACCTCAAACCACGTTTGGACCAAGTTGTAACAAACCGGAGAAGCTCCAGAGTTCTAATGCAATTTATCAAACCCAACGCATCGACGTATGACATCAATAATCTATAGATCGCCATATAGGAGCTATCATGTCAAAAGCAGCACAGAATAACGTATTAAGCAGAGAGAGAAACTTTAAATAATCAGTTTTTAATGGGATGAAGACAAATTGCTACTTAATAACCATTAGCAAAACGTAGAATTCCGTTATTAAACTGTAGTTTCTCATTTTTTTTAAAAATGTTACGTTTCTATCAATAACTAATCATATTATCGACCAAAATCAGGACATCTGAGAGACAGACGTGGCTTTATACTGACGCCCATAGGGTTAATCCACCCATGATAACCATACAAATCTGTGGTGCTATTATATGTAATTGTTTGTTTGATCAGCTGTCGTTATATCTTTTGTTGAGTGTTTGCTTGGGAATAAAACGGTATTATCTTAGAAAAGGGATGTTTTTAACACACCCGATATCAAAGAGTTAATATGTGGAAATATAGAAGAAGGAAACCTTCAGATATTCACCTGATGGACTATACCCCATTTGGTCCTCAAAAGACAATACTAGTTGCTGGTTGCCTACCCCGCTGGACCCCCGTGGACTGTATGTTGGGATCAGCAGATATTATCACAAAATAAGATCTTTACAATAGTTTGTTGTCTTTTCCCCACACAGGAGGAATTTTGAGTATCGAGCCAATAAGTGCTCAAGAAACATCAAGATACCCAACAACCTCGACATTCTCCAGCAGTACATCGATAGCAAGTGGGGTATCACCATTAAGCTCATTAGAATCATCTAGATCCACAGCGAATGGAGCAGAGACGTCTGGTAAGTAATCGAATTACTTAAAATACTAATCTATTAAATTATAAGATAATACATATAATAGTAATGTAAAGTAACTAATGTAGCTCCTGCACAAAAATGACAATTTATTGGCAGTCAGTGGCTTAAGAAATAAATGGCTACATGCCACTATTTATTTATTTATTATATTTTAGGTCCTACCGTCACTCCTACAGTAACCAGCAGGTATGCAAGTAATATCACTCCAGCAGCAAGTACCACCGTGATCCCGACGGCATCAGTAGCAAGCGGCAGAACATACACACCTGAGCCAAGTACACTGATCGTGTCAACAACTTTATCTACTCTCGCAAATACCACTTCTAGTGCTAAGCCTACACATATACCCAGTGAGGACCCCACCAGCACTTCAACATCTGCAATTAATCCTAAACCTTCAACCACTTCTCCACTTGAGTCTAGTACGGAACGTACGACAGCTGCTCCATCTGAGTCAAACACATCTGGACCTAACTCAGAATCTACAACCACCTCTAGATTTGAACAAAGCACAGAACCAAATACTATGGCTGAATCCATAAGCAGAGCAGAGCCTGCAACCCCTAACATATCTTCCACCACTTCAGCATCTGAACCCAGTTCTGAATCTTCCACCACTTCAGCATCTGAACCCAGTATAAAACCTACCACAACCTCTGTACTTCAGCCCAGTATGGAGCCTACATCCAGTTCAAACTCAGAGCCCACCGCTGAAACCACTACCAGGTCTACATTTGAATCCAGTGCTCAATCCACTATCACGTCAAGATTTCCAACAAGTGCGGAACTTATCCCCACTGCATCATATGATAATTCCAACCTGACGCGTGCCATGTTCTTTAAAATATTAAACAGGAATTTTACAGACAAACTTAATGACTCTTCTTCTGCTGAATTTAAAGCTCTGGAGGCTGAAATTGCAAAAACTGTGAGTACAAAATGATATTTTAGCTATTACCCCATATTTTTCAGAATATTACAAGTTGGACAACTGGGAGGTTGTTCTAAGTATCTGCAACAAATTAATTGAAATGGAGAACTTTTTGCCTATTAGAAACTCCCACACAAAAAGTTTGTCGCCTTACCAAGTTGCTTCTTCCATTTGCAACACGTGTTGAGATACTAATTCATGTGACGTGATATTTTCTGCATAACCTACGCATGTTGTCGCATGAAGTTGTCGCATGAGTTGTGGGCATTAGTGAGAAGGAACTGGTAATTTTGACTGGATTTCCCAGTCATTCCCATTTGGAATGTAGAAGATGTAGGTGAACACAAGGGGTTTCCACAGTAACTGCCGTGTAGAAGAGGTTCTGCGGCTGCTATAAAGTCATATATAAATGTCATCATAGGTGTGACATCAGATGTTTTCAGTGGCCTTTCCAGAAACGTACTTTTTAAATCAGTTTAGGGTTTGGTTGATGTTACACCTTGCAAAAAATGTCATCCAACTCTTAATGCCCTCTCTTTATAGGTAAGAGAAATGCTCGAAGCGCACTCAAAAAATGTATCAAGCGTGAAAGTTAAACGATTCAGGTAATTTTCCATCTCTTATTCACAAATACCTTCTTCCCAAACATCCGCCCTTCCCCCCACTCGTCTCGATCCTGCTTTTTCCATCCGCCTCCCCTACCTCTAGACGTACAATGATCTATGCAACGTGTTACCCCCATGAGATGATCACTCGTATTCAATATGTAAAGAACCAAGTGGTTTTGCAGGCTTAACCCCTTAAGGACAATGGGCGGTCCCTAAACCCATTGAAAACAATGCATTTTGTCATTAAGGGGTTAATATCACCGGCAATCGACGTTTAGCTTCCACAATTATTCATCTTCTTGCAAATCCATGAAGATTTCCTGAAGAGCCACAAGACATGCCCCAAAACTGAGTCAATGTCAAAGCCACATAGACGCTGCTTGAAACCCGGGATATGGCTTGTGAGATAGTGATTAGACCTGGACTGGCCATCCGGCCCACTGGGTAAATGCTTGGCGGGCGACTGGCCGTCGCCACTCCATACGCACCCGATTTGCCGCTCCAGCACGGTGTGGCCCCCTGGCGGGATATGCCCGGCTGCGTGGTAAATGAGCATAAAGACATAACATGTGGCTTGTCATATCCAGCCAATGGCTGCGCTGATGTCATTAGGGGGTTGCTGGCCTTAAAGCGCCAGTGTCGCCTCTTTATCCCCAGTCCGTTCCCGGCAGTCATGTTGACCCAAGCAGCCCCACTCGCAACTAACGCTGATCGTGCGGTAAATAGAACACACGGCGTCCTTTGGTTCTAGAGTAACAAAGAAAACAGTGTTGTGTCTGACGCGGGAGTGAATGTGTGACGCCTCCAAAGACGTCTCCTGCAGACTATGAGCCATCAGCGGTATCTCGGCACTTCGTGTGTAAATACAGCAGCTCTCCCTTCTCCCCGGCCTTGTAATGAAACCGTCGTTAGTTAAACAAATCCAGTATTGTAGCCGATGCAGCCTTCATGGAAAAATGCAAATCAGAGATTAAAAAAAACCTTCTAAACAAAGATATTTATTTAGGTGACTCTGTTGTCTTCTGCTTTCCAAAAAAAACAAAAACAAAAGGATCAGCTGGGGAAAAATGTATTTCCATCAGAACAGAATTAATTCGTATAGAAATATAGAACAAAAAATTCGGCCGCCGTCTATCTGCCCGTTTCTCCTGCTGTAAAGACTCAGACCTTAATCAGTCTTGGATCTCGTCTTAGATTCAGGACCCCATGCATGTTTAAATCCCCTCGCTGTATTATCCTCTACCACTTCTAGCGATAAATAATAAATGGTTCTTTCATTGCAGTAAAGGTTCCGTGAACGTGGAGCTCCTCATAACGTTTGCCAACAGCTCCACTGCCCCCGACGTCTCCCAACTCATCCAGCTCCTCGTTCAGGCTTTAAGAAACAGCTCGCTGGGGAACTTCACGCTCGATCTTCCCAGCATCTCCGTGGACGGTGAGTCCCTCTACCTTCTACATGTTTTGGCCTGAGCCTAGCGCACTGCGGAGCAGGCCCGGACTGGGACAAAAAATAGGCCCGGGCATTTAAGACTGAGCGGTCCATTTTTATTTATTTATTTATTTATTGTTAAAGCCCACCCTTCATGTACCATCTTTGCATTTCCCCAAATCACTTAAACATTCATGATAGACACAAACACTTACTCACTCATTCACACATATTCATTAATGCAGTCTCACAAATCATTCAAGCAATTCATCCACACATGAATTAATTAATTCTCGTACGTATTCACACAATTCATCCACACATTTGTTCATTCATTCTCATACGCATTCACACTACCCCCTCTCCCCATCCCCTTCTTATCTGCCCCTTCTAACTATTTTCCCCCTTATCACTATGTACCCCCTTCCCCATTTTTCAATATGTCCCCCCTCTCACTATCTATCCCCTCTACCCCTTTCTATCTAACCCCTCTCCCCCCTCTCACTGCACCCCCCTCCCTTACCCTACTTACCTTGTTGCCGGAGTAAGCAGCAACTGCGACTGGGTCCGCCACTCTAGGGGGCCGGGCAGCCCCCACCAGGGCCGGCCTTAGGGGTGCGCGGCCGCACAGGGCTTAAATTAAAACATCGGGGTTTTTTTGTATTTTTTTAGCTTTATTTAACATCCTCCATGTTAAATAAAGTTAAACAAACTTTATTTAACACGAAGGATGTTAAATAAAGTAAACAACCCCCCCCATGTTTTAATTTAAGCCCTGTGCGGCCGCGCACCCCTAAGGCCGGCTCTGATGGGGGCTGCCCAGCCCCCTAGAGTGGCGGACCCGGTCGCAGTTGCTGCGGGCTTAAGGGGCAGGTGCCCCTTATGCCCTGTGTTAATGCGGCCGCATAGGCCCAGTCAGTCCGGTCCTGACTGAGCCTATTTTAAGGTAGGGACCTGGAGCTACAGCTCCATCAGCCCCTACGTCAATCTGGCCCTGGGCCGCCCGGCCCACCGGGAAAATGCCCAGTTTGCACGATGGCCAGTCCGGGCCTGCTGGGAAGGGATAAAAAGATAAACCAGAGAGCGGCCGACGCCGTGTAACATAATCCGGGCCTTACGGTTACGATCCGGCGTCCACGTTACAGCCGTCGATTCCAAGAACACTCAAATAATCTAACAGAGTTCTGATTGGCTGATGATAAATCGGTATCTGTCTCCTTAACAGGCGTGAAAATATTTCCCTATTCAACCAGCACAGCCCCTCCAACCAGCTTATCAATAAACTCCTCGCCGTCTGAAACCAGCACCGTGCAAACTACCGGCTCCCCATCTGTGACCAGCACCGTGCAAACTACAGACTCTCCATCTGTAACCAGCACCGTGCAAACTACTGGCTCCCCGTCTGAAACCAGCACCGTGCAAACTACCAGCTCCCCATCTGAAACCAGCACTCTGTCTACTACTGGCTCTCCATCTGAAACCAGCACCGTGCAAACTACCAGCTCCCCGTCTGAAACCAGCACTGACCATACTACCAGCTCCCCACCTGAAAGCAGCGCTGTGGAAACTACCAGCTCCCCATCTGAAACCAGCACCGAGCAAACTACCAGCTCCTCATCTGAAACCAGCACAGAGCAAACTACCAGCTCCCCATCTGAAATCAGCACCATGCATACTGCCAGCTCCCCATCTGAATCCAGCACTGGGCAAACTACCAGCTCTCCATCTGAAACCAGCACTCTGTCTACTACCGGCTCTCCATCTGAAACCAGCTCCGTGCAAAGTACCAGCTCCCTGTCTGAAACCAGCACTGACCATACTACCAGCTCCCCACCTGAAAGCAGCGCAGTGGAAACTACCAGCTCCCCATCTGAAACCAGCACCGTGCAAACTACCGGCTCCCCATCTGAAGCCAGCCCTGGGCAAACTACCAGCTCCCCGTCTGAAACCAGCACAGTGCAAACTACCAGCTCCCCGTCTGAAACCAGCACCGTGCAAACTGCCAGCTCCCTGTCTGAAACCAGCACCATGCATACTGCCAGCTCCCCATCTGAATCCAGCACTGTGCAAACTATCGGCTCTCCATCAGAAACCACCACCATGCATACTGCCAGCTCCCCATCTGAATCCAGCACCGTGCAAACTACCAGCTCCCCACCTGAAAGCAGCACTGAAACTAGCCCCACAATCGCTGCAAGTTCTACACCTGAAACTAGTTCTATATCAGCTGCAGTTTCTACACCTGAAGCCGGCTCTGTATCCCCTCTTGAATCTACATCTACCCCTCTAACCAACCCCTCCGCAGCCGAAATCCATTCTGCCACCACCATCCCGGGAACCAGCATTACAACAGAACTTATTACTAATCTTCCAACAACCAAAGAAGAAACCCGAGAGACAACCCCTTCCTCTCCGATCACCAGTACATTATCCTCAACGACTCCATTCATATCCGAGCGACTAACATGTCCGTTATTTTTCCGAATTACTAACAGGACATTCACATCGGATTTTAATAACCCCACCTCTGCTGCATACATTCAACTCAAATCTCAGATAGAAAGTGTGGTGAGTAGTCATGAATGACCGAACTGTAAAATGTTTGCAAACTTATTTCATGGCCCCTTAAAAGGTGCAGCTCTCACCCAACTGTCAATACCATGAATTGTGCATGATCTACTTCATTAATAATTCTCCCCATTAAGTTCTCTCTCCCTGTTCTCCTCTCTATCATTATCTCTCCCCATTAAGTTATCTCTCCCTGTTCTCCTCTCTATCATTATCTCCCCCATTACGTTCTCTCTCCCTGTTCTCCTCTCTATCATTATCTCCCCCCATTATGTTCTCTCTCCCTGTTCTCCTCTCTATCATTATCTCTCACCCATTAAGTTCGCTCTCCCTGTTCTCCTCTCTATGATTATCTCTCCCCCATTAAGTTCTCTCTCCCTGTTCTCCTCTCTATCATTATCTCTCCCCAATACGTTCTCTCTCCCTGTTCTCCTCTCTATGATTATCTCCCCCCATTAAGTTCTCTCTCCCTGTTCTCCTCTCTATGATTATCTCTCCCCATTAAATTCTCAACCACTGTTCGGCATGATCATCGCGCTCCATTATGTTCTCTCCCAATGTTCTCAAGATCTGCATGAACACCCACTAAGTCCTCTTCTCCACTATTATTTCTCCCCTATAAGTTCTCTCTCAGCGTTCTACATGATCTAAGATAAAATAGTCCCTGTCAATATAAATAATGAAAAAAAATTACACCTATTCACAAGGAATGGAAATTGATTAGACAATGCTGGTTCTGCCACAGGCTTCCTCCTTTCTCAGCTCCTACAAGGTGAACGTTTAAACAGATTGAGAAAAAAGTTACTTTTAATTTATAAATTTTATGCCAAAATTTGTCACAGATCCCCTTTAAATTACACCACCAGAATCTTTACGTGTTCAATATATGGGATCCACGTACATAAATATACATTGACTTATAACACTGTTTTTTGTTTTTTTTATAGGCATTTAATATCCTAAGGCGGAGGTTTAACTTGAAGCAAGTGGTGCTAGTTAGGTTTGGGTAAGTATTTTATTTAAATATAGATCATTAGCGGAGTAATTGTTTATATGGAGATAAATATAAACATAATACAATAATATATTTATTCTATCGTGTTTTTCCCCAGGAGTGGATCGATTACAGTGGAGTTGAATATAACCTTTGCCAACGGCACCGAGGTCCCTGTGGATGTAGATTTGATTAGATCCCTGTTTGATCAAATAATTGCAAATGGGACACTTGGGGATCTTGAGATTGATATCTCCAGCATTAGATTTAATGGTGAGGATGGATTCAAACAACAAATCGTGAAATTTATTTTCAAATGTATTTTACAATTTTTGTGGGTTCTTATTAAACCAGGTTAGATTTGTCCCGAAAGCTTGGGGTTTGGTAATTGAGCACCAGCTGCCGTAGCAGCGTCCAGTAGGATGTCCAGTTGGTATCTAGTTCTGACCAATAGTCCGTCGGGTTCCACCCACTTAATGTCTTTTCTCTTCCTGGCCTGGCTCTGCTGATGTCTATATATGATTCATTTTCATCTCAGTGTTTTGAATATTTATGACTATGTTACTATGTTTGAATTTCCTTCATACAATTCATTATTTTAATTTTACAGACACCATACTATACCAACAGACAACCAGTATACCCCCGACCACGGCTCACACTACTGCATTCTCTTCCACTGCAATATCTGAAACAAGTAGTTCCACGAACACGATCACATCTACTTCCACATCAGGAACCAGCCCTACATCTGCAGACACTTCTACTCCTGGAACCAGCCTGATATCCACAACAGGAACTACATCTGGAACCAGTCCTGCATCCACAGCAGAATCCACATCTGGAACCAGTCCTGCCTCCACAGTAGAATCTACACCCGGAACCAGTCCTGCCTCTACAGCAGAATCTACATCTGGAACCAGTCCTGCTTCCACAGTAGAATCTACACCCAGAACCAGTCCTGCCTCCACAGCAGAATCTACATCTGGAACCAGTCCCGCCTCTACAGCAGAATCTACATCTGGAACCATTCCTGTATCCACAGCAGAATCTACATCTGGAACCAGTCCTGTATCCACAGCAGAATCTACATCCGGAACCAGTCCTGCCTCCACAGCAGAATCTACACCCGGAACCAGTCCTGCCTCCCCAGTAGAATCTACATCTGGAACCAGTCCTGCCTCTACAGCAGAATCTACATCTGGAACCAGTCCTGCCTCCACAGCAGAATCTACATCTGGAACCAGTCCTGCCTCCACAGCAGAATCTACATCTGGAACCAGTCCTGCCTCCACAGCAGAATCTACATCTGGAACCAGTCCTGCCTCCACAACAGGATCTACATCTGGAACCAGTCCTGCCTCCACAGCAGGATCTACATCTGGAACCAGTCCTGTATCCACAGCAGGATTTCAAACAAGCCTCATATCCACATCCAGTACTTTACCTGCTACTGTTTCTACACCTCAAACCGGCTCTGTATCCACTCTTGAATCTACATCTACCCCTCTAACCAACCCCTCCGCAGCCGAAATCCATTCTGCCACCACCATCCCGGGAACCAGCATTACAACAGAACTTATTACTAATCTTCCAACAACCAAAGAAGAAACTCGAGAGACAACCCCTTCCTCTCCGATCACCAGTACATTATCCTCAACGACTCCATTCATATCCGAGCGACTAACAAGTCCGTTATTTTTCCGAATTACTAACAGGACATTCACATCGGATTTTAATAACCCCACCTCTGCTGCATACATTCAACTCAAATCTCAGATAGAAAGTGTGGTGAGTAGTCATGAATGACCGAACTGTAAAATGTTTGCAAACTTATTTCATGGCCCCTTAAAAGGTGCCAGGTGCTGTCAATACCATTAATTGCGCATGATCTACTTCATTAATAATTCTCCCCATTAATAATTCTCCCCATTACGTTCTCTCTCCCTGTTCTCCTCTCTATCATTATCTCCCCCATTAAGTTCTCTCTCCCTGTTCTCCTCTCTATCATTATCTCCCCCATTAACTTCACTCTCCCTGTTCTCCTCTCTATCATTATCTCTCCCCATTACGTTCTCTCTCCCTGTTCTCCTCTCAATCATTATCTCTCCCTATTAAGTTCTCTCTCCCTGCTCTCCTCTCTATGATTATCTCTCCCCATTAAGTTCTCTCTCCCTGTTCTCCTCTCTATGATTATCTCTCCCCATTAAGTTCTCTCTCCCTGTTCTCCTCTCTATGATTATCTCTCCCCCATTACGTTCTCTCTCCCTGTTCCCCTCTCTATCATTATCTCCCCCATTAAGTTATCTCTCCCTGTTCTCCTCTCTATCATTATCTCCCCCATTAAGTTCTCTCTCCCTGTTCTCCTCTCTATCATTATCTCCCCCATTAAGTTATCTCTCCCTGTTCCCCTCTCTATCATTATCTCTCCCCCATTAAGTTCTCTCTCCCTGTTCTCCTCTCTATCATTATCTCTCCCCATTAAGTTCTCTCTCCCTGTTCTCCTCTCTATCATTATTTCCCCCATTAAGTTCTCTCTCCCTGTTCTCCTCTCTATCATTATCTCCCCCATTAAGTTATCTCTCCCTGTTCCCCTCTCTATCATTATCTCCCCCATTAAGTTATATCTCCCTGTTCTCCTCTCTATCATTATCTCTCCCCAATTCTCAACCACTGTTCTGCATGATCATCGCGCTCCATTAAGTTCTCTCCCAATGTTCTCAAGATCTGCATGAATACCCACTAAGTCCTCTTCTCCACTATTATTTCTCCCCTATAAGTTCTCTCTCAGCGTTCTACATGATCTAAGGTAAAATAGCCCCTGTCAATATAAATAATGAAAAAAAATTACACCTATTCACAAGGAATGGAAATTGATTAGACAATGCTGGTTCTGCCACAGGCTTCCTCCTTTCTCAGCTCCTACAAGGTGAACGTTTAAACAGATTGAGAAAAAAGTTACTTTTAATTTATAAATTTTATGCCAAAATTTGTCACAGATCCCCTTTAAATTACACCACCAGAATCTTTACGTGTTCAATATATGGGATCCACGTACATAAATATACATTGACTTATAACACTGTTTTTTGTTTTTTTTATAGGCATTTAATCTCCTAAGGCGGAGGTTTAACTTGAAGCAAGTGGTGCTAGTTAGGTTTGGGTAAGTATTTTATTTAAATATAGATCATTAGCGGAGTAATTGTTTATATGGAGATAAATATAAACATAATACAATAATATATTTATTCTATCGTGTTTTTCCCCAGGAGTGGATCGATTACAGTGGAGTTGAATATAACCTTTGCCAACGGCACCGAGGTCCCTGTGGATGTAGATTTGATTAGATCCCTGTTTGATCAAATAATTGCAAATGGGACACTTGGGGATCTTGAGATTGATATCTCCAGCATTAGATTTAATGGTGAGGATGGATTCAAACAACAAATCGTGAAATTTATTTTCAAATGTATTTTACAATTTTTGTGGGTTCTTATTAAACCAGGTTAGATTTGTCCCGAAAGCTTGGGGTTTGGTAATTGAGCGCCAGCTGCCGTAGCAGCGTCCAGTAGGATGTCCAGTTGGTATCTAGTTCTGACCAATAGTCCGTCGGGTTCCACCCACTTAATGCCTTTTCTCTTCCTGGCCTGGCTCTGCTGATGTCTATATATGATTCATTTTCATCTCAGTGTTTTGAATATTTATGACTATGTTACTATGTTTGAATTTCCTTCATACAATTCATTATTTTAATTTTACAGACACCATACTATACCAACAGACAACCAGTATACCCCCGACCACGGCTCACACTACTGCATTCTCTTCCACTGCAATATCTGAAACAAGTAGTTCCACGAACACGATCACATCTACTTCCACATCAGGAACCAGCCCTACATCTGCAGACACTTCTACTCCTGGAACCAGCCTGATATCCACAACAGGAACTACATCTGGAACCAGTCCTGCATCCACAGCAGAATCCACATCTGGAACCAGTCCTGTATCCACAGCAGAATCTACATCTGGAACCAGTCCTGCCTCCACAGTAGAATCTACACCTGGAACCAGTCCTGCCTCTACAGCAGGATCTACATCTGGAACCAGTCCTGCCTCTACAGCAGGATCTACATCTGGAACCAGTCCTGCCTCTACAGTAGAATCTACATCTGGAACCAGTCCTGCATCCACAGTAGGATCTACATCTGGAACCAGTCCTGCCTCTACAGCAGAATCTACATCTGGAACCAGTCCTGTATCCACAGCAGAATCTACACCCGGAACCAGTCCTGCCTCCCCAGTAGAATCTACATCTGGAACCAGTCCTGCCTCTACAGCAGAATCTACATCTGGAACCAGTCCTGCCTCCACAGCAGAATCTACATCTGGAACCAGTCCTGCCTCCACAGCAGAATCTACATCTGGAACCAGTCCTGCCTCCACAGCAGGATCTACATCTGGAACCAGTCCTGCCTCCACAGCAGGATCTACATCTGGAACCAGTCCTGTATCCACAGCAGGATTTCAAACAAGCCTCATATCCACATCCAGTACTTTACCTGCTACTGTTTCTACACCTCAAACCGGCTCTGTATCCACTCTTGAATCTACATCTACCCCTATAACCAGCCCTTCTGCAGCTGAAATCCATTCTGCCACCACCATCCCGGGAACCAGCATTACAACAGAACTTATTACTAATCTTCCAACAACCAAAGAAGAAACTCGAGAGACAACCCCTTCCTCTCCGATCACCAGTACATTATCCTCAACGACTCCATTCATATCCGAGCGACTAACATGTCCGTTATTTTTCCGAATTACTAACAGGACATTCACATCGGATTTTAATAACCCCACCTCTGCTGCATACATTCAACTCAAATCTCAGATAGAAAGTGTGGTGAGTAGTCATGAATGACCGAACTATAAAATGTTTGCAAACTTATTTCATGGCCCCTTAAAAGGTGCCAGGTGCTGTCAATACCATTAATTGCGCATGATCTACTTCATTAATAATTCTCCCCATTAATAATTCTCCCCATTACGTTCTCTCTCCCTGTTCTCCTCTCTATCATTATCTCCCCCATTAAGTTCTCTCTCCCTGTTCTCCTCTCTATCATTATCTCCCCCATTAACTTCACTCTCCCTGTTCTCCTCTCTATCATTATCTCTCCCCATTACGTTCTCTCTCCCTGTTCTCCTCTCAATCATTATCTCTCCCCATTAAGTTCTCTCTCCCTGTTCCCCTCTCTATCATTATCTCTCCCCATTAAGTTCTCTCTCCCTGTTCTCCTCTCTATGATTATCTCTCCCCATTAAGTTCTCTCTCCCTGTTCTCCTCTCTATGATTATCTCTCCCCATTAAGTTCTCTCTCCCTGTTCTCCTCTCTATGATTATCTCTCCCCCATTACGTTCTCTCTCCCTGTTCCCCTCTCTATCATTATCTCCCCCATTAAGTTATCTCTCCCTGTTCTCCTCTCTATCATTATCTCCCCCATTAAGTTCTCTCTCCCTGTTCTCCTCTCTATCATTATCTCCCCCATTAAGTTATCTCTCCCTGTTCCCCTCTCTATCATTATCTCTCCCCCATTAAGTTCTCTCTCCCTGTTCTCCTCTCTATCATTATCTCTCCCCATTAAGTTCTCTCTCCCTGTTCTCCTCTCTATCATTATTTCCCCCATTAAGTTCTCTCTCCCTGTTCTCCTCTCTATCATTATCTCCCCCATTAAGTTATCTCTCCCTGTTCCCCTCTCTATCATTATCTCCCCCATTAAGTTATATCTCCCTGTTCTCCTCTCTATCATTATCTCTCCCCAATTCTCAACCACTGTTCTGCATGATCATCGCGCTCCATTAAGTTCTCTCCCAATGTTCTCAAGATCTGCATGAATACCCACTAAGTCCTCTTCTCCACTATTATTTCTCCCCTATAAGTTCTCTCTCAGCGTTCTACATGATCTAAGGTAAAATAGCCCCTGTCAATATAAATAATGAAAAAAAATTACACCTATTCACAAGGAATGGAAATTGATTAGACAATGCTGGTTCTGCCACAGGCTTCCTCCTTTCTCAGCTCCTACAAGGTGAACGTTTAAACAGATTGAGAAAAAAGTTACTTTTAATTTATAAATTTTATGCCAAAATTTGTCACAGATCCCCTTTAAATTACACCACCAGAATCTTTACGTGTTCAATATATGGGATCCACGTACATAAATATACATTGACTTATAACACTGTTTTTTGTTTTTTTTATAGGCATTTAATATCCTAAGGCGGAGGTTTAACTTGAAGCAAGTGGTGCTAGTTAGGTTTGGGTAAGTATTTTATTTAAATATAGATCATTAGCGGAGTAATTGTTTATATGGAGATAAATATAAACATAATACAATAATATATTTATTCTATCGTGTTTTTCCCCAGGAGTGGATCGATTACAGTGGAGTTGAATATAACCTTTGCCAACGGCACCGAGGTCCCTGTGGATGTAGATTTGATTAGATCCCTGTTTGATCAAATAATTGCAAATGGGACACTTGGGGATCTTGAGATTGATATCTCCAGCATTAGATTTAATGGTGAGGATGGATTCAAACAACAAATCGTGAAATTTATTTTCAAATGTATTTTACAATTTTTGTGGGTTCTTATTAAACCAGGTTAGATTTGTCCCGAAAGCTTGGGGTTTGGTAATTGAGCGCCAGCTGCCGTAGCAGCGTCCAGTAGGATGTCCAGTTGGTATCTAGTTCTGACCAATAGTCCGTCGGGTTCCACCCACTTAATGTCTTTTCTCTTCCTGGCCTGGCTCTGCTGATGTCTATATATGATTCATTTTCATCTCAGTGTTTTGAATATTTATGACTATGTTACTATGTTTGAATTTCCTTCATACAATTCATTATTTTAATTTTACAGACACCATACTATACCAACAGACAACCAGTATACCCCCGACCACGGCTCACACTACTGCATTCTCTTCCACTGCAATATCTGAAACAAGTAGTTCCACGAACACGATCACATCTACTTCCACATCAGGAACCAGCCCTACATCTGCAGACACTTCTACTCCTGGAACCAGCCTGATATCCACAACAGGAACTACATCTGGAACCAGTCCTGCATCCACAGCAGAATCTACATCTGGAACCAGTCCTGCCTTCACAGTAGAATCTACACCCGGAACCAGTCCTGCCTCTACAGCAGAATCTACATCTGGAACCAGTCCTGCTTCTACAGCAGGATCTACATCTGGAACCAGTCCTGCCTCCACAGTAGAATCTACATCTGGAACCAGTCCTGCATCCACAGTAGGATCTACATCTGGAACCAGTCCTGCCTCTACAGCAGAATCTACATCTGGAACCAGTCCTGCCTCCACAGCAGGATCTACATCTGGAACCAGTCCTGTATCCACAGCAGAATCTACACCCGGAACCAGTCCTGCCTCCCCAGTAGAATCTACATCTGGAACCAGTCCTGCCTCTACAGCAGAATCTACATCTGGAACCAGTCCTGCCTCCACAGCAGAATCTACATCTGGAACCAGTCCTGCCTCCACAGCAGAATCTACATCTGGAACCAGTCCTGCCTCCACAGCAGGATCTACATCTGGAACCAGTCCTGCCTCCACAGCAGGATCTACATCTGGAACCAGTCCTGTATCCACAGCAGGATTTCAAACAAGCCTCATATCCACATCCAGTACTTTACCTGCTACTGTTTCTACACCTCAAACCGGCTCTGTATCCACTCTTGAATCTACATCTACCCCTATAACCAGCCCTTCTGCAGCTGAAATCCATTCTGCCACCACCATCCCGGGAACCAGCATTACAACAGAACTTATTACTAATCTTCCAACAACCAAAGAAGAAACTCGAGAGACAACCCCTTCCTCTCCGATCACCAGTACATTATCCTCAACGACTCCATTCATATCCGAGCGACTAACATGTCCGTTATTTTTCCGAATTACTAACAGGACATTCACATCGGATTTTAATAACCCCACCTCTGCTGCATACATTCAACTCAAATCTCAGATAGAAAGTGTGGTGAGTAGTCATGAATGACCGAACTGTAAAATGTTTGCAAACTTATTTCATGGCCCCTTAAAAGGTGCCAGGTGCTGTCAATACCATTAATTGCGCATGATCTACTTCATTAATAATTCTCCCCATTAATAATTCTCCCCATTACGTTCTCTCTCCCTGTTCTCCTCTCTATCATTATCTCCCCCATTAAGTTCTCTCTCCCTGTTCTCCTCTCTATCATTATCTCCCCCATTAACTTCACTCTCCCTGTTCTCCTCTCTATCATTATCTCTCCCCATTACGTTCTCTCTCCCTGTTCTCCTCTCAATCATTATCTCTCCCCATTAAGTTCTCTCTCCCTGTTCTCCTCTCTATGATTATCTCTCCCCATTAAGTTCTCTCTCCCTGTTCTCCTCTCTATGATTATCTCTCCCCATTAAGTTCTCTCTCCCTGTTCTCCTCTCTATGATTATCTCTCCCCCATTACGTTCTCTCTCCCTGTTCCCCTCTCTATCATTATCTCCCCCATTAAGTTATCTCTCCCTGTTCTCCTCTCTATCATTATCTCCCCCATTAAGTTCTCTCTCCCTGTTCTCCTCTCTATCATTATCTCCCCCATTAAGTTATCTCTCCCTGTTCCCCTCTCTATCATTATCTCTCCCCCATTAAGTTCTCTCTCCCTGTTCTCCTCTCTATCATTATCTCTCCCCATTAAGTTCTCTCTCCCTGTTCTCCTCTCTATCATTATTTCCCCCATTAAGTTCTCTCTCCCTGTTCTCCTCTCTATCATTATCTCCCCCATTAAGTTATCTCTCCCTGTTCCCCTCTCTATCATTATCTCCCCCATTAAGTTATATCTCCCTGTTCTCCTCTCTATCATTATCTCTCCCCAATTCTCAACCACTGTTCTGCATGATCATCGCGCTCCATTAAGTTCTCTCCCAATGTTCTCAAGATCTGCATGAATACCCACTAAGTCCTCTTCTCCACTATTATTTCTCCCCTATAAGTTCTCTCTCAGCGTTCTACATGATCTAAGGTAAAATAGCCCCTGTCAATATAAATAATGAAAAAAAATTACACCTATTCACAAGGAATGGAAATTGATTAGACAATGCTGGTTCTGCCACAGGCTTCCTCCTTTCTCAGCTCCTACAAGGTGAACGTTTAAACAGATTGAGAAAAAAGTTACTTTTAATTTATAAATTTTATGCCAAAATTTGTCACAGATCCCCTTTAAATTACACCACCAGAATCTTTACGTGTTCAATATATGGGATCCACGTACATAAATATACATTGACTTATAACACTGTTTTGTGTTTTTTTTATAGGCATTTAATCTCCTAAGGCGGAGGTTTAACTTGAAGCAAGTGGTGCTAGTTAGGTTTGGGTAAGTATTTTATTTAAATATAGATCATTAGCGGAGTAATTGTTTATATGGAGATAAATATAAACATAATACAATAATATATTTATTCTATCGTGTTTTTCCCCAGGAGTGGATCGATTACAGTGGAGTTGAATATAACCTTTGCCAACGGCACCGAGGTCCCTGTGGATGTAGATTTGATTAGATCCCTGTTTGATCAAATAATTGCAAATGGGACACTTGGGGATCTTGAGATTGATATCTCCAGCATTAGATTTAATGGTGAGGATGGATTCAAACAACAAATCGTGAAATTTATTTTCAAATGTATTTTACAATTTTTGTGGGTTCTTATTAAACCAGGTTAGATTTGTCCCGAAAGCTTGGGGTTTGGTAATTGAGCGCCAGCTGCCGTAGCAGCGTCCAGTAGGATGTCCAGTTGGTATCTAGTTCTGACCAATAGTCCGTCGGGTTCCACCCACTTAATGTCTTTTCTCTTCCTGGCCTGGCTCTGCTGATGTCTATATATGATTCATTTTCATCTCAGTGTTTTGAATATTTATGACTATGTTACTATGTTTGAATTTCCTTCATACAATTCATTATTTTAATTTTACAGACACCATACTATACCAACAGACAACCAGTATACCCCCGACCACGGCTCACACTACTGCATTCTCTTCCACTGCAATATCTGAAACAAGTAGTTCCACGAACACGGTCACATCTACTTCCACATCAGGAACCAGCCCTACATCTGCAGACACTTCTACTCCTGGAACCAGCCTGATATCCACAACAGGAACTACATCTGGAACCAGTCCTGCATCCACAGCAGAATCCACATCTGGAACCAGTCCTGCCTCCACAGTAGAATCTACACCCGGAACCAGTCCTGTCTCTACAGCAGAATCTACATCTGGAACCAGTCCTGCTTCCACAGTAGAATCTACACCCAGAACCAGTCCTGCCTCCACAGCAGAATCTACATCTGGAACCAGTCCCGCCTCTACAGCAGAATCTACATCTGGAACCATTCCTGTATCCACAGCAGAATCTACATCTGGAACCAGTCCTGTATCCACAGCAGAATCTACATCCGGAACCAGTCCTGCCTCCACAGCAGAATCTACACCCGGAACCAGTCCTGCCTCCCCAGTAGAATCTACATCTGGAACCAGTCCTGCCTCTACAGCAGAATCTACATCTGGAACCAGTCCTGCCTCCACAGCAGAATCTACATCTGGAACCAGTCCTGCCTCCACAGCAGAATCTACATCTGGAACCAGTCCTGCCTCCACAGCAGAATCTACATCTGGAACCAGTCCTGTATCCACAGCAGGATTTCAAACAAGCCTCATATCCACATCCAGTACTTTACCTGCTACTGTTTCTACACCTCAAACCGGCTCTGTATCCACTCTTGAATCTACATCTACCCCTCTAACCAACCCCTCCGCAGCCGAAATCCATTCTGCCACCACCATCCCGGGAACCAGCATTACAACAGAACTTATTACTAATCTTCCAACAACCAAAGAAGAAACTCGAGAGACAACCCCTTCCTCTCCGATCACCAGTACATTATCCTCAACGACTCCATTCATATCCGAGCGACTAACATGTCCGTTATTTTTCCGAATTACTAACAGGACATTCACATCGGATTTTAATAACCCCACCTCTGCTGCATACATTCAACTCAAATCTCAGATAGAAAGTGTGGTGAGTAGTCATGAATGACCGAACTGTAAAATGTTTGCAAACTTATTTCATGGCCCCTTAAAAGGTGCCAGGTGCTGTCAATACCATTAATTGCGCATGATCTACTTCATTAATAATTCTCCCCATTAATAATTCTCCCCATTACGTTCTCTCTCCCTGTTCTCCTCTCTATCATTATCTCCCCCATTAAGTTCTCTCTCCCTGTTCTCCTCTCTATCATTATCTCCCCCATTAACTTCACTCTCCCTGTTCTCCTCTCTATCATTATCTCTCCCCATTACGTTCTCTCTCCCTGTTCTCCTCTCAATCATTATCTCTCCCCATTAAGTTCTCTCTCCCTGTTCTCCTCTCTATGATTATCTCTCCCCATTAAGTTCTCTCTCCCTGTTCTCCTCTCTATGATTATCTCTCCCCATTAAGTTCTCTCTCCCTGTTCTCCTCTCTATGATTATCTCTCCCCCATTACGTTCTCTCTCCCTGTTCCCCTCTCTATCATTATCTCCCCCATTAAGTTATCTCTCCCTGTTCTCCTCTCTATCATTATCTCCCCCATTAAGTTCTCTCTCCCTGTTCTCCTCTCTATCATTATCTCCCCCATTAAGTTATCTCTCCCTGTTCCCCTCTCTATCATTATCTCTCCCCCATTAAGTTCTCTCTCCCTGTTCTCCTCTCTATCATTATCTCTCCCCATTAAGTTCTCTCTCCCTGTTCTCCTCTCTATCATTATTTCCCCCATTAAGTTCTCTCTCCCTGTTCTCCTCTCTATCATTATCTCCCCCATTAAGTTCTCTCTCCCTGTTCTCCTCTCTATCATTATCTCCCCCATTAAGTTATCTCTCCCTGTTCCCCTCTCTATCATTATCTCCCCCATTAAGTTATATCTCCCTGTTCTCCTCTCTATCATTATCTCTCCCCAATTCTCAACCACTGTTCTGCATGATCATCGCGCTCCATTAAGTTCTCTCCCAATGTTCTCAAGATCTGCATGAATACCCACTAAGTCCTCTTCTCCACTATTATTTCTCCCCTATAAGTTCTCTCTCAGCGTTCTACATGATCTAAGGTAAAATAGCCCCTGTCAATATAAATAATGAAAAAAAATTACACCTATTCACAAGGAATGGAAATTGATTAGACAATGCTGGTTCTGCCACAGGCTTCCTCCTTTCTCAGCTCCTACAAGGTGAACGTTTAAACAGATTGAGAAAAAAGTTACTTTTAATTTATAAATTTTATGCCAAAATTTGTCACAGATCCCCTTTAAATTACACCACCAGAATCTTTACGTGTTCAATATATGGGATCCACGTACATAAATATACATTGACTTATAACACTGTTTTTTTTATAGGCATTTAATCTCCTAAGGCGGAGGTTTAACTTGAAGCAAGTGGTGCTAGTTAGGTTTGGGTAAGTAGTTTATTTAAATATAGATCATTAGCGGAGTAATTGTTTATATGGAGATAAATATAAACATAATACAATAATATATTTATTCTATCGTGTTTTTCCCCAGGAGTGGATCGATTACAGTGGAGTTGAATATAACCTTTGCCAATGGCACCGAGGTCCCTGTGGATATAGATTTGATCAGATCCCTGTTTGATCAAATAATTGCAAATGGGACTTTCGATGGTCTTGACATTGATATCTTTAGCATTAAGTTTAATGGTGAGTATGGAACAAACAAAAAACCTGTCACATTTATTTTCAAATGTATTGTAAGCATTGGTGGGTTCTAACCTTATCTGGTTAGATTTGCCCCAAAGCCTTTGGGTAGGGTAGTTCAGTGCCCAGCTGCCGGAGCAGTGGTGGAATGAATTTTCAGTTGGATTTGAACCCTCAGATTGCCATAAAACAATGTTCCTCTTATGTGTTTATCACTATTTTGAGCTTTGCTTGAATGTGCTTCATACAATTCATTATTTTAATTTTACAGACACCATACTATACCAACAGACAACCAGTATATCCCCGACCACGGCTCACAGTACTGCATTCTCTTCCACTGCAATATCTGAAACAAGTAGTTCCACGAACACGGTCACATCTAGCTCCACAACTATATCGACAGCCGGTTTAACATCAGGAACCAGCCCTACAACTTCAGACACCTCTACTCCTGGAACCAGCCCGACATCCACAACAGGAACTACATCTGGAACCAGTCCTGCATCCACAGCAGAATCTACATCTGGAACCAGTCCTGCCTCTACAGCAGGATCTACATCTGGAACCAGTCCTGCCTCCACAGCAGAATCTACATCTGGAACCAGTCCTGCCTCCACAGCAGGATCTACATCTGGAACCAGTCCTGCCTCCACAGCAGGATCTACATCTGGAACCAGTCCTGTATCCACAGCAGGATTTCAAACAAGCCTCATATCCACATCCAGTACTTTACCTGCTACTGTTTCTACACCTCAAACCGGCTCTGTATCCACTCTTGAATCTACATCTACCCCTCTAACCAACCCCTCCGCAGCCGAAATCCATTCTGCCACCACCATCCCGGGAACCAGCATTACAACAGAACTTATTACTAATCTTCCAACAACCAAAGAAGAAACTCGAGAGACAACCCCTTCCTCTCCGATCACCAGTACATTATCCTCAACGACTCCATTCATATCCGAGCGACTAACATGTCCGTTATTTTTCCGAATTACTAACAGGACATTCACATCGGATTTTAATAACCCCACCTCTGCTGCATACATTCAACTCAAATCTCAGATAGAAAGTGTGGTGAGTAGTCATGAATGACCGAACTGTAAAATGTTTGCAAACTTATTTCATGGCCCCTTAAAAGGTGCCAGGTGCTGTCAATACCATTAATTGCGCATGATCTACTTCATTAATAATTCTCCCCATTAATAATTCTCCCCATTACGTTCTCTCTCCCTGTTCTCCTCTCTATCATTATCTCCCCCATTAAGTTCTCTCTCCCTGTTCTCCTCTCTATCATTATCTCCCCCATTAACTTCACTCTCCCTGTTCTCCTCTCTATCATTATCTCTCCCCATTACGTTCTCTCTCCCTGTTCTCCTCTCAATCATTATCTCTCCCCATTAAGTTCTCTCTCCCTGTTCTCCTCTCTATGATTATCTCTCCCCATTAAGTTCTCTCTCCCTGTTCTCCTCTCTATGATTATCTCTCCCCATTAAGTTCTCTCTCCCTGTTCTCCTCTCTATGATTATCTCTCCCCCATTACGTTCTCTCTCCCTGTTCCCCTCTCTATCATTATCTCCCCCATTAAGTTATCTCTCCCTGTTCTCCTCTCTATCATTATCTCCCCCATTAAGTTCTCTCTCCCTGTTCTCCTCTCTATCATTATCTCCCCCATTAAGTTATCTCTCCCTGTTCCCCTCTCTATCATTATCTCTCCCCCATTAAGTTCTCTCTCCCTGTTCTCCTCTCTATCATTATCTCTCCCCATTAAGTTCTCTCTCCCTGTTCTCCTCTCTATCATTATTTCCCCCATTAAGTTCTCTCTCCCTGTTCTCCTCTCTATCATTATCTCCCCCATTAAGTTATCTCTCCCTGTTCCCCTCTCTATCATTATCTCCCCCATTAAGTTATATCTCCCTGTTCTCCTCTCTATCATTATCTCTCCCCAATTCTCAACCACTGTTCTGCATGATCATCGCGCTCCATTAAGTTCTCTCCCAATGTTCTCAAGATCTGCATGAATACCCACTAAGTCCTCTTCTCCACTATTATTTCTCCCCTATAAGTTCTCTCTCAGCGTTCTACATGATCTAAGGTAAAATAGCCCCTGTCAATATAAATAATGAAAAAAAATTACACCTATTCACAAGGAATGGAAATTGATTAGACAATGCTGGTTCTGCCACAGGCTTCCTCCTTTCTCAGCTCCTACAAGGTGAACGTTTAAACAGATTGAGAAAAAAGTTACTTTTAATTTATAAATTTTATGCCAAAATTTGTCACAGATCCCCTTTAAATTACACCACCAGAATCTTTACGTGTTCAATATATGGGATCCACGTACATAAATATACATTGACTTATAACACTGTTTTTTGTTTTTTTTATAGGCATTTAATATCCTAAGGCGGAGGTTTAACTTGAAGCAAGTGGTGCTAGTTAGGTTTGGGTAAGTATTTTATTTAAATATAGATCATTAGCGGAGTAATTGTTTATATGGAGATAAATATAAACATAATACAATAATATATTTATTCTATCGTGTTTTTCCCCAGGAGTGGATCGATTACAGTGGAGTTGAATATAACCTTTGCCAATGGCACCGAGGTCCCTGTGGATATAGATTTGATCAGATCCCTGTTTGATCAAATAATTGCAAATGGGACTTTCGATGGTCTTGACATTGATATCTTTAGCATTAAGTTTAATGGTGAGTATGGAACAAACAAAAAACCTGTCACATTTATTTTCAAATGTATTGTAAGCATTGGTGGGTTCTAACCTTATCTGGTTAGATTTGCCCCAAAGCCTTTGGGTAGGGTAGTTCAGTGCCCAGCTGCCGGAGCAGTGGTGGAATGAATTTTCAGTTGGATTTGAACCCTCAGATTGCCATAAAACAATGTTCCTCTTATGTGTTTATCACTATTTTGAGCTTTGCTTGAATGTGCTTCATACAATTCATTATTTTAATTTTACAGACACCATACTATACCAACAGACAACCAGTATATCCCCGACCACGGCTCACAGTACTGCATTCTCTTCCACTGCAATATCTGAAACAAGTAGTTCCACGAACACGGTCACATCTAGCTCCACAACTATATCGACAGCCGGTTTAACATCAGGAACCAGCCCTACAACTTCAGACACCTCTACTCCTGGAACCAGCCCGACATCCACAACAGGAACTACATCTGGAACCAGTCCTGCATCCACAGCAGAATCTACATCTGGAACCAGTCCTGCCTCCACATCAGCATCTACACCTGGGACCAGTCCTGCCTCCCCAGTAGAATCTACACCCAGAACCAGTCCTGCCTCCACAGCAGAATCTACATCTGGAACCAGTCCTGCCTCCACATCAGCATCTACACCTGGGACCAGTCCTGCCTCCCCAGTAGAATCTACACCCAGAACCAGTCCTGCCTCCACAGCAGAATCTACATCTGGAACCAGTCCTGCCTCAACAGCAGAAACTACATCTGGAACCAGTCCTGTCTCTACAGCAGAATCTACATCTGGAACCAGTCCTGCTTCCACAACAGGATCTACATCTGGGACCAGTCCTGCCTCCACAGCAGAATCTACACCCGGAACCAGTCCTGCCTCCCCAGTAGAATCTACATCTGGAACCAGTCCTGCCTCTACAGCAGAATCTACATCTGGAACCAGTCCTGCCTCCACAGCAGAATCTACATCTGGAACCAGTCCTGCCTCCACAGCAGAATCTACATCTGGAACCAGTCCTGCCTCCACAGCAGGATCTACATCTGGAACCAGTCCTGCCTCCACAGCAGGATCTACATCTGGAACCAGTCCTGTATCCACAGCAGGATTTCAAACAAGCCTCATATCCACATCCAGTACTTTACCTGCTACTGTTTCTACACCTCAAACCGGCTCTGTATCCACTCTTGAATCTACATCTACCCCTCTAACCAACCCCTCCGCAGCCGAAATCCATTCTGCCACCACCATCCCGGGAACCAGCATTACAACAGAACTTATTACTAATCTTCCAACAACCAAAGAAGAAACTCGAGAGACAACCCCTTCCTCTCCGATCACCAGTATATTATCCTCAACGACTCCATTCATATCCGAGCGACTAACATGTCCGTTATTTTTCCGAATTACTAACAGGACATTCACATCGGATTTTAATAACCCCACCTCTGCTGCATACATTCAACTCAAATCTCAGATAGAAAGTGTGGTGAGTAGTCATGAATGACCGAACTGTAAAATGTTTGCAAACTTATTTCATGGCCCCTTAAAAGGTGCCAGGTGCTGTCAATACCATTAATTGCGCATGATCTACTTCATTAATAATTCTCCCCATTAATAATTCTCCCCATTACGTTCTCTCTCCCTGTTCTCCTCTCTATCATTATCTCCCCCATTAAGTTCTCTCTCCCTGTTCTCCTCTCTATCATTATCTCCCCCATTAACTTCACTCTCCCTGTTCTCCTCTCTATCATTATCTCTCCCCATTACGTTCTCTCTCCCTGTTCTCCTCTCAATCATTATCTCTCCCCATTAAGTTCTCTCTCCCTGTTCTCCTCTCTATGATTATCTCTCCCCATTAAGTTCTCTCTCCCTGTTCTCCTCTCTATGATTATCTCTCCCCATTAAGTTCTCTCTCCCTGTTCTCCTCTCTATGATTATCTCTCCCCCATTACGTTCTCTCTCCCTGTTCCCCTCTCTATCATTATCTCCCCCATTAAGTTATCTCTCCCTGTTCTCCTCTCTATCATTATCTCCCCCATTAAGTTCTCTCTCCCTGTTCTCCTCTCTATCATTATCTCCCCCATTAAGTTATCTCTCCCTGTTCCCCTCTCTATCATTATCTCTCCCCCATTAAGTTCTCTCTCCCTGTTCTCCTCTCTATCATTATCTCTCCCCATTAAGTTCTCTCTCCCTGTTCTCCTCTCTATCATTATTTCCCCCATTAAGTTCTCTCTCCCTGTTCTCCTCTCTATCATTATCTCCCCCATTAAGTTATCTCTCCCTGTTCCCCTCTCTATCATTATCTCCCCCATTAAGTTATATCTCCCTGTTCTCCTCTCTATCATTATCTCTCCCCAATTCTCAACCACTGTTCTGCATGATCATCGCGCTCCATTAAGTTCTCTCCCAATGTTCTCAAGATCTGCATGAATACCCACTAAGTCCTCTTCTCCACTATTATTTCTCCCCTATAAGTTCTCTCTCAGCGTTCTACATGATCTAAGGTAAAATAGCCCCTGTCAATATAAATAATGAAAAAAAATTACACCTATTCACAAGGAATGGAAATTGATTAGACAATGCTGGTTCTGCCACAGGCTTCCTCCTTTCTCAGCTCCTACAAGGTGAACGTTTAAACAGATTGAGAAAAAAGTTACTTTTAATTTATAAATTTTATGCCAAAATTTGTCACAGATCCCCTTTAAATTACACCACCAGAATCTTTACGTGTTCAATATATGGGATCCACGTACATAAATATACATTGACTTATAACACTGTTTTTTTTAATAGGCATTTAATCTCCTAAGGCGGAGGTTTAACTTGAAGCAAGTGGTGCTAGTTAGGTTTGGGTAAGTAGTTTATTTAAATATAGATCATTAGCGGAGTAATTGTTTATATGGAGATAAATATAAACATAATACAATAATATATTTATTCTATCGTGTTTTTCCCCAGGAGTGGATCGATTACAGTGGAGTTGAATATAACCTTTGCCAATGGCACCGAGGTCCCTGTGGATATAGATTTGATCAGATCCCTGTTTGATCAAATAATTGCAAATGGGACTTTCGATGGTCTTGACATTGATATCTTTAGCATTAAGTTTAATGGTGAGTATGGAACAAACAAAAAACCTGTCACATTTATTTTCAAATGTATTGTAAGCATTGGTGGGTTCTAACCTTATCTGGTTAGATTTGCCCCAAAGCCTTTGGGTAGGGTAGTTCAGTGCCCAGCTGCCGGAGCAGTGGTGGAATGAATTTTCAGTTGGATTTGAACCCTCAGATTGCCATAAAACAATGTTCCTCTTATGTGTTTATCACTATTTTGAGCTTTGCTTGAATGTGCTTCATACAATTCATTATTTTAATTTTACAGACACCATACTATACCAACAGACAACCAGTATATCCCCGACCACGGCTCACAGTACTGCATTCTCTTCCACTGCAATATCTGAAACAAGTAGTTCCACGAACACGGTCACATCTAGCTCCACAACTATATCGACAGCCGGTTTAACATCAGGAACCAGCCCTACAACTTCAGACACCTCTACTCCTGGAACCAGCCCGACATCCACAACAGGAACTACATCTGGAACCAGTCCTGCATCCACAGCAGAATCTACATCTGGAACCAGTCCTGCCTCTACAGCAGGATCTATATCTGGAACCAGCCCTGCCTCCACATCAGCATCTACACCTGGGACCAGTCCTGCCTCCCCAGTAGAATCTACATCTGGAACCAGTCCTGTCTCCCCAGTAGAATCTACATCTGGAACCAGTCCTGCCTCAACAGCAGAAACTACATCTGGAACCAGCCCTGACTCCACAGCAGAAACTACATCTGGGACCAGTCCTGCCTCCACAACAGGATCTACACCTGGGACCAGTCCTGCCTCCACAGCAGGATCTACACCTGGGACCAGTCCTGCCTCCACAGCAGGATCTACACCTGGGACCAGTCCTGCCTCCACAGCAGGATCTACATCTGGAACCAGTCCTGCCTCCACAGCAGGATCTACATCTGGAACCAGTCCTGCCTCCACAATAGAATCTACATCTGGAACCAGCCCTGCCTCTACAGCAGGATCTACATCTGGATCCAGCCCTGCTTCCACAGCAGGATCTACATCTGGACCCAGTCCTGCTTCCACAACAGGATCTACACCTGGAACCAGTCCTGCTTCCACTACAGGATCTACATCTGGGACCAGTCCTGCCTCCACAGCAGGATCTACATCTGGGACCAGTCCTGCCTCTACAACAGTATCTACATCTGGAACCAGTCCTGCATCCACAGCAGAATCTACAGCTAGAACCAATCTTGCCTCCACAACAGGCTCTACATCTGGAACCAGTCCTGCCTCTACAACAGGATCTACATCTGGAACCAGTCCTGCCTCCACAGCAGGATCAACATCTGGAACCAGTCCTGCCCCCGCAGCAGGATCTACATCCGGAACAAGTCCTGCATCTACAGCAGGCACTACACCTGGAGGTAGTCCTGCATCCACAGCAAGCTCCACAGCCTCAAGCTCTCAGACCGGAGCCAGCACTGTGACTATTAGTACCTCTTCCAGACAAACAAGCACCATACCTGTGATTTCTACTACTGGAGGCAGTAATGCAACCACTAATAGTTTTTCCTCAGAAACCAGCCCTATACCCGCATCCTCCACAAGTAGCGCAAGTGTTGTGACAACTATTGGTTCCACTTCCGGAGCAAGTTCTATAACCACAAGCTCCCAAGCTGAAGCCAGCACCGTGACCATTAGTACCTCTTTTTCGGAAACAAGCACCGTACCTGTGAGTTCTACAACTGCAACAAGTGCTGTGACCACTAGTAGTGCATCTTCAGGAACAAGCTCCATTCCTACAACATCCACAACTGCAACCAGTGCTATGACCACTAGTACCTCTTCCTCAGGAACAAGCCTTATACCCACAACTGAAGCCAGCACTGTGACCACTAGTAGTTCCTCAACAGGAACAAGCTCCATTCCAACAACCTCCACAACTGGAGCCAGCACTGCGACCACTAGTAGTTCCTCCTCAGAAACAAGCTATATTCCTACAATGCCCACAACTGTAACAAGTGATGTGACCGCTAGTAGTTCCCCCACAGGAACAAGCGCTATACCCACAAGCTCCACAACTGGATCTAGCACTGTTACCCCTAGTAGCTCCTCTTCAGGAACAAGTTCCATTCCTACAACGTCCACAACTACAACCAGTGCTGTGACCACTAGTAGTTCCTCCTCAGGAACAAGCTCCATTCCTACAACGTCCACAACTGCAACCAGTGCTGTGACCACTAGTAGTTCCTTCACAGGAACAAGCTCCATTCCAACAACCTCCACAACTGAAGCCAGCACTGTGACCACTAGTAGTTCCTCCACGGGAACAAGCTCCATTCCTACAACATCCAGTACTGCAACCAGTGCTGTGACCACTAGTAGTTCCTCCTCAGGAACAAGCTCCATTCCTACAACGTCCACAACTGCAACCAGCGTTGTGACCACTAGTAGTTCCTCCTCAGGAACAAGCTCCATTCCTACAACCTCCACAACTGGAGCCAGCACTGTGACCACTAGTAGTTCCTCCTCGGGAACAAGCTCCATTCCTACAACGTCCACAACTGCAACCAGTGTTGTAACCACTAGTAGTTCCTCCTCAGGAACAACTGCAACGACCAGAATACCGGTTTCAGACTTCACATCTACAACAACTACTACCACTGCACCAGCTGCATCCTCGACAGCAAAAGCCACCACCACCACAACTACTACAGCAGGTATTACCGTATATTACACAGTCCATTCAGTACGTATTCTAGTGAAAACTGTATGATGTGATATCCACCTGTGTGGGGTTAAATGCATACATACAGCTATTCCATATCTGGACCTTAGAGTATAACAAAAAAAAAAATTATAATTGGCTTGCGTGTGATTGGCTGCTGCTTAAATGACTTAAAAGGGAGAGCTTCTGAGCATGTGCAAGAGATTTACATAAGAATGCTTCTTGGTGTCAGTACCGGCATCAAAGGAAGGAGTTAAATGAGACAGTCTCTTTTTCTAACTTTTAATAACTAAAGAATTAAAATAAATTACATTAAAAATAAAAATACTATTTTGAGCTCTAGACTCCCTTTTATTAATAATGATCAAATAATTTAAAATAAAATAATTTTCTCTTATTTTTTAGATGCTGGCAGTGCAGGGGCTGCAGGAAGCACTACTCTTGAAGGCTACGTCATTGCAATCATTGTTCTCTCCTGTATTGTGCTCCTGGCCCTTCCTATACTAATTATCATGGTAAGTAAGATATTAATCATCCCGTGTCTTATAATTATCCCCATTCTTATATGTTATAGTTCAGTCCAGTAAATAAACCTATATATATATATATATATATATATATATATATATATATATATATATATATGTATTAAGACTCACCTTATGTCTATACTAGTTATCTTTATGAGGCACTTCAGACATCCTATGCTCTATATGGCATTTGACAGCTGAGTTCCATATTATACTATACATTTTTTGCATTCAACTACATGTGGAAAGTAATTAGAATCCCCTCTATGGACTTGCATTGTTACCCCAACTCCTTGACTTGCTGGAGATGCCGACTGCATCTCTTGCTCATCAATGTACACAATATACTCACCTCCAGCCCACCCAAGCATCGGCTTGCACAAGAGTCCAAAGGGGTCTAACAAAAATTCGAATGATTGGCTGCCAGAACTGGCACAAACTCTTAATGAGAGGACTGATTGGTATACTGCAGCTCTGGAGCTGCAGCATCTTCAGTAGGCTGTTCTTTTAGGTTCATTTACGCAGAATCTGCTTGATTTCTCCTCTCCACTAAGTTATCTCTGACCCGTTGTTAGGTTGCTGATTGTTGTTGATCGGTTCAGGCAGCCTTTCCAATATAAGGGGAGGTGATGGGAAGAAAAAAGTTTCAGGGGGAAAGTGATTAGAAAAAGAGAGTTGTGTTCTCTTTCTTCACATAATTCATTACTTTTAATATTTTAAAATACTTAAAAACTTTAAAATACTTGAAAACCAGTAAAGGACATGCTATAGTTAATTTTGATAATTTATTTTTGTTGACAGTTGTGAAGACAACCATTCTCCTTTAAAGACTTGATGTTTAAATTAATTCTATAATTCTTTACTCTTATAATGTATGAGAATTCCGTTATGTTAGTCGTATTTACTAGACAAATGGAACAAGTTATACTCTCAATGCCTTGATGTAAATATGTGAATATTTATTTTGCTGTTTTCAAAAACTACGAGAAAAACCCTAAGTATTACTTACATTGTAGTTTATTATAAATAAGTTTTATATTTTACGAACTCCAATGCCATGCAAAGGAGTTACACTGAAAAAAAATCATGGAGGTTCACAAATTAATCATTTTGTCCTTTGTGCTATTGTCACTTATAGGCTTTAAGGCTTGGATTTTGCAGCCGATTAATAGATGCTTGCAGTACGGGGGCAGCTGGTAACTTGCCCGAGACTGGATTGAGGGTCTCGAGCGTTCGAGTCAACATACCAAGTTTAAGGGTAAGTAAGAGGTTTTTTTAATCTGTTCTCATTGAGCGTTACAGCCTAATAACTATCTGTGTATAACTAATTAATAGCATATCTAGTGTCTCCTGGACAGAGTGAGATATCTAGCAAGGTCCAGGGCTGGACTGGCCATGTGGCACATCAAGCAAATGCCCAACATCGCTCCTGATCTTCTACTCCAGTGGCAGATTTGGAGCTGCAGCCTCCGGATGGAAATGCCTGGCCGCATGCTACGTGAACATAAAAACATGCGGCCTGTCATATCCAGCCATCGGCCACACTAATGTCATTAGGCGGCCACTGGCCTTAAAGTGCCAGGGCTGCCTCGTTCTCTCCTGCTCAGCCCTCACAAGGTCTCTCTGTGTCTTTATACCCTTTGCCCACAGACAGGGGCCATACATTTAAATTGTCCTATGCAAGGGGTGCTTATGATGTCTAGCATGTCTTCCACTGGTGTGAAAAGTGAGAAATGATTTGCCCGTACATGAAAAATGCTGGAACCGCATGTTCCCAAAGCGGAGTTTCTGCAGTCTATTGCTATCACTAGCATTGGGACAACAAGACGCACCTAACATAAATGGAAACGCTACCTGCATCATTAAAGTTCCCCAGAGTGTACTTAGGAAGTTCCCAAAATGATGGAGAATTTTAATAAAAAGTTAATGCTTCTACGAGCTAGGTAGGTGCTTTATCTAAAGTATCAGAGATGTGTGCTCAGCATTCTATATAACTGGTACTAATAACACTTTGATTCACTCTCTTTTCAGTTTGGTTCCTATAACCTTCCCCGATGATGTCTCAATCGGAAAAACAAAGGCACACGAAATGAAGCAAACCGTACAAATGTTTACAATATATCCGAGGGGAACGTGCAATGGAAGATTTTTTCCTTCACTTTTTGGAGGCGTTCCACTGAAACATTGATAAAGACGTCATTGAGATGAGATTGGTCTCGTTGACCTCTGAAGCAGTGAATGGTAGCTTGAGATGTCAGTGTCATTAGTACGACAAATACAAAAAAACTCTAGAATTAAAATTTCTTTTTATATAGCTCCAGAAAATTCAGTTGATTACCTAAAATTAAGATAAAGCAGCTTAAAAGACGCCGCTAACAACTGCCATATCATAGCGGCAAAGCATAATGGGGGGGGTGGCATGCTAAGTGGATGTGGACTATGGACAACTGCCTTATTGGCAACAACTTCTATTACTTTCTAAGTAGCAAAGAGAGCAACACATGTGTCCAAAATGGGACACTTTGTTGGGGGCATCGTTAGAAGTGGGTAGGGGTTTGTTTAAAGGGGGCTTAGGGGCAAGACCTAGCCTTTTGGCTCATTGAATGAGAATGCCAGGATTTGACATCATATCCCGACATGCTGCAATTACATCATTACCATGCTCAAGCAGTCTTTAGGTTGAGTGAGAGTTGTTTTCCTCCAAGTCCAGGGCGCCAGCTGGTTGATTGTATTTTAAAACAAGCAATTGCACTTAATGTTATATATGTGGAAGATAGCAACTCTTCAACTGCTACACTTGCAATGTGTAATTCATTATCGCTTTCCTGTGTCCATATATCTTATCTGATAGTTTTGGAGCCTAGCCAATGAATGTAGTTATAATTTATTTTTAACAAATTTATTTTATTTATTATCTTTTCGTTTTACATTTAAGAATGATGCAATACAATAGAAGTATAACTTTTATGTGAAAAATATAATATTTATTCTATCAATAAACAGAAATAACTCAACATCCTATTAGACTCATTTTTTTCTTAACACTCTTTGGAACTTTCTATGGATTCCTGTCTTATATCTTTTTAAAGATATTTTCACATATAGTTGATATAGTTTTAAAACCGATTAGCAGACAGAAACTAAAGTCCGTGGCGGAGTAAACATGAATGAATGAACTTACGTTTGAAAAAAGAGAAAAAAGAGAAAACGATTTGAACTGGTTTTGGGTGGGTCGGTGGCATCCTTACAAAGAAAAAGTGGAAGACCTAGTATGATTCAAGGTCCCAACTACATCCACTGGCAAGCTTTCTCTACCCAGGAGAAGGTCCTCTCTACATCCTTCCAACTACTTGTTGGGACTTGGGGGGAGGTCTAGCGTCTGTTGCTCTTTGGCCGTGGTGTAACCTTGGACTCTGAGTTTGACCTGGAGTCTCTTGGTGAAAGCCCTGTTTCCCCAGGTCTCCAGGTCAGTTTCTTCTTTCTCTAGGCAGTAGAGCAGCATTTGGCGACACCCACTCCTGTCACTCCCCACCCACTGAATGCTGTCTGGGGCTACTCCCGCCCCAACATGTACGTAGGACCGCCCCTTCACAAATCTACTAATCTAGAAGAGGGAGAGACATCAGGGTAGCCTATTGACTTGTCAGGAGGTAAAGACATTCTGAATTAAGTCACCTGTTTTTAAGCAGGGATCTCAGCTTTAATGTAGCAGTCAGAAAAGTACCAAAAGAGATATTCAGATATTAACTGGTAGGATAGAAAGGAGTGAGCTCCATAACAGAACTGATTGGGCAACATTCCTAATGTATCAACTGTAATTACCCATGTTAATGAACAGGACTTTTCTCCAAGTCTTATAATAATATACCCAGAGCATTGCAATCAGTAGTACTTTGGCATCGTACATTTCTATTTCCATCCACTTAATTGGTAGTAGATTCCTTGTACAAAAATGATGTGGTCATAGGTGCCTAGCTCTTTTGTTTACAACCTTAACCAGAACACAATCAGGACCCGAAGATATCTCATGGCGACGTAATCTATTTAATGGACAAAAACACATTGGCGTATTTTTCATAAGGTGCTGCTAAGAAAAATAATATAAAAAAGTCTTTAGAGATGCCAAAGAGTTGGGCGATGAACCACAAACAAAAACATTGGTCAATATTATGAGTAATAAAACATAATAAAAAGTCGACTCTTGACAAAATATGGGTAATTATATCTTTCAAACCTGCAACATGGTTTCAGGGTCTGATGTTGAGGAATTTGACATCATTCATTCACATTTGAGTTCAGTGTTCCGTCTCTATGTTTTGCTAATGCTGAAAAAGTGCTTTGGAATTCAGAATTCTTTTGGGTGATAGAGGTATATAGGTATGGGCCGCCAAATGGGTGATAGAAGTCAAAGAGGCATGGGCAAAAGCAGAGCGATAAGCTATTTCACGGTCTAAGCAGAACATCTAGAAAATAAGAATAAGAAAGAGAATTTTACATTTCACAAGAGAGGGGGTTCTATCAAATACAATGGATGCCTTCCAAAAGGCTCTGCTTATTATTTTTGTTAGAAAAGCAGAACATACACGGCTATAAATGATAGAATAAACATTGGTGTTTTAGAGCTTCTTGATCCAAGGAGAAATCTGGTTGTTTTTTGGAGTCATATATAGCAAAGGATCACCGGAGCTGCTTATAATGTGGACTCCACTCTGTAGGTAGCAACAGAGGAGTGGGTACTCACTGGATACAAATGTATCACCATCAATCATAAATGACAAGAAAGTAGGCCAGGATAATAGCCAAAGCAGTTCTTTTCTTTATTTCTGGAAACACCGACCGGTTTCGACGTGAACAATCGCCCTTATCAAGGTGAAACATACAAATGGTATTCGCCGATAACCTCAAATACCCTTCCAATAAGGTCATGTGACCCAAATGGGACAGTAGTAACAAACAATCACTTAATTGGTTACCAGCAACCTGAACAATGTATAATACAAAAAAAGATATTATCACTTCCATTCCCATTATTTATACACCATAGAATAGTAGACGTGTGTAAATATGTACGTTACTGAAAAAAAGAAATGAAATAAAAAACATATAAAGAAAGGTTTAATACTTAATATGACTGCTATTTATAAAAATGCTTTTTGGAGTGACAAAGGAATTTTTCCCCTAAATGCCAAAATCCCAAAAGTTGCTTAATTGTTTTTTTGCCTTCTTTTGGATCAAAAGCAGGAACGATAGAGAGAAGACTTGAACTTGTTGGATTTAGGTCTTTTTTTAACCTAAGTTACTATGTTACTATGTTACACTGATATGTACTGCGGAGAATTGGTATATAAGAATCATTATGGACGTCCGCAGAAATTTTGAGGGGCGTAAAATATTAACCCTGCCCAAAAGGTATTATACCAATACTTGGGAAGTCATGAAAGGACAGAAGTGGCACTGATGAATCCCGAAGGCCTCCAAGTGTTTGCAATTGCCTACATCTCGAGAAGAGATAAGTGTCCCCCTCTGGCCCCCATCTGCTGGCACCAAGGAGAATCAAGATTAGCTCTGCCATGAACAATCTTTTAAGTCCAAAGACAAAATCTCATATTTTAACCCAGAGGTCAGTGGAAGGTAGTAAAGAATAAGAAGGGGTAGCTGAACAAAGTAGATGTAGGTGCTTATTGGAAAGAGAAGATAGTGTCATAGTATTTCGGTTTGCCAAGAGCAAAGCTGTAGCGGAACAGAAGAAGGTATTAAGTCTTCTCGTTACCCCATTAGCCAGGTCACCAGCAATGTATTCAAGTGTTACCTCAGCCAAAAAATAGTTGACGGGTGAATTTAGGAAAGCTAATTAATTGGAGATTTATACAGGCAAGAAGTCAATCCAGCCGAGCAACTTTGACGCAATCGAAAAGCAAGGTAATAATTAAAAGGTAAAGTAAGGTGAAGATTGGCTTACTTGAAAGTAGGTGATATGAGTCACCTTGTATAATGCCAATTGCAAGTGACAAAGTTAAAAGCTGAATGAGGGTTGGGTGGGGTGGTTTGGTAAAGGTATTGAAGGAAGTAAATTAAATAAGCAATGCGTTGGGTTATTAGATTACAGAAGTTTAAAAATATCTAAAGGGTACCAAAGGTGAACATGTGGAGGAAGCGCTGGGTGGATCAGATGCACACGCCAGAAATCTTTACCTTTTAGAAACTTCTTACTGTTGATGTGATAACAAATCCTCAATTCATGTGATGATCCTCATAAAAGAAATATATGAAAGGGAAAATCATAGTGTAGAAACTCGAATTGAAGATTTGTTATCACATCAACAATAAGAAGTTTTTTAAAGGGAAAATATCCCCTTTTTTTATTGTGTGTGAAACACCAGGGTGATTTATCACCTATCCATGCCTCCAAAATGTTCTTTTAGGAGGGACAGCTCTATTTTATGACTTAAACTCCTCTGTCCCTCTTTCCTCTCATGATGCCCCTCTTTTCTAGAATCTCGTTACTCTACAGACCTAAAAGTCACAATAAAATGTATAGAACATGCAAACGGCTGAGATAAACACCTTAGAGTCACAAATACTAATAGAGAGATCACATAGTAACAAAAATCATTCATAAATCATTCTTTGTCCATTTGAAATCTCAAGTGGTTGTACCTGGCTGGTAACATCTCTTTATTGTGCGTATTCTTCCTTCTCATTTTCCCCTCAATGTGGATCATTCCACTTCCTCCATTGTACCATTTTGATCCCTACACTTCCTGTTTTCTTCTATGTTGATGCTTGCACTTCCTCTATTGTACCTTTTTGATCCCAGCACTTCCTGTTTTCTTCTATGTTGATGCTTGCACTTCCTCTATTGTACCATTTTGATCCCTGCACTTCCTGTTTTCTTCTATGTTGATCCTTGCACTTCCTCTATTGTAGCATTTTGATCCCTGCACTTCCTGTGTTGTACCAGCTCAATCAGAGTTCTCCATGTATCCAGTTTTATTATCTCTCTGTCACGTGCGAGTTAGGTGTCCCCGTACAATGACCAAATGCCCTGTTCTCCTTGTGTTTTACTTCTTTATCAAGATTCTATAAGCTCTCTAAACAGCTTCATTAAATGACAGATTCCATCATTTTATTACGCTGCTATACATCACCTAAACATTTACAGAACTCTACATCATCACGCCAATTAACTCTAATTTATTATAAGGAAATAATCTTCTGAATTGTTGTTTAGATGCCATCTCACACTCTAATTAAACGTTCTCAGCTGAAACTTGCCTCAGTGTAATGGGAGCTAATTTTTTTATAATGAGGTTAATCAGGAAAATTATAATCCGAGGGCTCAACAATACCCGATCATGTCGCCTTTTATTGACTTTATGAATGTAGGATAAAAATAGGAGTTAGATTAGTTTTTCTAGATAAAATGTAACACTTTAAAATGTTAACTATTTAAATAAATTGTAATGATTTTACGCTATTTAAATAAATATTAATATTCAAAATTCAAATATGTTTTAAATATGTTCACAGTTGACAGAAATATTTTTGAAAGATGTACTTCACCAAGTTTTTATATTTTATTTTTTCTAACTTTTTTTTATTTTGCTGTCGGTACATTTGTGGTTCTCTACCAAAACTCCTAATTTTACAGGAGTGCTGGAGTGGCGGATCAGGTGAGTATGGAGCAATATCCGCCAGCGACCCACCACCGACGTGGGCCTGCCCCATCTAAAATACATTTTAATTGGTATGGCCGAGGTTGACAAGGTTGACGGTCTACATGGCTTCTAATTATTGCAATGGTGTTTCCAATTGTTTATGTTGTTATGATCCTTTTGGTTTGAAAAAGGTCAAATTAAAGCCATTTTGACCCTAGGCACTGAAATTATGGCCTTGAGCTGTATTTTATATCTGGTTACCTAAAACTATAGAAAATCATCAAGAAACGAGAGAGAAAAGCAAAACCGAGACCCAAAATAATTGCAGAAAACTTTCCACTTGTCGCGGACACAGAACCATAGCTTTGATAAATTCTAGATTAAGTACTAAACATTTCTTAATGTATTCGAAATGACTAAAGGCGCATTACTTCTAACTATGTACGCATTTCATCGGTAAAGTATCAAACACGATTATCTATATAATGTATGCAAGCTTCATTGATCAAAATGTTAATGACTCATGAAAGATCAGATAATTCCAGTTCTCTGACGATCTTTTATTTATAGAATGTACACACAAAGCAAACGACGTTCAACATTATCTGGCCCCGTAGTCACGATAAACCTTTCCCGCTCTCTGTAAAGTTACAATTAACTTTTAAACTGTTTATTATTACTGTGAGTATCAGTACTAATTTTCCATTTATCCTTTCACTTCTCCCTATGTAAATATTGTAAAATATGCTAACAAAAGAAAAAAAAAGTTGACACCATAGTAAAACATCAGTTTTGGAAACTAAGAATCCGTTCATAAAGGGCCAGTAAGCCCTTACTGTTAGGACTGTTCACTAGACCAACCTAGTGGTCTTGAGGTTGCTTATCCTTGCATGTTCTTACTCTCGAAGTAACTCATAAATACAGGTACAATTATACCTGTTGCTTGTGAATACCTGCCACTACACGTGACGTTGAATCTTGGAGTTGCAGACAAGGGCATGCAAGTTAAATAAAAAAAAAATCAATCCATGACTGCAACTTTTTATTTAAGGGCTTCTCCAGATCTCCTCCTGATCCCTTACCTCAGCCCATCGAAAGGCCAACAACCCGAAAGCTAAATTAAAAAAAAAAAAAAAAAAAAACAGATAAAAAAATAATAATTATACAGAAAAAAATATTTTGTCTATAATAAACTCCATAATAGTTGACGGAGGCTGGAGGATACTTGGCTAATTATTTTCCCCTTATTACAGTTTTATTTATTTTATTGAATGTTTCAGACGGGGGAAATGACTTCTATTTTAACTCTGGTCTGCTAGTTGGTTGTCTTTTCAACCTGCATCAACTTGACTCTCCAGCCGTGGAGTATTTGCGGGTCTTTATTTATGTGAATGCAGGTGCGAGATGGCAAGGACGGGATATGGATTTTAGTCCAACACGTGGGAGTTTGCTCGCAGTATATACTGACAAGCATGACCTAATGAAGATAATGACATTGTTATTGGCTGGTAACGTTGTATTTTAAATAAATATTAGATCATGTACAACCTGATACCTGTTGTAGTTTTGTTATTGTTGAGACACCCACACGGCAGTTATCATTGTAAGATATGTTTATGAGTGTGTTATAAAGCAGGGAAGAGACATTTTCATACAACCAGCTTGCGAAACACTTGTTGTATAGGTTGAGCAACTAACCACATCTACTTAGAAATGAAAGCTTTTAATTACAGAGGCATACATTCTGGATCTAATGTACCTCCATAAAGAAAATACAGAAAAAAAATTATGTTGGAACCTGACATATTTAACCTACAAGAATAAATTCTAAAAAAATGTAAATAGAATTTTATGAATAAATTATTTTGATTGTAAATTCCATATGTTCCATTTCGTTTGAAAGACAGGGGTGCTGACTATAACGTCGTAAAAATGAACGCTTACACTTATGTCTTGCTCATAATAAAATGTTGTTTGAATAAAATAAATGGAACACAATGCTGAGTTAAAGTCTATAAAACACCAAGGATTAGAAATTTGGATCATTTTGTGCATATTTTACATATCACATCCAAGTCAATCAATGGCAATCTGGAACAGCAAAGGGTGGGGAGTTGTAAAGGGCAAGTACCGCTTAACACTAAGACTAACATATGTCTAAATCCGGACACCGGATATATATAGATGTGGGCCAGTCCAAAAATGTGGGCCACCCCACTTGCAGAGCACAATGGGGTCGCATGGGCCGTAATTTTGGGGCCACTTACACAGCGTGCAAGCAACTCTAAAGAACAACTATAAGCAGGGCACAAAGGGTGTAGGGTGAGAGGTGTTGGTGTTATTAGAGGTGTGGTAGAGTATGTTTTAGCGTGTGTTTTAGAATGAGTATGTATGTGTTAATGTGTGTATTAGTGTGTATGTGGGTGTTTTTGTCAGTGTGAGCGTGTGTTACAGTGAGTGCGTGTGTTAGTGTTTATCTTAATGAAGGTGGATGGGGCAGGAGGTTAATCCGCTGTACCTGCCCCCTAGGCAGGGCCGGCCGAAGACTTAACGTCGCCTGGGGGCGAAGTTTAAAACGCCGCCCCCCCCGCCGACGCCGGGGGGGGGCGGCATTTTAAACTTCGCCGACGCCATAATCTACGATCCCCCCCCGGTACTTACCTTTAAACAGTCCTGCGGCGAGTCTCCCTGCTCTGCCACGGTGCCGGCTTGTAATGCTGAGCGCCGGAAATTAACGTCACTTCCGGCGCTCTGCATTACAAGCCGGCACCGGGACCGAACAGGGAGACTCGCCGCAGAGGAGAGAGAGAGAGAGAGAGGGGCGCCGAGCGGGTAAGCGAAAACCACTCGGTGCCCCTCTCTCTCTCCTCCGCTTCAAAAAAAAAAACAAAAAAAAAGCGCTTGGGGCGGCAAAGTGCCGCCCCTTCTAAAGTGCCGCCTGGGGCAATTGCCCCAGTCTGCCCCATTATAGGGCCGGCCCTGCCCCTAGGACAGAAGGTGCCAGCCCTCCCCAGGCCAGGGATAGGGCCACCCACCTACATTACCTGTCCAGCTCCAATGCTTCATGAGGTGGCCACGTAGGAGCAGTCATATAGGCCAGCGGGACAGTCCCTGAAAGTAAGAAGTGTCCTGCGAAAAATGGTATGGCTAGGAGGTATGAACCGGAAAGCTAATCTATATGAGAATATATGTTTTATTTTCTATATATATATTGTGTATAATTAAGTACTGTATAGCTTTTCATCAATATTCAAAAGAAAGGCCAATCCATTGATGTATCATGCGGAATGCTGCTACTCACTACATGTGATAGGATATAATTTTCACTTTACGTGCCTGGCCGTTAGACAAGTTTGTCACTGAATTCCACAAATGCATTTCTTTGCCAAGCTTTTCCAGAAGAATCTCCATAGGAAATGAACCGTTTCTGTAATTAGGTCAAAGAAGTAGGTAGTTAGACAGTAAAGGAATGATTCAAGACAATGGCTTCATCATCTATGCAAATAATCATTCCCAGTGAAAAAGCCCCGCCGCTCTATTCAGCAATAACCCCCAGCGCTGTGTACAGTAATAACCCCCAGCGCTTTATACAGTAATAACCCCCAGCGCTGTGTACAGTAATAACCCCCTGCGCTGTATACAGTAATAAGTTACCCCTAGTGCTGTATACAGTAATATAACCCCCCCAGCGCTGTATACAGTAATAACCCCCAGCACTGTATACAGTAATAACTAGACTTGTGCATTCGTCTTCGGGCGAACATGGAAACGAACACGAAGAGTGCGTTTTCGTGTTCGTTCCGAAGACACGCCGAAGAGAAGACGGCGGCGGTAAAACGTAGGCGAAGACGAAGACACACACCACGAAGATCTTCGTGATTGTCTTCGTCTTCGTCTACCATTCCCCCCCTTCATCTTACCTTGTTTTGGCTTCGCGGCTTCGCGGCATCGCGGCATCGCGGCAGTTCCCGGAAGTGGAAATCCGCAGGTTCGCCGTCACGGGTTACAGGGCAGTGCGAATGAGCCTATTGGTCGCCTACAGGGACCTCCTCTGGCATCAACCAATTGGTTGATGCCAGAGAAAGACCCTGCAGGTGACCAATAGGCTCACTCGCACGGTCTTTGTAGCCCCTGACAGTGAACCTATGGATTTCCGCTCCCGTTAACCCCTTCGATGCTGCGTTATCTAACGCAGCATCGAAGGGGTTAACGGGAGCGGAAATCCATAGGTTAAAGGGCCGTGCAAGCGACCAATAGGCTCACTTGCACGGCCCCTTAACCCTTTAAAAAAAAGTTAACCCCTAACTAATTGAACAGGGAGGGAGACCAGTGGCATCGGCAGTGCCGATGCCACTGGTCTCCCTCCCTGTTCAATTAGTTAAATGTCCGTACGAGCGACTTTATTGGTCGCTCGTACGGACATTTAACCCGGCACGGACTAACTAATTGAACAGGGAGGGAGACCAGTGGCATCGGTCTCCCTCCCTGTTCAATTAGTTAAAGACCAGTGGCATCGGCAGGGCAAGTTGCAGCATTGGGGTTTTAAAACCCCAATGCTGCAACTTACCCTGCCGATGCCACTGGTCTCCCTCCCTGTACAGAGTTAAATGTCCGTACGGGCGACTTTATTGTTCGCTCGTACGGACATTTAATTAATTGAACAGGGAGGGAGACCCAATGTTCTAGCATTGGGGTTTTAAAAGTCTGCACGAGCGACCAACAGAGTCGCTCGTGCAGACTTTTAAAATCCCAATGCTGCAACTTACCCGGCAGATCCCGCTGGTCTCCCTGTTCGATCAGTTAAAAAATGATAGAACAGGGAGACCAGCGGGATCTGCCGAACAATTACGGCACCAGGAGTATAACAGTCTGTACGAGCGACCCTATTGGTCGCCAGCAGGGGGCTCGTCTGCCATCAACCAATGGCAGACGAGCCCCCTGCTGACGACCAATAGAGTTGCTCATACGGACATTTAAACTCCTGGCGCCAGAGCGGCTTTAACCCCGTTTTAACCCCTTAACCGGGGAAAACGAAGAAAACCCGAGCACGAAGAATGTCCGCGAATATTCGCCCGAAGAGAAGACAGGACCAGGCGAATATTCGCGGAATACGAAGTTTTTTTTTTTGCCGAAGACGAGCACGAAGACGAACACGAAGAGCCCCCTGGTGCCCAAGTCTAGTAATAACCCCCAGCGCTGTATACAGTAATAATAATGCCAAGCACTGTACAGTAATAACCCCAAGCACTGTATACATTAATGTGGCTTGTAATCGACATAAACCTGGTTCTATCTAATTTTATTCCAGTTAACTCCCTTTATCTGCAGACCTGGAGCCGCCGTTGCTGTCAGTCATGTGATATTTTGGGTGACTTTCACGGCTCCAACACCGCACTGAGCTGATGCTTTATGGCAATGCTAATGAAGTCCGTTCAACACAGACTTCCCTTAACCAGAGTGTCCACCTGTGTGATTAAGACGGAGCCATTCATTCTATTGTTTCCCACAGCCAGTATGATAAGGAGTTTGGGGGTTTGTCTTCTAGAGTGGACTGAGATTAACAAATGGCTAATATGCAGCTGCCTGAAAACATGATATTATGGGGCAAAAACTACAACTGTTCTAAAAGAAGCGCAATCATTTTGAAAACTGTAGTTTGGGGTAGCTGTAACTTTCTGTTTTTTTTGCATTAAAAAATGATGGGAATTCTGCTCTACAGAGGAAGTTTCCTGTTTTTAACGTAACTAAATACATTTATTAAAAGTAATATTGTTTTGTGTGTTCAGTCTGTGTAACCGACTTCTAACTCGACATGCATAAAGTAACCCACGCTCCAATTATCACGTGACCAATCTTTTGGAGATATTTAAAGTTCCGCGTCTCACTTTCTCGAAGTTCTCTCCCTTCTCACCTCCCACCCTCGCTACGACTGCCTGAACCAATCAGCGACAATCAGCAACTTCGAGAAAAGGTGAAGACCCGCTTTATATTTTTTATATATTTTCCAGACGGGCTACCTGCCTGCAGAAGCTCTGTATATACAGAGGTGTGAGAAGGAAATGAGATACGCGGTAATTAAATGCCTATCATATATTTATTAATAATTTATTAATTACCCATTGAAGATGCAGTTATGGCATACCAGCGCCCCGTCGTAATACCTCGCATTCCTCCGGATGTTACTGTGCCATCACTTAGTAATTATGCCACAGGAGAAACTCCTCTGCCACAATGTAACGCGTCTCATGTGGGTCATTCTCTCTTATAAAAGTCCTTCTCTTTTAAAATGTTTGTCAGTCGGTATTCCCTGCTGAGAGGATTATACACGACAAGCAGAAGCAAGGTGCAGGTGAGATATTCTCTGTATTCTGTTCTCTAAACTGTTTTAAAGGTGCTGTTCCACCTACTGTCCAGAATGTTCGGAACTAAACACAGCTTCGGGAACCGAATTGTTAGAACCTTCGAATTCCCAAACCCTTCCCAGAAACAATCATTTATTTTTATCACTGATGATTTTTGCCAGGAGCACTTTATTGTCATGTGACACAAACAGTTGTTGCCATAGAAACTGAAACGCTAAATGTAAATAAACAATGTCAGGTTTAGTAACCTAGAGAGAGTGTAATCCCCCCCCCCATTTGGGGGGTATTGTTTTTCTTATAGGGTATTTAATTATCCTTTAGCCCACAGGATGGGTGTTAGTGCGGTACAGGTGGGCTCTATGCCCCCTTGTAGGATATTTCTTTAATTATACCCACCCCGCCACAAACAAGGGAAGAGGTTGTCCCCTCTTGGTTAAAAGGATGGTTCTAGGGGACCCCCAATTTCATTTTATTTAGTTATTTATTTTATAATTAACCCTTTAAAGACCACCACCGTTGAGCCTGGATAGGTTAATTAACTTGTTACTCAATTAACGACTCTTACTTACCAAATGTCGCCTGCGGCCATTAGGAATTCTCCGATTTAAGGCCGCTTTAGTGCATGTGGCAAAAACCCATAACCCATATATTTTGTATTAATATTTGGCTCACAGTTTATAAAATATTATAATCACAGGCTTCGTCCAACCTGCCCTGGAAAGTGGTATTTCAGACAACACACCTCACCCGCTTCCTCTAGATTTCTGTGCTGGTTACACAAGTAATTAAAGATAATTAAAACAATAAATAATGAGATATCTAGAAGAAAAAAAAGATTATTTAAGGTGACCGATCCAGGTAAAGAAACTGATGTAATGATGCTTACCGACTAATAATTGCACTATATATGTATTTAAGATCCACCTTACGTGGACAGCACGGGAGCAGCCTTTTTAACTTCCTGTTTCAAGATTTGCGTGTTTACGTCATCTCACCCATATTATTAATATTATTATTATTCCGCTGATTGTTTTTTATTGGTTTAAGCAGCCCTTGTGTAGGTGGGCAGAGACCAATATACTAGACAAACACCCCAAGCTATACTGCCTGTAAATAATAGAATGTCTCAGTCTTAATTACCACCAGGCCTCTTCCAATAATGAGACTCCATGGAGAAATTTAGTTTATTAACATTGCCATAAAGCATCAGCTCAGTGTGGTGTTTAAGGGACAGTGGAGGCCTTCAGGTCTGCAGATAAAGGGAGTTTATTGGAATAAAATGAGATAAAACCAGGTTTTTGGTAGATCGGTTATTACTGTATACAGCGCTGGGGGGTTATTACTGTATACAGCGCTGGGGGGTTATTACTGTATACAAATTGTTGGCGCTATATAAATAAAAGATAATAATTATAATATACAGCCCTGGGGCTTATTACTGTAAACAGCGCTGGGAGTTATTGCTGTATACAGTACTGGGGGTATTACTGTATACAGTGCTAGGGGTTATATTACTGTATACAGCACTGGGGGTTATTAATGTATACAGCATTGGGCGGGGTTATTACTGCATACAATGCTGGGGGGTTATTACTGTATACAGCACTGGGGGTTATTACTGTATACAGTGCTAGGGGTTATATTACTGTATATAGCGCTGGGGGTTATTACTGTATACAGCGCTGGGGGTTATATTACTGTATACAGCGCTGGGGGTTATATTACTGTATACAGTGCTGGGGGTTATATTACTGTATACAGTGCTAGGGGTTATATTACTGTATACAGCACTGGGGGTTATATTACTGTATACAGCGCTGGGGGATTATTACTGTATACAGCGCTGGGGGTTATATTACTGTATACAGCGCTGGGGGGTTATATTACTGTATACAGCGCTGGGGGGTATATTACTGTATACAGCGCTGGGGGTTATATTACCGTATACAGCGCTGGGGGTTATATTACTGTATACAGCGCTGGAGGTTATTACTGTATACAGTGCTGGGGGTTATATTACTGTATACAGCGCTGGGGGTTTATATTACTGTATACAGCGCTGGGGGGTTATTACTTTAATTTGCAAATAGTTTTTCCCCTTTAAGGCTGTGAAGTTTATCGTTCCTCTTTAGCACACTTAAGTAAGACTCACTGTGATATTCAGTAAAACACAGCATTTTACATAAATGTCAGCAATTATGATTTAAATGGAAAAGAATGGCAATTAATTACAGGCATGACCTTAAATTACAACGTGCCGTCAAACTGGAATTTCAATATGTTACAGTGACAGGTGATGTTTAATCAACAATGTTTTTTAATATGCAAATGTGTGATAATATTCAATATCAGTAAATCCTCCTAATCTGTTAGTAAGTTATCGCAGCCTGCAGTGATATGGAGGATAATTAAACGTATTTCACCACCAAAAGGGTGTGATATGGAAACATATTAGACAAAAGAATGCGTTGATCATAGTTGCGCCATGACATAGATGCCTTAGATAAACACAAAAGAACAATCAACCTTCTGGAACGTTCCCAAAACTTTTAATGATAGCAACTTTGATATTCCTTCTTACATCGAGTCTTTGAAATGTTTTTAAAACCTGAATTTCAACATAAAACAAAAATTTCCTCATAGACTGCAAGCTCACTAGACCAGGACTCTCTTTTCCTTTTTTACCCATGAATCTTATTGTCAATTTTAATGTGACTGGAAAATTCCGGTACAGAATACGCTGGCGCACTCTATAAAAAATGTGATATAATATTTCTTATCTGTGTGATATGCCATCTTAACCGGTGTTATCTCTAGAGGCATTTTCATTGAAATGTCTATATTTTGGGGGAAAATATATACCGTATATCAAATTTACTGTGAAAAACTAAAAAAGGTAAATAAGTACGTTAAATTAACAAAAAACGGCTACAAGTGACTTTGGGTTTCTACAGGCCGTTAAGTCAAGAAAATATTCTTAATGTGATCTGTGGATAGAATTTTACAATATTTATATATATATCCATTTATCAATCGATCAATACATAGGCTTTCAGGACCTCGGTGGTCTCCTCTATGGAAGGTCCAAAAAAGAGAGCTCCAAGGTCCCGAAAGCTCATATAACTTTACATATTTTTCAATCTCAGCCCAATTAAGTGTTAAATGGGAAATCTCGCTTACATGAACTTTGCTTTAGGGGTCCATCACTTATCACTGTATATGCCAATGGAATTTATATAGATTGGCATCTTAATTTTTGGTGATATCTTTTAATACAGAAAATGGTTATTTTCTGCATATATATATAAAACAAAAATGGTAATTGCTCATGTTGTGTTTTGTCTCTTTAGGTCTAAGTCGGTCAGTGGTTGGAAACTGAGACATCTGTCTCAGAATGGCTGGAAATAAGCCAATGCTTGGATCTTTCTTATTCTTGGCAGGTAAAAAGAACATTTGATGGATTTAAAGAAATATCTGGGTTGATAAAAGTGACTGAACCCCATACTCTATTAGGATCTTTGTACATGATGAAAACACAGGGCAGTCCCCTCTATATTTCCACCTTCTAGGAAAGGGTTAAAAGGAACCCTTTATAGTTGGTAGTTAATATAAAGAACTCTCCGGTGGCCTGTTCATTAACAGAAACGTCCAAAAAACAGAGGTTGTCCTCTGAGACGGGAAGAGCGAAGATTTCATACACAGCAAAGGAAGGCATTCTTTACAGTGAGGGCAGTAAAGGTACGGAATTCACTGCCAAGAGAGGGGGTTCTATCAGACACGATGGATGCCTTCAAAAGAGGGAAAATCAGAACATACAGGGCTATAAACGATAGACTAAATATTAATATTTTGGAGGTTATCAATGCAAGGAGAAATCTCATTGAAGAAGGAATTCACCCCCTAAGTGGCAAAATTAGATAAATAGCTTAATTGGGGGTTTTTTTTGCCTTCTTTTGGACCAAAAACAGGAAGGATAGGTAGAATGATTAAACTTGATGACTTTGGTCTTTTTTCAACCTAAATTACTATGTTACTAAGTTAAACAGAGAGATCTAAGCCTCTAATGGCACAGATAGAGGGTAAATGGGATATAAAACATTTTCTTAGTATGGAGAGCTCACATTAACCCAAACTTTTCCGTAGGTCAATGTCTAAGAGCAGCGGCACATTAAAGTCCATACCTTTGACATGACGCTTTCTAATAAGTGCCTTTTTATCTATTGGGTGTATAAGACAGGTCACAGAGTGTTTGTGATCTAGATAAAATATACTTTTTTGTTACTCATTTTCAGAGCTTATGATGGAAAATATGTTATGTCATGGAATTTTCGTGATGTAGATAAAATTCTATGTTTTTTCTTATTTTTAGGGCTCATTGTGGTTACAAACTGCCAAACAAGTGGAACCACAGGTACGTGAATAGATGCATCAGAAGTAGATGATATGACTTTTGGCACCTTTATGTTTTAAACATTGAGCAACTTTACATTCCTCCACCGTATATAACCTGAAGGTCATAAGGGAGTCCGCCCACCGTACTTTTAGGTTCCGAAAAGTCACGGTTTCCATTATTAATATAAAACCTATAAAAGGGTTAATATTTTTCAATAACTCAATGGTCTTTGCAACACACAGCCAATCATATTTAGTTAAATGAAAAGTTTAACCCCTTAAGGACAATGGGTGGTCCCTAAACCCATTGAAAACAATGAGCATTATGGTCCTCTACAGTTATTGGTGGCATATGTGCTCCAGAAATGCTTATAGAATATGGGATTTGTGATCTGTTCCTGAATCCCAGGGGGAAAGGGAGATACGTTGTTACTGGATTTACCAGATGCTCTCTTGCCCTTCGGCATTTGGCAACTCAACGTTCTTATGTAATGAAGCCTCTTAGAAGGAGAGCATAACATCTCCTTGTTTAGTTTCGAATTAGGGACCAGACTGGATCACATAATGATATACAAATATTATTAAAGTCACATCATAGTATACATTTCATTTATATTTAAACAAGGGATTGGTGTCAATACCTCCTGAAGTATAGTGAAGCAGATACTATACCGTATGTTATTCATTCAAATCCCAGACTAGTGAATGCATAGATTGGAATAAATATAAGGAATGGAAGCCGTAACATGCCAAGGAGCCATAACATTTACAAATACATTTGAAGCTCTCTAGACCCGACCATTGACTATTCAATGGATACCTTGACATTTGTCACTTTTCCCACGCATAGGAGCAACTTGCAGGGCCTGTCCGGGAGTATAACATTTCTATGAAGAATAACAAAAAAAAACATAAAAAAGTTATGAAACTGAACAGGTTGCTACAAATGTAAAAAAATGATGTGAATTCAAGTTGTTACAACTGTAGCAAGCTGTTCAATTGAATGACTTCCATGTGGTTAGTTCAACTGAGCAATGATACTTTCTTCCACCATAAACGTAATTCTTGAAAATGGAACCCTTTTAATGCTGGCGTGCAATTTTAGTTATTGAGTTATCCAAGCTTCCCTTGTGCTGCATAAACTGGACAAATTGGGTTAATTATACTTTATGTTATAGTTTAACAAACTTTGGGCAATTACCGGTCTTTTTTTCTGGGATCTCAACACTTTGTTTATAGGAGGACTGAACTTACAAAGGTTTCTGCATGTTTATATTTGAATTTAAGTTTAATGTATCAGTTCCTTTCATTTTAATTTCAAGCCCAGAGGTTTGCTTTGATCTTACTAGGCTCTTATTGGTTAAGATTTTGAATCGGGAGTCATTGTGCTGTGATTTTAAGTTACGCTTGCTAAATTTGTGAGTGATTTTGAGCAGTTCCCACCCATTATAGGGATAGTGAGCTGAATCGCTTTCGGCGAGTACAAATTTATTTCATTTATTTGTTTTTTATTTATTAGTTCCCAAAAATACATGTTTCAGATAGGTCACTGAATCTTGCCCATTATGTGGATATTTCTTTGATTAAAAAAATGTCTATTACTTTGAGGAGGATTTACCAGAAGGTCCTTCTTTCCTGGGAGAAATTTAGGTTAAATGTTATTACACAGTAAATACTGTATACATAGTAAAATACTTTACATAGTAAATACTGTATCATGGTGATATTTCTCAACACTTAATATTTGTTAACAATGAAATGTGGAAATACAACATAGCATACATGTAAGACAAGTTACAGTGATAGACACGTGAGCAATCTTTTGTTTAAGATTCTGGAAACAATTTCAGGATTACTGCCCTTGCTCAATTATCTCTCAGGTCTGACTTTATGGCACCTGAAATGGGTCAAATGACCAAAATTCTATTAAAGCAGACAGTACAAATACTGCCACCATCAGGCGGAAGGTGGAATTGTAGAAACAAATCATAAAAAAAACTGCTACTAAACTCTTAATAAACAATACTAAAGAGTATATGTTGGACAGAACAGTATATAAATTCTTTATGTTCCTGAAAAAGTCTGGCTTATTCCTCATAACTGACTGGTTTGTCCAAATCTAAGGACTGGATAGCATACATTGTACTTGTTTAAATGCTTTAGTTTTATGATATGTGACGTGTATTAACTGCTTTAATGTTTATTCATAATGACTGTGCACGTCCAGCTTTTGTATTAACTAATTATTTAATGCCTTCCTCTACTATATCAGCTTTAAACTATATGATTTAGAAAATGCTAATAAGTAATTGTGACATTAATTGTAGGCTTGGGGAAAGTATTAAAATCCTTATGACTACACATAAGGATATAAGAAGTTTTGTAAATTATAGCCAGAATCCCCATAACATTCTTTGTGTTGTAACACTCTCAACAATTAACTGAATGAATCATATAATTTGTAAATGTAAAAGTAAGGAAGTCTTACTTAACTGAGAGGGTGGTGGATAAGTGGAACAGCCTCCCTGTAGAAATGGTAGAGGCTAATACAGTGAGGGGAAAAAACCAGGCAGAATAGATGGGCCAAATGGGTCTTATATTTTAATGTTTCCATATTGTTTCTCCATTACAGCTGCACCGACAACTGTTGCATCAACTACAACAACTACAGCCACACCAACAAATACAACAGCTGCTCCACAAACAACTGCAACTACATCCGCAGAAACAACTGCAGCAACAACTACACCTGCAGCAACAACTACACCTGCAGCAACAACTACATCAACAACTACACCTGCAGCAACAACTACACCTGCAGCAACAACTACATCAACAACTACACCCGCAGCAACAACTACACCTGCAGCAACAACTACATCAACAACTACACCCGCAGCAACAACTACACCCGCAGAAACAACTGCAGCAACAACTACACCTGCAGCAACAACTACACCCGCCGCAACAACTACACCTGCAGCAACAACTACATCAACAACTACACCAGCAGAAACAACTGCAGCAGAAACTACACCTGCAGCAACAACTACATCAACAACTACACCTGCAGAAACAACTACACCTGCAGCAACAACTACACCAGCAGAAACAACTGCAGCAGAAACTACTACACCTGCAGCAACAACTACATCAACAACTACACCCGCAGAAACAACTACACCTGCAGCAACAACTACACCAGCAGAAACAACTGCAGCAGAAACTACACCTGCAGCAACAACTACACCTGCAGCAACAACTACACCAGCAGAAACAACTGCAGCAGAAACTACTACACCTGCAGCAACAACTACATCAACAACTACACCCGCAGAAACAACTACACCTGCAGAAACAACACAAACAACTGCAGCAACTACCCTCGCAGCATCTACAACAACTACAGCTGCAGCAACTACAGCTACATCACCCACAACTACAGCTTCAGCAACATCTACACCATTAGCAAGTACCACAACTGCAACGGAACCAAATGGCAAACCGACCACCAATTCCATGCCGGTCTATTATTCTGTATACTTCATAATCACCATAATCAACCAGGAATATGGTCCAGAGCTAGCCGACCCGTCTACCGATCGCTACAGAGCACTGAAAGCCAGGATAGAAAACTCGGTGAGTCCCTTTAATTAAATGTTCCTATTTTGCAGCAACTTATAGAATTTGATGTCGTGTGTGAGTTGATTCTAGGCATGGTGGTCATACCTTTCCAGAAATCAAATGGTGAAAGAGGGACGCGTTAGGTAGGGGGTCTTAAGAGAGACTGAAATTTTAGGAGATGAAAGTCGCAGCAATTTATTCTCACTAAATGGTAGAACTTAATCTCAGTAATATTGTGGATTTCTTCCAGACACTATACGTTATAAGAGAAACCTTCCCAAAATGTGTACGAGTGACCACCCACAACTTCTGGTAAGCATGTTCAATTATTAGTAATTATAAAATAAGGTAACAAATGTTGTCCGTCCAACCGTAAGACGTGAGATTTCCATAGGAAAAAAGGTAAAATGTTTAAGGCTCAGTCGTGAAGAAAATTAAGGGCAAGAAGAGAAAGAAGGAACGGAGATTAAGTTAGTTTTCGGACTGTTATAGTTGTGACGGGTCTCAGAAGAGTCATGTTCATGGCTCATTGAGAGATATATGTAGAGCAGATGTGATTGATATATAAAGGGAAAAGAGTATATATATATATATATATATATATTCAACAGTTTCCAGGAAACATCCTTTAGAAATACAATAAACAATATAAATTTATTAAACAGTAAACATGCATCGGCGTAAAGAAACATTCCTTTATTGCAATGACTTCAATGAGCTCCTGCTGTGGCAGTGACCAGTTTTTTGCAGAGTTGAATTGCTAACTAGCGAGTATGGGTTTAGAATGCGATCCTAGTTAACATAATTGTCTAGAAAGCAGAAAATAAAAAATGTTTAGATAAACTATTATTGTAACAATCAGCCCAACTCTGCATCTGATTTTATATTTTTTTTATTTTTATTATTGTTATTATTATTAATTGCTTATGTTGTCTCTTTTCCCCAGGAGAGGATCTGTGAGTGCCAATAATTCCGCTGAGTTCTTAGATGCCTTGGATTCTCTGTCTAGTGAGGTGCTACAGATGATCTTCGATGAGAGTATGAGAAAAAGAAATGGCTATTTGGATGGTCTTCAGATTGGGACGACAAATACAACAACTCAAGGTGAGTCTGGAATGACCTGAAACAAGGCTCGTTTGTCAGCGCACTCGTTTAAAGGGACTCTTTCACACATGAGCTTCACAACAGGATGACGTTAGAGTCCTAAGATGTGTAATAAAAATACCAGGCCTGTGTTTAATGATAGTGTCCTGGGCAAGACAGCTCCCCACTTAAATTCCACACCACTTACATGTATCCATCACTTCACGTCCACCAATTAAATCTTGTTCACATTCTTTTACTCAACATCTCACACACAGCCTAGTATTCTCAGACACTTACTTAACGCCCAAACCTTTTAAATGTACCATCTATTCCCAAACTTGGTGGTAAATGCCAGCACTAACACTCTCGGTGTGACACTGGAGGGGTTAGCAGAGCCACCGCTTTTGTTCATAGGTAACATGGCTCTTATCCCCCATTCTTTCTCTTAAAGAGGAATAACATTAGTAAGCAGAGCAAAGATGAGACTCCAAGATGACTGTGTGACCGCCTGGCACTGTAAATCACTCCAGACAGCAAAGAGCTGAAGCTGAAATAATTGAGGAGAAATAATATAAAAATAATAGAAGCATCAAAAATGCATAACATTATTCTGTATATTTTTATGGTATACATAGGACCAACAACTACATCTGCCCCAACAACCTTTACATCAACAAGCGGACAAAGCACTACCTCCAGAACTGTTACAACAGGCAGAACAAGCACTGCCTCCAGAACAGGTACAACTAACTCCAGAACTGTTACAACAGGCAGAACAAGCACTGCCTCCAGAACAGGTACAACTAACTCCAGAACTGTTACAACAGGCAGAACAAGCACTGCCTCCAGAACAGGTACAACTGCCTCCAGAACTGTTACAACAGGCAGAACAAGCACAGCCTCCAGAACAGGTACAACTCCCAGTACGACCTCAGCAACCAGACGAACCACTACTTCCAGAACCGGTACAACCTCCAGAACAACACCTAGAACCACCACTAATGCCAGGGTCACCACTCCACCAAAACCGATTATACCCTTGCCACCAGCAATAACACCAAGACCAATACAAAGCACGACTAGCAAAGTAACCACCACAAGAGGCACCACTGCACCTGACGAAGAGTTGGCGATTTTGCCCTTACAGTTCAAGATTACAAATATTGATTTTATCAATGTCGGTGGGAACCTCACCCTGACTGAGTATATCGAACAACACGTAAGACATTTTTTATATCACATTAAAAAAAAAATAGAAATAATAAGTATTTTGAAGGTGATAAAGTATGGAAGGTTGTAGATGTCCATTTATTTATGTGAGGTATGGAAGTTTTACTTTAACAGAGTGTAGAGTGTTAGAGGTGATGGCAGAATTATCATTAACCCCTTAAGGACAATGGGCGGTCCCTAAACCCATTGAAAACAATGCACTTTGAGCCCGTACATGTACATACATATTTTATACAAATATATTGCGTTAAGAATCACAGAGTCATTTCTATGTATACTGTCCCGGCAGGTTTCAGAAATATTTGGAAGGGCATACGGCAAGTTTCGGAAGGCACAATGCATCGAACTTAGGTGAGTGATTACAACATTCCATCATAACGAGGATAAAAGAACAAATTCAAAACCAGCTTACAGAATGTTTACATCAAAACCCATCACCTAAACAACTTGGGTGCTTTTTGCTAGACTCTTGAGGATCTTCTTGGCTGTTTCTTTACGTGCGGTGAATATGGGTAGAGCTTGGTACCTCTGAGGCATAAAATGGAATTTTCCACCATTTTTAGAACAACTTTTAACCTTTAAACCTGACACAAGGAACGTGATTGATACGTGGACCTGCTTAACCTCTGGTTTTTGTTTTGGCCAAGTCAGTGGTGCCCGATGTCCCAAAAGCATTGACATTGGGGCACCATTTTTCTCTCATCCTATGAAACTTTTTGTAAAACATGCATAGAAATGGTTGAATATATTCACTTCCTAAATCATTTTGACATTAAGCGTATTTGTGTCTGCAGAAATGGCTCCGTCTTCATGATACTGTGGTTTGTTCTCGAGCCGCCTACATTACAAGAGGTTGTGGATACATTCTATTCAGTTTTGTCTACCCAGAACATGATGCTCGGGGAACTGATGATAGCTGAGATCAGGTCTGGAGGTGAGTAAGAAACAATTTAGGCTTCAGCCGTACCTGAAGAATTGAAACGCTTTTTGACCCAAAAATATAACCAAATAAATCTGGTGCTATCAGCCATTGTATATTAATGCGGATCCACTGTATGTAGAAAATGTATATATTTATTTCTGTGCCAGGCCAAAAACCAATAACTACAACAACTGAAGAACCTGTGACGGGTACAAGCCCAGTTCCCACGTCGGAAACAGGTGCGGTGTCAACACCTGGAACAGACACGGATACTTCACCTGGCACAGGTGCAGCAGGTACAAGCATGATGTCCACAACTGAACATGGAACAAATGCTACAACCGGGGGGACACCGACAGTAACAACGGGAACAACGTCCATTAGTGCGACGTCCGCAACGCAGACAACTTTATCCACAACAGGCGCTGCTCCAACCCCCGCTCCAATCTATACGCCCGTGCCTCTGCAGTTTAAAGTCATCAATAGAGAAATGTCAGATGTTAACGAGGCACTGTACGGATATATTGAACAACGAGTAAGTCCTTCGGTCATTTGCTTACGATTTCTACAAATGTTTTCAACGATATTTTGACATTAATTTGTGATTTATGCTGGCCCTCAGGGCAATAAGCCCCCAAAGGCGGACCAGGCACTTGCTTAGAGGGTCTCGTTTTTAACACTTGGTGTGAGAGGCAGGCGTCAGTGGTGTATATTGACCTAGACCAAGGGTGTCCAACCTGCGGCCCTCCAGTTGCTGCCGTACTACATGTCCCATACTCCTCTGCCAGCCCCTTAGCTGAAAGAGCATTATGGGAGATGTAGTCCTGCAGCAGCTGGAGGGCCGCAGGCTGGACACCCCTGACCTAGACTGTCTAGGTTTAGGGTGGAAAGTAGGGTGCAGCCCCTCTACCTATACTTTACGGCAATGCTACTGCAGGGGTCTGGGGCAACTGAATCAGAGGGGCACCGACAGTGGTGCATTCTTTCTGGGGAGACAAGTCCAAAGTGGTGGCCGCCCCTGAGATGCTTTACTAGGGGTCGGTCATCCTACTGGGACCCGTATCCCTGAGCCCATCTTTGTTTTTATGATATCCTCATGTTATATATTTAAAAACAAACAAAAAACTTAAAGTAAGGGTTCCATGCTGTGTATGTGAACGCACCCCGCCAAGTTTGTAGCCGTTATTGAAACAAGTTTGAATATAACCATATTTTATTTTGAATAGTATTGTTTTAACCAAGTATAATATTTTAATTCGATTGTATAGGTTGTAGAAATATTCCGGCAACAGACCACCATCGATTTTGCACAAGTGATCATGGTCCGGTAAGCTTTTATGGCTAAATCAAGAAACTTTGATGTTAATGCGTGGTTTGTCATTCAACTCCTCAGGCGATCACAAGCGCCATGTTGGAAGGCATCATGCCTTTACCAAGATGGCGGTGCCCTTCTGCAGGCCGGAACCAATGAAAATAAAAAGGTTCCAAGAGGGTCCGTCCAGACTCCCCTCAGACCTCTGATCTCCCAGCAATGCAGGGCAATATAAAATTAAAATGCAGGAGCCCATAGAGTCAAAAATACTAAAATAAATATATATAAAAAAATATTTCTAAATAAAATGTAAATGATAGTTAAAGAATAAATAAATGTGTATTCAACTTTAAAAATAATAATGATTCCAGCGATGTCACCATGACATCATAAGGCATAAGGGGAACCCTCCAGTGGAAAACTATATTACACAATATATAAGAAACTTTTCTTGCCCAGAAAGTACAAAAATAAGAAAACATCATTGTATAGAAGGAGGCATTTTACACCCTTTTAAAATATCAATACGCTACGGGTACTTATTGCTCTATTATTGCAAAAAAATACATTGGGTATTTCTAAACTCATTACAAATATCTAGTTAGCAGTTTTATTTTATGTTAGCAGCTTTTGTAGATGAGTAAAAGGTTTTTTAAATAACAGTCAGGAAGGTTTTTTTCCAGTTTTTTTTTGTAAATTAGAACATTGTCGCAAACAGTACAACATTTGAAAAACAGTCTGGTCACGTGTGCTTGTAAGTGCGTGAGAGTGTGGAAATTGGTGCGCTTGTAAGTGTGTGATCGTGTGTAAGTGTGTGATTGTTTGTGTGTAAGTGTGTGATTGTTTGTGTATAGGTGTGTGTAAGTACATGTGCTTGATCCGTTTGAAGATGTATTCATGATGTTTGTTTTCTTTTTTGCAGGCCGGGATCGATAATGGTCTATATGGTCCTCTTCTTCACTCCGGATGCTCCTAGTAACCAAGAAGTTGTCAACATGTTTTTGGATTTTTTAAATGTAAATGATATGTTACTTGGGGAACTGCAGATAGCTCTTTCAAGCATTCAGTCGGGAGGTAAGTAAATGGAAAGAAACATAAGAAAAAGCTGTGAATGTGACTAGCTTAATGAGATTTTAGGTTTAGAAAAATACCCTATGAAGGGGCAACAGAGGCAGAAAAAATAGCTTGGGGTAAATCATGCATAATGAAATGTTTCATTCAACTTTCCTAAAAACACATGATTTAGTAACTAAAGCCCTAAGGTGCACACTGTGGCATACTGTATGCTGAGTCATGTGACTTCACATCACGGTGCGGCGTTTTAAGCATGTGCTGCCCAAAGCAAGTTCCATATGGATGGTGTGCCAGCTGGGCATAGCCCTCCAGAGTGTAGCCCTTATAACCCCAGCCTGCCCATGGAGACGTGGCACACAGGTGAGAACCCAATGCTGCCCTCCTGGAACTGCCACCCTTGACCTCGTCAGCCTAGGTTAGAACGTGCCACTTCCACCACTGCCATTCAAAGGGGTTTGCCGGTATCATGTCTGCCACAAGCCCAGAGTTGCCATCTCAACTCATTATGTGGTGGCCCGTGACAGAAGTTGTTTGACTATGTAGCTTGGAGGAGAGAGGAGATGTGATAGGAGTATTTAAATAAATAACAAGATACAACAATCCACAAAAGGGAAGAATGTTTCAAAGGAGGATAAACGTAAGACATGAAGTCAGTATCTAAAGTCAGTATCTAAAATTTTGGGGTCTGAGGGTTACGTTCACTGATACTAGTAAGTGGAACAGTCTTCCAGCAGAAGTGGTAGAGGTTAATACACTGGGGGAATTGAAACATGCATGGGATAGGCGTATGGTTCCTAAAACTAAGACAAGACCAAGAGGCAGATTAGATGGGCTGAATGATCATCTCATATATAATTCTCACAATTCTAAGACGTATATTTTATTTCTATGGCAGCTCAAACACCAATGACTTCAACAACTGCTACACCTGTGACTGCTACACCTGAGAGCAGTTCTACAACATCCGTAGGAACAGTTTCAACACCTGGAATAGATACAGCATCGACAGGAACAGGTACAGCGACAACACCTGGAGAAGACACCACACCGAATACATCATCCACACCAGGAACAGCTACAGTACCTACAACTGGCACGGCTACCACACCTGGCACAGGTGCAGCAGGTACAAGCATGATGTCTACAACTGAACAAGGAACAAATGCTACAACCAGCGGGACATCGACAGTAACAACGGGAACAACATCCATTAGTGCGATGTCCACAACGCAGACAACTTCATCCACAACAGGCGCTGCTCCAACCCCCGCTCCAACCTATACGCTCGTGCCTCTGCAGTTTAATTGCATTAACAGGAATATGTCAGATGCTAACGAGTCACTGAACCAATATATTGAACTACGGGTAAGTCTTTCGGTCATTTACTTACAATTTCTACAAATGTTTTCAAAGTAAAATTGTGATTTCAAAACTTATTTTGTGATTTATGTTGGTCCTTAGAGCAATAAACACCCAAAGGCATACCAGGCACTTGCTTAGAGCGTCTCACCTTTAACACCTGTTGTGAGAGGCAGGTGTCAGTGGGGTATAAAGTAATAACCCCCAATGCTGTATACAGTAATAACCCCCAGCGCTGTATACAGTAAACCCCCCCAATGCTTTATACAGTAATAACCCCAGCGCTGTATACAGTAATATAACCCCCAGCGCTGTATACAGTAATATACCCCCCCAGTGCTGTATACAGTAATATAACCCCCCAGGGCTGTATACAGTTATATAACCCCCAGCGCTGTATACAGTAATATAACCCCCAGCACTGTATACAGTAATATAACCCCCCCCAGCGCTGTATACAGTAATATAACCCCCAGCGCTGTATACAGTAATATAACCCCCCAGCGCTGTATACAGTAATATAACCCCCAGCACTGTATACAGTAATATAACCCCCAGCACTGTATACAGTAATATAACCCCCAGCGCTGTATACAGTAATATAACCCCAGCACTGTATACAGTAATATAACCCCCAGCACTGTATACAGTGATATAACCCCCGGGCACTGTATACAGTAATATAACCCCCAGCGCTGTATACAGTAATATAACCCCCAGCGCTGTATACAGTAATATAACCCCCAGCACTGTATACAGTGATATAACCCCCGGGCACTGTATACAGTAATATAACCCCCAGCGCTGTATACAGTAATATAACCCCCAGCACTGTATACAGTGATGTATGTCGGTATTGACAAAAGCCTGGTTTTCTCTGATTTTGTCCCAATAAACTTCCTTTATCTGCAGACCTGGAGGCGCCGTTGCTGTCAGTCATGTGATATTTTGGGTGACTTTCCTGGCTCAAACACCACACTGAGCTGATGCTTTATGGCAATGCTAATGAAGTCCGTTCCTCTATAAACTTAGAGTCAGAGTAAAACCAGTCTTAGTACAGGAATCCCAAGCAGGTGTCCGAGGCGCTCTAGCAGTGGTGTATTCTCCTTGTGGAGACAAAGCCCCCAGATGGTGGCCTTGGGTGATTATAACTGAGCCATTCTATTGTTTACCATATGCTGTATGACTTGTCTGGGTGTTTGTCTGGTAGGGCTAAGTTAACAGAGCGAGAACACATTTATGTGCTTTAAAAAATAAAATAAAAGTAAGATCCAAGCTTGTATTGTAGAAAAAGAATTGTAGCCATTTCTCAAAATGTGTTTGAAAATATCCATATATAATTTTTTTTTGGGAATAATATTGTTTTAACCAAGTATAATATTTGTATTCAATTGTATAGGTTCTAGAAATATTCCGGCAACAGACCACCATTCAGTTTGCCCAAGTGGTCACGATCAGGTGAGCGCCGGACATCGCCATGCAACGATGTGAAGAGCTGGGGGGTGTAAGAAGTGATAGAGTGAGGATGTTTTAATGTTAGTGTGTATGTGAGTGTGTGAGTGTGTGAGTGTATACGTATAAGCGTGTAAATGTGTGTGCTAGTGCAAATGCTAGTTACAGGTGGCGGACAAGGGGTCAGGAGGCCACTCGGCTTTTATCTGCCCCCCAGGCCAGAAGGTGGCAACCCTCGTCTGGCTGGAGGGCAGCGAAAGAGTCAATTATTCCTGGAACGTTCTGTTTGAATAAACGTAAGTGACATTTATCTCTTTTTTTGCAGGCCGGGATCGATTGTGGTTTATATGGCCCTCTTCTTCGTTCCTGAGGCTCCCAGTAACCAAGACGTTGCCAACATCTTTTATAATTTTATATGGGCTAATTTCATGCTCCTCGGGGATCTGCTGCTGGAACCTTCAAGCATCAGTGCAGGAGGTGAGTGAATGGAAAGGAACATAAGCCAAAGGGTTATACCAAAAGCCGTGGAGATGACATTCCCAGATTAACGAGATTTAGTACCAGTAGCACACACCACAGGCGTTATTGACCATGGAGGACCTCGGCTAGGTAACGGCTGCACAGAGACCTCACTCCATGGAACAGCCCTGAAGCAAAAGAGGAAGCGGTTAATACATTGAGGCAATTTTATGCTCCTGAACCTAACACGAGACCAAGAGGCGGATTAGAAGATCATCTCACGTGAACATCTATTCAATGTGTATTGCCCAGCATGTCCCCAGTCGATAGACAATAGTTTCTCTTAGCATACAACAAGTTATCTCATAACTGGGGGGCAAGACCATAGTGTTACGTCTTTATACCCCCGCGCTGTGCGGCTGTGCGTATTCAGCCAGCGGCCTGACACTGCAGGTCCTGATCTGCCACTGGGGCAGCAGTAAGGGTAAGTATGGGGTCCTATGAGCCATTGGCCCACCAGGTCTGTAGTGTGTATTAATTCTGATCCACGGGACATAGAAAACAATTGTAAGACGTATATTTTATTTCTATGGCAGCTCACAAACCAATCACTACAGCAACTGCTACACCTGTAACTGCTACACCTGAGAGCGGTTCTACAACATCCATAGAAACAGCTTCGACACCTGGAACAGATACAGCATCGACACCTGCAACAGGTACAAATACCACATCTGGTACAGCTTCTACACCAGGCGCAGGAACATCTCTGATACCTGAAACAGGTACAACTACCACGGCAGGAACAGATGTAGCTTCAACACCTGGAACAGGCAATGGAACCACATCAGGAACAGGTACAGCGACAACACCTGGAGAAGACACCACACCGAATACATCATCCACACCAGGAACAGGAACAGTACCTACAACTGGCACGGCTACCACACCTGGCACAGGTGCAACTGGTGCAAGTTCTACATCAACAACTGAACAAGGAACAAATGCTACAACCAGCGGGACATCGACAGTAACAACGGGAACAACATCCATTAGTGCGACGTCCGCAACACAGACAACTTCATCCACAACAGGCGCTGCTCCACCCAATCCCACCTATATAACCGTGCCTCTGCAGTTTAAATGCATTAACAGGAATATGTCAGATGCTAACGAGGCACTGAACCGATATATTGAACAACGGGTAAGTCCTTCACCATTCACTTTCCAAATTCACTTTAGTTTAATATTTAGCCTGCTCTTCGTGCAAATGAAGTAATCGTCTATAAAATGCTTATTTGGCAAACGCTGCAGGAATCGACGTATCAATTTGAAATGATTTTTTGATAAATGGTTAAAAACCTTATATTCTGCAAAAACTATTTTGAAAAAGTAAAACAGTACAATATTTTTCAAAACATATTTTGAATCTCACACTAATAATAAATAAAAAAAATTGTGTAAATTCCCCTTTAGTAGAAGTTTTGCCCCCTTAAGATCTGATTGGGGGCGAGGGGTCTTTGTGCCTCTGAGGACCTAGAATTGAAATCTATTTTTTCCGATGTCTTCATTATGTTATTTAAGGGACCCGTCCAAATTATTTTAAAAAAATGTAGCCGTTCTTGAAATGTGTTAAAATCCATATTTTATTGAATACTGTTGTTTTAACCAAGTGAAATAATATTTTATTTAATTATATAGGTTCTAGAAATATTCCAGAGCCAGACCACCATTGAATTGGCGGAAGTGGTCATGATCAGGTGAGTTTATGTGCCTAAATCAAGACGCTTATAAATAAAAAAGCTGTGGACATGATTGTGCGATGATGTGAGGAAATGGAGGTGTGTGAAGTAAAGCGTGTCTCTGTAAGCGTGTGAGTGTATACGTGTAAGCGTGTGTGTAAATGTGAGAATATGTATGGTATATAGGGGGGCACTTGGCTTTATCTGCCCCTTCTCAGGCCAGATGGTTGCAGCCGTCTTCTGGCTGGAGGGCAGTGAAAGAGTCAAATGCATTGTTTATTGAATTTAGTAACATTATTTTCTTTTTTTCTCATATCTTTAATAAAAGTGTGAAAGTTGATTAATTTTTAAATGGAGGTTTGATGAATGCAGGGCCTACCTTATCCCCGGAACATTCTATTTGAAGATATATATAGGTGACGGCTCTTTCTTTTTGCAGGCCGGGATCCATAATGGTCTATATGGTCCTCTTCTTCCTTCCCGAGGCTCCTAGTAACCAAGAGGTTGTCGACAGATTTTATAATTTTGTAAGGCAATTTAACATGTTCCTTGGGGAGCTGCAGCTGGAATTTTCAAGCATCCGTGCAGGAGGTAAGTGTGTGGAAAAACCATAATCCAGAGAGTTATACTAAATGCTGAGACGGTGACATTTCCAGCTTAACGAGATTTGAGGTTTAAGGTATACTCTATGAAGGGGCAACAGAGGCAGGAAAAATCGTTGACCCAGGGTAGCTTCCCAAACGCCCCCCAGACGATAGTGTTACGTCTTTATACCCCCGCAGTGTGCGGCTGTGCGTATTCAGCCAGCGGCCTCTGCCGGCCCTGATCTGCCACTGGGGCAGCAGTAAGGGTAAGTATGGGGTCCTATGAACCATTGGCCCACCAGGTCTGTAGTGTGTATTAATGCTGATTCACGGGACGTAGGAAATAATTGTAAGACGTATATTTTATTTCTATGGCAGCTCAAACACCAATCACAACAACTGCTACACCTGAGAGCGGCTCTACAACATCCATAGAAACAGCTTCGACACCTGGAACAGATACAGCATCGACACCTGCAACAGGTACAAATACCACATCTGGTACAACTTCTACACCAGGCGCAGGAACATCTCTGATACCTGAAACAGGTACAACTACCACGGCAGGAACAGATGTAGCTTCAACACCTGGAACAGGCAATGGAACCACATCAGGAACAGGTACAGCGACAACACCTGGAGAAGACACCACACCGAATACATCATCCACACCAGGAACAGGAACAGTACCTACAACTGGCACGGCTACCACACCTGGCACAGGTGCAACTGGTGCAAGTTCCACATCAACAACTGAACAAGGAACAAATGCTACAACCAGCGGGACATCGAAAGTAACAACGGGAACAACATCCATTAGTGCGACGTCCGCAACACAGACAACTTCATCCACAACAGGCGCTGCTCCACCCACCGCTCCAACCTATACGCTCGTGCCTCTGCAGTTTAAAGTCATTAACAGGAATATGTCAGATGCTAACGTGAGACTGTACCGATATATTGAACAACGGGTAAGTCCTTCACCGTTCACTTTAAAAATTCACTTTAGTTTAATATTTAGCCTGTTCTTCGTGCAAATGAAATAATCGTCTATAAAATGCTTATTTTACAAATGTTGCAGGAATCGATGTATCAATGTGAAATTATTTTGTAATTTATGCTGGTGCTCAGGGCAATAAATCCCCAAAGGCAGACCAGGAACTTGCTTAGAGGGTCTCACTTCGTCCCATGGGAAAAGAATCATTGAGCATAACACCTAGCACTGTTTACAGTAATAATAACCCCCCAGCTCTGTATACAGTAATAGCCCCCAGCGCTGTATACAGTAATAACCCCAGTGCTGTATACAGTAATATAACCCCCAGTGCTGTATCCAGTGATAACCCCCCAGCGCTGTATACAGTAATATAACCCCCAGCGCTGTATACAGTAATATAACCCCCCAGCGCTGTATACAGTAATATAACCCCCCCAGCGCTGTATACAGTTATATAACCCCCAGCGCTGTATACGGTAATAGCCCCCAGCACTTTAACCCCTTAAGGACAATGGGCGGTCCCTAAACCCATTGAAAACAAAGCATTTTGAGCCCGTACATGTCATTAAGGGGGTATACAGTAATATAACCCCCAGCACTGTATACAATAATATAACACCCCAGCACTGTATACAGTAATATAACACCCCAGTGCTGTATACAGTAATAGCCCCCAGCGCTGTATACAGTAATAGCCCCCAGCGCTGTATACAGTAATAACCCCCAGCACTGCATACAGAGTAGCAGCCCCCGGGAGACGCTTACTTATTAAAAATTACATTGTGAAAATATCTGATAATTGTGTAGAAATATAATGCTATTCAAATGGAGGGTGGCAGCAAAAACTATTCTTACCTTGGGGGTCATTTGGTCTAATATTGCCCTGGGTGTCAGGCTGGGCCATTAAGATTGAGCCATTCTATTGTTTATGATAAAGAGCCAGGGTATTTGTCTGGTAGAGTGGAGTGAGAACAAATGGCCAAAAACATCATATTCAGCAAAAACCTGGACATATATTTAAAGAAAACAGCATAATGTTTAAAAAACATATTTTTAATTTCACACTAATAATAAAAAAATATTCATTATGTTATTTTAAAAAATTGTAGCCGGTCATGAAATATGTTCAAAAATATCTATATTTTATTGAATACTGTTGTTTTAACCAAGTGAAATAATATTTTATTTAATTATATAGGTTCTAGAAATATTCCAGAACCAGACCACCATTGAATTGGCCAAAGTGGTCATGATCAGGTGAGTTTATGTGCCTAAATCAAGACGCTTATAAATAAAAAAGCTCTGGACGTGATGATGTGAGGAAATGGAGGTGTGTGAAGTAAAGCGTGTATGTGTATCTGTGAGTGTATACGTGTAAGCGTGTGTGTAAATGTCAGTATATGTACGGTATATAGGGGGGCACTTAGCTTTATCTGCCCCTTCTCGAGTCAAATGCATTGTTAATTGAATTTAGTAACATTATTTTTTTTCTCGCATCTACAATAATAGTGTGAAAGTTGATTATTTTTAAATGGAGGTTTGATGAGCGCAGGGCCTACCTTATCCCCGGAACGTTCTGTTTGAAGATATATAGGTGACGGCTCTTTCTTTTTGCAGGCCGGGATCCATAATGGTCTATATGGTCCTCTTCATCTTTCCTGACTCTCCTGGTCCCCAATATTTTATCGACAATTTTTTTGATTTTGTAAGACAATTTAACATGTACCTTGGGGTGCTGCAGCTGGAACCTTCAAGCATCCGTGCAGGAGGTGAGTGAATGGAACATAAGCCAGAGATCGCCCAGGACAGGAGGTCCTAATCTGACATTAAGGAGTCTGGGGGTTAAGGGGTGTAAAGTAAGGACGTTTGCTTTATTGGTTTGTTGCTAGATAGGTAGAACAGCCTCCCGGCAGACGTGGTAGAGGGTAATATAGTGAGGGGATTTAAACATACTTGGGATAGAGACCAAAGAGACCAAAGACTGATTAAGGTTTGAGTCTTTATGACAGAAAAAATGAGTGACTAGATGGGGCCAAATCAGAAACATAGAAAGTGACAGCAGATAAGAACCAGTAGGCCCATCCAGTCTGCCCAACCTCTGAGTACTTTCCTTTAGTACCTGCCTTATCCTATATATATATATATATATATATATATATATATATCCCATGCTTGCTTAAATGACTTTACTGTATTAACATCTACCACTTCTGCTGGAAGGCTATTCCATGCATCCACTACCCTTTCCGTAAAGTAGTATTTTCTGATGTTACCATTAAACCTTTGCCCCTCTAGTTTATGCTTGTGTCCTCTTGTTGCGGTTTTATTTCTCCTTTTAAATAAACTATCTTCTTTTACCTTGTTGATTCCCTTTAAGTATTTAAATGTTTCTATCATATCCCCCCTGTCCCGTCTTTTTTCCAGGCTATATAGGTTAAGATCCTTTAACCTGTCCTGGTAAGGTTTATCCTTTAATCCATAAACCATTTTAGTAGCCCTTCTCTGCAACATTTCTATATCCTTCTGGAGATCCGGTCTCCAGTACTGTACACAATACTCCATATTTAATGTTCTGCTGCCACATAATATATATATAATATTTGTATCTTTGGGGATATGTTCAGCTCTCACTCCGATTTTAATTTATCTGCAGAGTCAACGCCAGTTCTACTGACCACTGAACCAAACAGCACCATATCAACAACAGCCGGAACTACAACAACTAGCGACCTCACTCCAAATACTACTATACAACCCACTAGTAACAACACAGCCGAAACAATTACAACACCCACTAGTGGCCTTACCTCAGAAAACACTACATCGCCGACTAGTGGCAACACATCGGAAGCCAGTCCAACACCCACTAGTGCCCTTACCTCAGGAAACACTACACCACCCACTAGTGGCAATACATCGGAAGCCAGTCCAACACCCACTAGTCCCCTTACCTCAGGAAACACTACACCGCCCACTAGTGGCAACACATCGGAAGCCAGTCCAACACCCACTAGTCCCATTGCCTCAGGAAACACTACACCGCCCACTAGTGGCAACACATCGGAAGCCAGTCCAACACCCACTAGTCCCCTTACCTCAGGAAACACTACACCACCCACTAGTGGCAATACATCGGAAGCCAGTCCAACACCCACTAGTCCCCTTACCTCAGGAAACACTACACCGCCCACTAGTGGCAACACATCGGAAGCCAGTCCAACACCCACTAGTCCCCTTACCTCAGGAAACACTACACCGCCCACTAGTGGCAACACATCGGAAGCCAGTCCAACACCCACTAGTCCCCTTACCTCAGGAAACACTACACCGCCCACTAGTGGCAATACATCGGAAGCCAGTCCAACACCCACGAGTGACCTAACCTCAGGAACTACTACATCAGGCACTAGTAACAACACATCTAGAACCTCTGCAATACCAGCCACTGGAGTCCAGACATCAGGGTCCGCTACCAGCGTCACATCAGGAACAGCTATCGGATCTGGAGCAAGATCTACCACCACTACTACTACTACCACCGCTACTACTACTACTACAACAACCACATCTCAGGGACCACAGCCAGCTGGGGGTATGTATTTTTCCGTTGCCTATATTATCAGTAGTCAACCTCCATCTAGAAATGTCTTGACCGTTCACCAGTTTGGGATAATGGAGAAGAAAGTTCAGTATCTTTCCCACTCAGGTCACCCACCAGCGTCGCATCCTGATTTTTTAAGGACGGTCCCGGGTTTTTGGACACTTTTCCGCCGTCCCAGTAGCTGCCCCACTGATCTCCCAAATCTGGGGACCGCTCACCGCTCCTCCCTGCATTTTCTTAGTGCTGCACATGAGTATTACTTATATATCAGCAAATATACAGAAATAATTATTTCACCTCTAATTATAACATTTTCTGTTATTTCCTCAAGGTGCTTCCGGAGAAGATGACTCCATGCCGTCTTACATAATCGCCCTAATTGTTATGTTTGTCGTGATACTGGTCTTGATTCCATTATTGTTGATTTTAGTAAGTACTTTATTATTTTCCAAATACATACACACACACACCCAGAAATTATATATATATATATATATATATATATATATATATATATATATATATATTTAAACACATTCCTGGACGTTTAGGTCTATTTTCTTTAATAGGCTATTTAGTCAAACCATTAATTACACTTTCATATAAAACTTAGCAGATCTGTCACGTTGTTCATTCATTCAAGATTTTAATCACAGAAAAATAAAGAAACTCCTAGAAAGCATTCAGTTGCTATGACAACAACCTATCAGCGCCTGCTTTTGTGTCAATTAAATCTGGTAACAATTGTTTGTGACTCTTCATTTTTTTTTTCTAGTGTTTCGTGACCGGCTTCTGGAGAAGGCTTGTTGATGAGACAACTGCGTGAGACAGCACTTTGTGGGTCTAGTCGGAATGTAAGTATAGAACCAAACCCAGTGATATAATTGGCATTTATTAACTCATTCCTGGGGATATCGCTGGATCTGTGTTCTCAAGCAATAGTAAAAATATTTTGCCCTACTGTTCTTGCCACTTTTGGAAGCAACGCTAAAAGTCTTCAATTGCGATGTAAAGATCTCTCGTCACATTATTTAGGATCGATGGAATTTCATCAAATTTCATTCTTTTCAGTTTATTTTTTTATATTTTGGGAACAAAAAAGTTCACTTGATGAGGTTGGGTGAGAACGTCAGATGTGTTACCGCTGGAATGTTTTGGGATTTTTGGGTCATTGTCATGGGCCACCTCGTCATCCCCAGTCCAGTCCTGGCTTAAGACGTAGGAGCGTAGCTTTTAACCTATAGATGTTTCTAGCCAAGTGGCTAGCAAATGTATAGGCAAAACTTTATTTAAAATCTTAACCTGCCCCTCCATAGTTAGTGATGGAATTTGTAAAATAGTGTATCCACCGTCTGCTCAGGATTATTGTAACATTAATATTACACTTTATTCCTAACAATTGCTCCTTTGTCTCATTTACTTTTTTTAGGCTGTCTGAAAGGTGTCTGAAACAAATCGAACCCAGAAAAATAAAGTGTAACGAAGAAGATTGTTTGTGGATTTGGGAAGAATAACAGATCTGTGAAGCTATATTGGAAAGTCTTTTACTAGAAGTTTTGAGATCTAACGATGAGGTCATCAGAATAGCTCTACTATATTATCTCTGGATGGAAGACAAATAATAAAGGGGAAAAAAGCTAAGGCTTCTCTGAACTTTGGGGCTCACATTGAATTGTAAGACTGTCTCTGTGTTTAATCCTATTTTAGAATATTTATACTAATAAAGCATATTTATAGTTCAATTGAACATATTTTTTTTTTTTTTTATCAAAGACATTGAATAATGTAAACTCTTGTTAAGCCTTAATGGTTATTATTTTGTCCTTACCTGTGAATAAGATGTTTGCACTAAAATGCTAAAATGAGGGTTGGTAGGAGAGCTTGCACTTCACTATTCGTTGTGAAGGACCCATGTTGGCAGGTTTCTCCGGTAGAAAGACTGAGCTGGCCCTATGTAATCATACCTGGGACAAGGCCACCCAAGGTCTACCTGCAGCAGAAGCTCACCCAGTTTGGACCTTCACTACATATCATGAAGTCAAGGAGTGAGAACCACAACTCACCTGCACGCTCCCCCCCCAGCTCCCCTTTATTGTGTTCAGTAATTTGATCAAAAGAATAGAGGGCCATCCCTGATTGCATCCAGTAATGTAGGAGAAACATTTCTAACAGGTAACTTGTTCATCGTGAGCTATGGTTTCTACGTCGTGATTGTCACTGAGAATAAACATCCCGTCACATTCAATATGTGGCACCGTAACCATAATGTTCTTCTTGTTACCTTTCTCCATGACTTGGGTGCACCGGACAGGAGATGATATCTCAGCTTGATAACGTATGTATGATTTGTGTCACTAAATTATTGGAAATAAAAGTTCTGTAATCAATCAACATTATTGTATGTGGATTCTTACTAGACTAACCTCACGGGCTTCTATGAAGAGACGACCAAGAACATTAGAGGAACAGATTTACTAAACTTTGTAAGCACCTGATGTGGTGACAACAGTTAAACATGGCGTCCAACATTTTCAAATATATATATAAATATATATATCATTCTAACATGAAAAGTATATTTTATATATAGTAGTCATGGGATACAATAAGAAGACTAATACTTTTTTGCGGTAGCACCAGAATAAAACCAGTTAATTCATTGTATCTGTTTAAAACTATGAGGATCCAAATACAAAGTGGAGCATCTCGGAAAGGCTGGGCTTCATCAACAAAAATGTTTTCAATGTCACAAACTATTTCACCATTATAATGGCTGAAATGTTCAGTTTTTACCACCAGACGGCGACGTTGCACAACATCTACAGGTCTGGAGTTGTAGCTGAAGTTGCTGTTCCAGGCTAGATATTAAAGCGGCCCGACGCTTCCTATAAGTAGGAAGCATATGTAGATACTCTGTGAATAACCACCTGTGAAGACTTTAGTATGCATTCTTCTAATATAAAATAGGGATAAAAAAAAAACATCTACCAGAACAGACCCTCAACGCGACGGTCACCGAGCCAGCGCTGGAGCTGTCTGGCGGTATGTATATCATGGTAGACTTTTGCATTCAGATTCGTACAAATGTTTTAATTTTAACAAAATTTGTCAATTTCGTTAATTTGTTCAAACGAGGAAACAAACTAAAAATTAAGTAGAGGGCTTAAATGTTGTTTTTTTTTTTTTACTCACGCTCTCTCATACTCACGCTCGCTCACACTTTAACGCTCTCTATCAACCTGTCCCTTTATTCTTCGAAATCTGTCCCCATCTCCTTTTCCGCAGCCCCACTTCTTCTCTTGCCTCTTCTTTGTTCTTCTGTCTTCATTCTTCATCCGCTTCTTTACTCCATTAGCCAGGCTGCATCAGGCCCCCGCACCACCGCACACCCTCTCCCTCGATTGGTGGAATGTGGAAGAGGGTAAGCCCGTGGTGCGCGCCATGGCTCGGCCCTTTCGCACAAGTACTCCAAGCGGCCAGAATAACGCTGATGGATTCCCACACACACACACACACACACACATATATACATATATATACTAATATTATAATATTAAAATATTCATATGACTGGCGTATTAGTTCTTGGATATATAAATGGGGAGTGGAGGGATTGAGAGGTAACCGTATCACATGAAGTTCTCACACATGTTGTTGGTGATAACAATGACCAGATGCAGTGCTGGAAAATATTTATATTACAGCTTTTGATGAATAACAAACAATGGAAATACAGTTTTCTGTTCTTAAGGAAATGAATCATACAATTACAATACCCCTCCCAAAACAGACTGAAAAAACACACTCGGGGTTGTGGAGTTGGCTGTAAAACACGTTAATGGTACTCATAGCTGGCAACATTACTGAGAAAACCACTGCACCGGAGCATATAGATATATATATAAAATAACAGATGGAATAAGTATCTTGTGATAATACCTTTTTTATTGGACTAACAGAATTTTGGAATGTCGAGCTTTCGGAGCTCTTCTCCCTTTCTCAAGTCTAAAACATTTCTGAGCAAAACGACACATAGAATTCAATGTTGTGTGGCAGGGGAGGGGGGGCTTACTACCCAGATCTGATAAGGGAGGGTGACATGTTGTAAAAGTATGTGTCCCTCCAGAGGGTCATAAATGTTCTGCGTAGGGAATTTTGAGGGGGGGTTTAGCCCCTGGACATGTCCTGCCGCACCCGATGTGTTACAGATTTAAATAAGTTTCGGCCTGGGGGGCAGGTAAAGGTACATGGCCCCCTCAGGGGCATATGCATGGCAAGGAGTAGCAGATTGGCAAATCGGGGAAACTTGGTGCAGGTATCTGCAGAGACAAAGACAGATTCCATTATGAGCATAAGTGACGGCAGAGTCAGCTTCCTGTTTCCTGTCATGTGACAGGATCGGCCAGTAAGAAGTTCCTTCTGTAGTCTCAACATTTCAAATAGACACTTTATTTTAGGGGTGTGGTTAGAGGTGTGGCTTTGGGTGTGGCTATTCTGAGATGGGTTATTAATGGCGGAAAGAGGAATTGTTTACATTTTATATTTTGGTTAAAATTCCAAACTCCAACACCACACTGATGTGATCCTTTACGGCAATGCTAATGAAGTCCCTTCCCCACAGATCTTGGTCTTAATCACCCTGGCCTATCACCAACTGGGGGTCTTATATATGATCACAGTAGTGTAGGATAGGAAGGAGTCCAGGAAGGAGTCCATGGCTCCAGACCATGTGGCCCTGAGAATCTGCCCCTGAGATTGGGGCAAAAACCCTGAGATTGAGTCCAACCATGAGTGTTCCTAGGTATGATAATGAGCATTTTGCGTGTTGGTCCAGAACAGCTGTATCAAACAGCCTGTTACTGAACCAAAAAATTGAAACTTCATTTTAAAAGTTATAGTATTATAAAAGAAGGGAAGAAATATCGTTTAAGAAGGAACGGCAAAGATTGCGATAATTTCAAGCAAAACTTGCTTGTCTTGTCAGAGTGGTTTCGAGATTTTTTATTTACAGGTGTAAAGTTTGTGTGGTTTCATGCATTCAAATCCTTCTTTTCCTCTTTTCTCCCCTGATGCCCCTATTTTCTAGGAGCTCAGAATGTTTGCGGGATATGAGGGTATCGCAGGGTTCTACAGCCCTAAAAGCCCCGATAATGTGTATAGAAAAACAGCAGGAAATGAAGGGACATCCATTGGCCATACCTGGGAACTTTATGACTCCAGCTACCTGGCCCCCACCTTACGGGATGCGGACAGGAAGCCCCGCTGATGTCAATGGGTGGTTCTGCTGATGTCAATGGGCGGTTCTGCTGATGTCAGTGGGTGGGTCTGCTGTCAGTGGACGGGTCTGCTGATGTGGTTAAGGCGGTCCCGCTGTTGACAAGGCCTATTAAAAAAGGCAGAGCCTTTGCACACACCCTCTTCCCTAATTGGAGAGAGAGAGAATTTCTTGGAGATTTGGGACCCCCCTGATGGGTCCATGGCCCGCGCCCCCCCCTCAAGTACGCCACTGCTTAAAGTGTCAGTGCCGATCTTACCCTTACGTTACTACTAAAAAAAGAAAAAGCAGATAATTTTTTATGCATTTTAAACTTTTCAATTTAGAGTTGTTCGAACAACAAGGGCAGGGCTAGCTAGTGTTTTTACAATAATTATATGTTTGTGAGAAGATTTATTTTCTCATTAGAGGTAACAAGTGATTATCGCAGTTATCATCCGTCTTAATGTTGTCACGGTATCATTATAGATGCGCTACAATCTGCTGTGTAAAAAAAAAAGGAGTGGCGTTGACGGAATGCCAGACACATATTCATGGAAAGGTGCGGTAAAACAGAAATATAAAAGTATGCGACCAAGTGAGGGTGTAGCCAGAAGAACCTCGTAAACCTCATTAGTATATTTCCCTCTGTCTCATTAATGTATATTTTGGCATGACTGGTCACGTTAAGAAGCTCCGGCCAATAGATATCTCTGCCAAAGATACCATGAAGATGTGGAGAGCCACCTCCCTCAGTAACCGGTATTGCCGTGAAGGATAAGATCGTGTTCCACTTTCTTTGTGTGTTGACAGCGGTCATGGGTTGGTAGATCATTCATTAGAGCACTGTGGCCCCCTCCCCCACAAGCTTAGGGCCCCTAGCGTACCCTGGGAACTCTCCAGGTTTTCCCCAGAGACTCTGAGTGAAGCGCCGCGTCTTAGCGTCGCTATGGGTCGCTGGAGACGTGTTGCGGCTTACCCGCCGCCCACTTGCCTGCCAAGCAACAATTTTTTCCGTCAACTGACACCAGCGGGACCGCCCACCGACATCAGCAGGGCCACCCATCAGCAGGGGCCGCCTACCCGCATCCAGCAGAGTGAGGGCTCTGGGTAGCCAGAACATGAAGGTTCTCATGTATGGGCCCTAGGCACATGCCTAGTGTGCCTAATGGATAATCCACCAATGAAGGGGCCATCAGTGGCTCGCTTTCCATTCCAATGCCATAGCTAAATGTCGTTCTGAACAACAGTTCATCATACCTAAGAACTGTCAGGGATTGTACCCGAGTCTGAGGTTTTTACCCCAATCTGAGGCTGAAGGGGCAGACCCTCAGAGTCACACAGTCTTGGCGCTTCATGTTGTGTTTGGACTTTATGTGTGGAGACCAGATGGTTCCAATAATGTTCCTTATAAAAACCATGACATTTCAGGAGATGAAGATATTGGGAATTAAGAGGACACTCCAGCCACTTTAAGGCATACGATATCTACGTGGTCCTTTTATAATTGTCATGTCTGTCACGAACGCACTCTACTCCAAGACCTTTTGGCACCACATGCACCACATGCCTGTACAATCAAATTAACCCCTCTCATACTGAAATTGGCCATACCATCTCTACCAGGTAGCAAGTCCATGTATGCACTACACAAGTTGGTGTGACACCTCCCCCAAATAAGATGGTGGCCCAGAGATTAAGCCACAATCTTATCTCTGCGCCTACCTACTCTTTCCCTGGGTAACAGTTTCCGGCTAAGATAAAGTATTTCTTTGGGAAAACCCACCCTGCAGAAGGTACTTTTCAAAGCATCGGCTACGATGTCTGCTCTGTTACAGGATAAGGCCATGGTCTCAAGGTACCCAGGGGCATAGCCCATCCCCTTAGTAACAGATTGGTTCTCCATGCGGCTCGGTATAGCTACAAGCCCCAACAAATCTACTTGATGGGTAGCTAGGGTGTCTCGCCCTGGCTTCCCAAACCATGTAGGCCCTTCGTAAGGGATAACAGAATGGTCACCGGTTTTACCCTCTCCCTTGTGTCCTGACTTCGTAGTCCCACAGAATACGGGCACAGGTGCACAAAAGCCCTCTCTTTGTCCCCTATTCTGCTGCCAGGTTACCACAGCTATGATTGAAACATCTGTCACTCCACCTGTTCCACTCCAAGGATGCATACATACAGGACCCTGGGAACCAGCTAATCCTGACACAGAGGAACATTCACTCACCCTCTGCCCTTCTTCACAGGGTGGCCCCCTCACATTTTCACACAGCACCTCAAACATTCCTGGTTCTGGCACAGATTCAATCTGCCCTTCCTCCCAGTGATGCGAAACCTCCACATTCTCACATGGCACCTCAGACATCCCTGGTTCTGGCACAGATTCAATCTGCCCTCCCTCCCAGGGATGCGAAACCTTCACATTCTCCCACGGCACCTCAGGCATCCCTGGTTCTGGCACAGATTCGCTCTGCCCTCCCTCCCAGTGATGCAAAATCTTCAAATTCTCAAACGGCACCTCAAACATTCTGGGATCTGGCACAGACGGACATTCACTCGTTCTCTGCCCTTCTTCACAGTCGGGTGGTCCTCTCACACTTTCACAAAACACCTCAGACATTCCTGGTTCTGGCACAGATTCAATCTGCCCTTCCTCCCAGTGATGCGAAACCTTCACATTCTCACACGGCACCTCAGACACCCCTGGTTCTGGCACAGATTCGCTCTGCCCTCCCTCCCAGTGATGCGAAACCTCCACATTCTCACACGGCACCTCAGACATCCCTGGTTCTGGCACAGATTCAATCTGCCCTCCCTTCCCCGCACTGTCAGGGTCTTGCCAGGAATAAAGTCCACAAAATAACGCTGCCACCACCAAGACAATTTAGAAACGGGGTGCCTTGGTACCCCAAATGAATCAGACTTAGAAACCCACAGAATATTTTAACACAATAATTACGTGATTTAAAATTACTAATAAAATAGTCTAATCAGGTAACGTGAGTCTTTACCAGACAAAGGCAGAACTTAATAAAGGAATATTTATTATGAACAAAAAATCACAGTGCATACACAAAAAGATGATAAACAGATTATTTACACCAACAGATAAAAATAAAAAGGAGAAAATTACAGAAAACCTAACTACTCACTGAATGGTCAAGTAACAGTTTTTCTGTCCGTAGGGCTCCGGCAAGGAAAGATGGCAACTTACTCAAAATTAGATCTTGGCCCCTAGTAAGCACACTGACCAATCTTCTTTCACTAACTTTATACTCTTTCCCAGTTCATCTCGAGTTTCCAAGCCGGCCCAGAGGTGGTATAAGCGGAGGGAAGGTGTACCATAAGTGACCTCCCCCTTGAGTAGTGGAAACATATCAGTCAAAATAACTTATTTTCATTTTATCGTCCCTCCTGTGCTCGCCACGGCCATAATTCATGCATTTATGAATTTCCTGTAAATTGTGAAGTCCATAGATATGTCACACTTGCTACATATGACTGACCATCATAGACTTCACAATTCCTTCCAAACCGTTTACGTATGTTTGTACTCTTTTTGTAGGCTGCGCTTCCCCGTTCTAGGTATGCACACAAGGAGGTATGATAATGAATATATGAGTTATTATTGAAATGTGTTGGATATGACCTGGATATGAGATGGTTTTCCTGACTGCTAGTGGTCACTTAGCATATCAAAGAATCCAGTATCTATGAGGGGAAACAGGCATATGGTCGTCTACATTTGAACCTAGACAAAACGGCAGCTCCACTGCAGGACCTAACACCCCGTAGAAGGCCCCGGTTGGAGTCCGAGACCTTTTGGCACCACATGCCTGTACAATCAAATTAACCCCTCTCATACTGAAATTGGCCATACCATCTCTACCAGGTAGCAAGTCCATGTATGTACTACACAAGTTGGTCTGACAATGTCGGCTCCCTTGCAAATGCAGACATCTCCAGCCGGGGGGATCCTGAGGACATCTCCTGCAGACATCTCAGGCCGGGGGCTCTAATGAGACCTTCAAGCAGCCAATCTGGATTTCCATGATTATTTCTCTCCATTAGGTTCTCTCTCGTTATTAAGTTGTTGATTGGTTCCGGCATTCTTTTAAGGGTTGCAGAGGAGAAGGAAGTTGATTAGATAATACTGGCTCTGCCACAGGCTGCTGCCAGTCTAGGGTTCCACGAGGTTAACGTTTAAACTAAGTATCACCAAACAATGATTGGTAACCAGAAAAATGCAAGTTATAGTTATTGTTAATTAACACATTTAATCATGCTAAAAGCCGTGACAGCAACAGTTTCTCTTCAAATAGAGAGGCGCAGAAGTGCCTAAAAAAAAAAAAAAAAAAAAAAAAAGTGCTACGGTGACTATTTTTGCATCACGGGGCACGTTATACTTTAATGACAGATTAGCATCATTAGGCCACCCAAAAAATGTTAAATAGGTCCTGTTAGAAATAATAACGGGAACTTTTTAATTTTAGATGATTTAACAAGCAATGTACAAATACAACGATCCTAAAACAAGCTGTATATAATTGCAAATCATTTAATTCGCTTCTTTCTAGTCCCTGAGTTCTAAACATTAAAGGTCGCCATATTTCTGTAGTCCGGGATTCAACACGTAAACTGATTTGAGTCTCTTGTGTTTAGAACTCGACACACACACAGCTGGTCATTTTGAATGAAGCATCTTCAAGGGATGGGCCTACTTCAGCCAATAGGAATAAGGCATTCTTAGGCTTTGCGTCGTTGGCACGGTAACTAACGATGGATGCGGCCAATCAGCGTGGCCCTGGGGTTTAAATAGTTGCAGGTTTGGTTTGTGACCGTTACGGGCTAGAGCTCTTTCTCTGTGTTGGTGGTTGATCGTACCGGCGTGGCTGGCACAGTGGTGAGTGGGGCTTCCGTGCTCCCGGTTATAGTAACGTATGGATTCGTTAAGGCACCGTGACTCCTTTAACCGGGCCTGTGTTCGGGACTTGCTATTAAGTGCGCTCAATGCATGTTTCACACGGAGGGAGCCGGTTCACCGCTCTGCTTAATCTCTTTGCTGTATTCCCGCGGCGATCACTGTTTACAACGTCTTGGGGCTGTATTATATTCCCCCTAAAGAGGTTCCGCGGTGGCTTTTGTTGCGGTGGGCGATAGCTTCTAAAAGCTCACATATGAACCGTAAGGGGTGTCATGTGTTTCATATGTAACATGGAATCTGATGGCCCGCTGCTCTAAAGACCTTAATCAGTTGTTGGTCTCAGATTTAGGAGCCATACGCCTATCCCATGCATGTTTAAATCCCCTCACTGTATTACCCTCTACCACTTCTGCTGGGAGGCTGTTCCCTTACCTGCCACCACTTTCAGTAAACCTCCTTGCGTTACACCCTAGTCTTAGATCGTGGCGGTTAGTAGTTTGGGGACTTTATAAATACATGGGGTATGCTGGAGGCTAAACCTGGGGCTGAATGAGGTTCTATAGCAGGAAGACATTGGACAAATGGCTATTAAAGTACTCCCTCTTTGTTAAAGCTGAATTGGATCCACTTGGTGATCTCATATAAAAAGTTTTTAAAATTCAGCGAATGTCTGTCTATAGGAGGAAAGGACAGAGGTGACGGGGCTTTCTAATGATTCATCTGCCAGATAATTCTATGTATTAAACAGTACTGTGTGGCAATGAAGACCCTCTATATTTATGTATGACTAGTTGGGGGGGGCTACATATACTTGTATAGGGTCCCTTGGCTTGGGGTATCTGGTGCTGGGTTATCGGTAACATTATATCTGCTGCCTCCGGGTCTCAATGTCTAGAAGACGTCCGAATGTCTCCTCTTTATTTAGGCTCTGTAACCAATGAAAGCGGAACCCTTGGGGTTCTTCCTGATGAGGTTAAGCTGTCGGGCTGTGTTTTTCTTAGCATGTGCTACTCTTTTTCCTCCCCACAGATTATTACATTATGGCTCAGTTCGTTTTTGAAAGTGACCTCAACAATATATTGAAACTGGACACTCCGATTACGAATGCTCCTCTGGCGAGATGGCAGCGGAAAGCGAAGGAGGGCGGCTGCTCTTCAGGCACTGCTTCTGCCAACACCAGCATCGTATCGCCCATGAAGGCATCCAATAGATCTCACAGCTCCAGCAAGACCCCGTCCAAAACCCCAGGTCTGTAGACCACCTTTGTGGCAGAAGCTGATGGATGTATCGCTGGCTGGTGACTTGTTTAGGTCTTGGGCTTTGCTGTAGACCTCAGTCTTATGGCCATCAAAGTCTTGCCCCCAACTCCGTGTTGCCGTGCTACTCGCTAGCTCGGGCACCTATGCTTCTTTTTCCTGGCTAACCTAACATTTTGTTGCAGGTAAATCCGGAGCAAAGATGCAGGTTACCCCCTCCAGAGCAGGCGGCGACCGCTTTATACCCAACCGCAGCACGATGCAGATGGATGTCGCCAGCTTCCTTCTCAGCAAAGAGAATGAGCCGGTAGACGGCTCTCCCACCAAAAAGGTATTGACCAATGTAACACAACGTGAAGAATTAATCTCTCGCCGCCTTAAGGTCTTTTGCCCAGATAGCCCTGCTTCCACCCAACTGAAAGACCTTATAATCCCCTTTCTGCTTATTGGAGGTCTGACAACTTTCAATTGTGTTCTAAAAGGAACAGTACAGTGTTAAATCATATGGTCCCATGGTAAAATGTTCATGGTGTCCCTCTTGCAGTGCATGGAAGGGGGTGTTTTGCAGAAATATACCCCCCCCCCATACCTTCTCACTATTTTCAGTGCAGGTGGTTTTATTCAGCCATATTAAAGTGGCAAACCTAGCTTAAATGTTTTGGAAAGAACAAAAATGACAAGCACAGAACTTCTCTACAATTCAACGTAGATGGCAGAGTCTCCAGTGAGACTCTGCTGCGCTTCTGCCAATTGCGTAATACTGAGCAATACACTGTCGTTGGCACCATATTCCAGTTCAGAATCTATTTCTACACCTTGTAAGGACAGGTTTACATCTGCGTGGTGTGACATGTTCTCCTAATGCTCTACCTCTTCTATCAGGAGCAGCAGAAAGCGTGGGCGAAGAACATCAATGGCTTTGATATGGAAGAGGCAAAAATTCTAAGGCTTGGTGGCAAACCTCAAAACGCCCCTGAAGGTTTGTATAGAACCCACGTGTGCTTTGAGGTGTAATAACCTCTTTATGGAATTATTTGTGAATAGACTGACATCCAACCATTTCCATCCTATTTCCAGGATACCAGAATAACTTGAAGGTGCTTTACAGCCAAAAGACCACTCCTGGCTCTAGTAAGAAAGCTGGCAGATACATTCCCTCCATGCCTGACAGAGTGCTCGATGCTCCAGATATCAGGAACGACTACTGTAAGTTGTAGCACGATGCAGCCTTTTTTCTCTTCTGTGAGTGAGAACACTTTGCTCACTCATGCTGTATATTCTGTTCTAGATTTGAATCTGATTGACTGGAGCTCGCACAACTTCCTCGCGGTTGCCCTCAATGACTCCGTGTATCTCTGGAACCATACTTCGGGTGATATTATACTGTTACTACAGATGGAACATCCTGAAGAATACATATCATCTGTGTCTTGGATCAAAGAAGGGAGTTATTTAGCTGTAGGCACCAGCAATGCTGAAGTCCAGGTGTGTTTTCAGTCTAAACATAACTAGTTTGGTTGGTCTATACCTTCAAGAGTTCATCCTAATTCTCACTCTTAACTCTTACTAGCTGTGGGATGTTCAACAACAGAAGCGTCTGCGTAACATGGTCAGCCACTCCTCTCGCGTTGGCTCTCTGGCCTGGAACAACCACATTGTATCCAGGTAAGGCAGTCCGATAGTCTTTAATTCTAACTTCTGGGTAGTTTTGAGTGATCTAGAACCTTGTTGCTGGGACACGGCATCAAGCCAGCAACACCAGTTTGTGAATCTTTGTGTTCAATGATGTTTAGCCAGCAGGCCTAGAACAGTCAACTGTTGTGGAGTCTGGCCTTCCTCAGCAAAGGCTATGATCATAAATGTTGTCATTGAAGCACTTGCAACCTTTTTAATTGACCCGAATGCAGTGTCTTACTTGACTTTGCTCTGGGTGGGTGTCTAAGGTCTATTGGCTAGTGGTGCTTAAGATAATTTTGCACTAGCCTGGGACAATTGTCTGTCTGTCCTTTACAATTGCTGCATTTGTTCTGGCTAAAAAGCAGTTTCCCATATTTCTTTCTAGTGGTTCTAGAACTGGTCATATTCATCACCATGATGTGAGGGTAGCTCAGCACCATGTAGCCACCCTCACAGGGCACACGCAGGAGGTCTGTGGCCTTAAGTGGTCCCCTGATGGACGCTATTTGGCCAGCGGTGCAAATGACAACTTGGTTAACGTCTGGCCTAGTGTCCAAGGAGACTCTGGAGAGTTTTCACCTGTGCAGACGTTTACTCAACATCAAGGGGCTGTTAAGGTGAGTTATCTCCCACATAAGGCTTCCATCTAGCTCTAGACTGCCTACTGTTCTTGGAGGACAAGAACATTCTTCTGCAACATCTGAGCTCCTCTGCTTTAAATCAGTTTGAGTGCTAAAGTTAGCAGGCTGGACCCTTAGACTTTTGCTCGATTTTTAATACTTTTTATTGGTCACAAAATTCCTTCTGACTTCATAAGAGCCAGTAACATGCACTTGGTTCTTAAATTTTCCTTCCCTACAGCTTAACTCCTACTTGCTGGAGAGTTTAAATGTTCTTGACTGAAGTGTGGGTTGAATCAATAACGACTCTGTATTTCAGGCGGTGGCTTGGTGCCCGTGGCAATCCAACGTGTTGGCAACTGGTGGGGGAACAAGCGACAGACACATTAGAATCTGGAATGTCTGTTCTGGAACGTGTTTAAACGCCGTCGATACTCACTCCCAGGTAATGCAGCTTAGAAGCATGACGGAAACGTCTCGGCAAACCTACCTCGTTGTTTAGCTCACTGTCCTTGTGTGATAAGACCAGTTAAACGGTAACATTGATAGTGATGACATGTTCCATATAGAATCAAGGGCTGGTGCTGGATTTGTAGGGGGATTACGCCAACAAAGCCCTTATCACAATTACAGAACAGCAATAGGATCAGTCGCTTTAAATGGGAAGCCGGTGCTGTGAACAGCATTGTATCTTAATATGAACCAAAATCTAATCTAATCGCACTAACCTTGTTCCAGTAGCCTTAATTGTCTAGAAACCTGGACACTGCTTTTTACTAAACGGTCAATTATAAAAATGTCTCTCTACAGGTTTGCGCAATATTGTGGTCCACAAACTATAAAGAACTAATCTCTGGCCACGGATTTGCCCAGAATCAGCTAGTGATTTGGAAATACCCCACGATGACACGGGTCACGGAGCTTAAAGGTAAGCTCTTTCATCGTTAAGAGATTCGGATAATTTTAGCTGAAAGCGAAGCTGGCTTTTGTCAGAATACTCCACCCAACTCTAACTTCTGTTTCTCCAGGTCACTCGGCGCGGGTGCTTAACCTGGCCATTAGCCCCGACGGCTGCACCGTGGCTTCGGCAGCGGCGGATGAAACCCTTCGCTTGTGGAAATGTTTTGAAGTGGATCCCGTCACAAAGAAAGAAAAGGAAAAGGCGCGTACCAACAAGAGCATCATTCACCAGAGCATCCGATAAAAGGAGCCCGCGTCCTGCGATTTTAAAATGCAATCTAATGTATAGGTTTATATATTGAAATAAATGGTTTATTAACTTGGGACGGCTGTGTATCTAAGTACTAGGCCTTCTCATAAAATGTGTTTTTATAATCTACTCCCTTTAAATGTTTTTTTGAATGCAACATGTATTTATTATTAACTAAACCTCGTTCACAACTTTACACGTAATTCCATTATCACATGTTCCTCCAGAATTACCCACTTGTATGATACCTTTCCAACGCATCATTTTGGGATGTGTTGCATTAAAGAGTTTTTATTATTTGGTTTGTTACGTCGTGTTCTTGCAGAATCAGACATTTAAAGCAGTTATTGGCAAAGAATCGCACTTGGTTGCGCTTGTCACCGGCTGCCTGATTGTTTTCAGTTGAATTTAGTACAGATTGGGTTGTTTAATGGTCTTTCCAACCATCCCCCCTCCCCGTAGAACTCCCTGGCAGATGCTTCTTTCGTTGGTTTATATATTTAATGCATTAATAGCCTTATTAAATGAGTCATAAGTTGAAGTGCTTGGACTTCCAGTATTGTCACGGATGCCAGCCCTACATTTATCTAACATTGAAGACCTGCATTTAGTGATTATGCTCTCAGTGCTGCTTCGATACAGGTGTCTCCAAGCGCCTTTTAATGTCAAGGTTTCCTTGACGGGTATTAAAGTAATTTAACGCGTTGGTTGAGTTGCTGTGTAGAACCTGTCTGGACTGTCACAGGGTTTAATATTTAAAGACTCGGTCAGTTCGGGAAGTTCCCAGGGATCTTGTGTCTCCTCTCACGTTGATGGGGGGGGGGGGATTTGGTTTAAAGGCTGTTACTTCTGCTATAGATCTCCTCTTTCCGTACGGCCGGAGATCCTCTACTTTTAACGAGTTGTTTCAAATCAGGCCAGGGTGTTTGCCGCGTGCTCCTTTGCTTTTAACTTAATTTCTGCACAGGTATTTTCTCGTTACCTTAAGCTTTTGTCTGAGGTCGGTGGAGTGGATACAGAATGCTTCTATGCTTTTACTGGGCTTACTCCTGCTGTTATAGTGGGAATGGGGTCCTATTAGCTGCTGAGAGATTGGCATTTTCCCATGAAATGATTTCACTGATTCTTTCCAGATTGAGGGATGCTAAATCACCTATGGGCAGTGTCTTGGATTCAGCAAGCTCCTGTTTTTGCACCTGTTCCTATTGCTGTGACAGACACAGAAAATGATGGCAGCAGATAATCATTCTATTTTTTTTTTTTTTTATATCTATCTTAGACTTATACCAATCCCATGCTTGCTTAAACTCTTTCACTGTATTTGCATCTACCACTTTTACTGGAAGGCTATTCAGTGGATCCACTACCCATTCCATTAAGGAATATTTCCTGATATTACTTTTAAACCTTTGCCCCTCTAGCTTATGGCGATGTCCTCTTGTTCTGGTAGTATTTCTCCTTTTAAATGAACTCTTCCTTTATCTTGTTGATTCCTTTTAAGTATTTAAAACTCGTATCCCTCATCTTTCTTCCAGGCTATATATGTTAAGATCCTTTACCCTGTCCTGGTAAAGTTTTTATTTATTTTTACTAAATCCTGTAATCCATGCACCAGCTGAGTAGCCCTTCTCTGAACTGGTACTAGAGGTTGTGAAATGTAACTTAAATAAGAGCAGCAGCCTTTTATGAAAGCGCAAGCATTCTCATATCATACATCGGGGTCATTGCTTCTACTTACGAGTATATGAGAGCCTAAACTATCTTCGTTACAAATACTCGGCCCCCTCGAAGTTTGCCCTCACAGCAGACTCGTGTAAAGCATCGCCTGGATTCGTGGGGCAGAACTGGGTGACTCCACCTTTTGTAGGACCTATAAAATGTATGTTATAAGCTTATGTCATAATAACAAATCTCCTGTAATATGTTAACTGGTACATGTATTTTTAAGATGGTTCATGTTTTGAACCAATCAGTGTGCAGCTTCTCAGCTCCTACCTTCTACACAACATGTCTGAAAATGTTAACTTAACACAAGCCCTGTTTTGGCCACCAGAGGTATCTCTGAGCGGCTGTTCCAATCATTTACTGATTAGGGAGAGAACCGAGCACAATATCTGCATAAAGACCCCAATCCCAGCTCATGGTGCCAGGTTCACCAACTTAAAACAAAAATTCAAAATTTGCTGGGTGCACCACATCTGCATTTGACAAAAGCAGCCATCTCCACATATTGGTGCAAGAGTTTCAGGACTAGGCTTCCTTATTGGTGAAACCCTTAGGAGGAAGCAGAGGACATCACCACAGCTGTCCCTGAAGTCAGAACTTAACTTTTGATCCAAACATTAAGTCAAAACACGTGAATTTGGAGAATACTTTTCCTGCTCAATGAGAATTATCCACCGGTCTGGACCGATAGGGTCCTTCAGGTCTAATTCCTATATATTCTATAACACGAGTATTCCAGGCTTCCGGTGGAAGAACCCTTTTACCTGTGTCTTGGAGCCGGTTTGCAATCCATCTCTTCTCTCCGATGCCACTGCGTGAATTCTGCATCTGCTTACGTCAGGTCTAGCCACAAGGGTCTCGAACCCAACCGCACTGGAGGACAGACTTGCTTGAGCATCAAAATATCACTCATTTTCGTTTATTAGCCAGTGTTCAAGCAGGGATATCATTAAAAACCCAGAGTAGCAATAGCCGATGAAAATAACATCATACATGACAACATAAGTGCCGATAGGAGGAGCGTGGGTGCGCATAAACTCTCTTTGGACAGGCCCACTCTACAACCTCTACATAAAACGTACTTGTCTTCCACCTTGCTAATTATAGCTAAAACTAGTGTGTAGCGTGTTCCGTACATAGGTTATACATGAGGTATGAGCCAACTCTGGTGTGCTCAGGAACGGATACTTAATTACAAAGTTGTAATTCTGATGCAGAGTGGTAAAAGTGCAGTAAATCACCCCGGCGCCCTAGGAATGCCCCAGCGCCACATTTTTACTTTGCAAGAGAATTACTCTTCCTGCATCACCCCCAAAGACGGATAAAATGTGACATAAGATGGAAGATACATCGGGGTGGAAGATGTTTTAATAACAGTACAAGGTGATTTGGGATACAGTTCAGGAATGGAGTGACACAGTAAAACGGTAAGGCACATGTGAGACTCCTTCTCTGGTTAAATCAAGAACCAGGAGAACCCTCCTTAGTAATAAAGCACCTCTTGTATCGGTGAATCGGAATCGGGCTTCCTTCATGGAACACACAGAGGCATGGATTCCTTTTTGGGGATTTTGCTAAGGGGGGAGGGGCATGGCCATGGAAATCTGGCCATGTGTATCCCCCCCCACCCTAGCTGTACATATTTTAGATCTTCAATACACTGTACTTGAATTAAAAGGTAAAAATTAACATAAGTTAATAATGGTTATTTACAAACAGACATACGGGAAAATAAAGACGAAGCTGCTCAGAAGATTCGGACAGCCACGGAGATATTATTGCATTGGTTCTGAACCTGACATTTTGAGTGATGGGCATGCAAAGATGTGCATTCGTGGCACACAAAGGGTTAACAGGGTTTCTAACAGCGCAGGTAAACTGCCTCGGCCAACCTACGGCTCCGTTAGATTACAAATCCAACCCAGTCGCTAAAAGGGGTTATAACCCAACAGCAAAAGCTGTAATTTGGCCAATCCTATTTTGTTTTTGTTTATTTATTTATTTCGGAAAGGTTTTAGAACCCAGCAGATTTGCATCTAGAAGATATACTATGATGTAAGAACACAGACCTGGAAAGAACAGTCCTCAATTCGAGATGACGAGATCGTTTAAATAATCACCCTCCATCTCGCTGTACTTTCCATACAAGTCGATGGCTTAAAAAATACTTTTTCTATCTAAGAGCTATCTTTGATATTTCCATTGTGCAATAATAAGCCTTTTATTTCCCATATTACACAAAACTGATAAATAGATTCTGGCAGACTTGCAGGTAAATTACACACAAAAAAATAAAGCTCCCAAATTCAATGCGGCACAAACCCCCCCACCGCTGCCTACACCCTCTGTCCTGGATATCGATTACACGCATTGCTGCATCGCATTTAAAAAATAAATACAGTCCCGCAAAGAACAGCTTCACTGTGCCATGTGATAATAGTAAGTTGCCCGTTTGCCTCTGGCAGATCTTGTGGAATAATCACCGTGTGGATCTTGCTGCCGGTAAAGAGATTTGAAAGCCCTACAGTGTAATAATTCTGTGACACTAGTGGAGATAGTATGGACGGGAAAACAGGGGTAAGTGGTGTGTGGTTTATGGATGATGTCATAGGTGGCAAAATAGCCGACAACCCATCTCCGGCCAGGTGAATTCAAATTTAACACAACGTATACCCTACGCACAAAAACACCCCCACGAAATACTGTTGTCTCCTTTGGACAAAAATAGCAACATAATGACCTAAAAAAAAAAAAAGGTATAAGGCACAAAACCCTGTATTCAAGTATTTTAGAATTCCTGCACCTTCTATAAACCATTGTACAGATCTCCCAGTGACCAGAAAGTTCCCAGTGCAAACAAAGATACAGATAAGGTTATGGAGTTGGCAAGGAATCGGCCCCCCGGCCTTTACTCCTTGTAAGAGGGGGGAGATACTGGAATGTGACGAGGCAGGAATCTGGATTCCTGGTTGCTGTTGCGGGACTGTGACAGAATACAGATACAATGCAATGATGACGTTTCGGAGCGAGGTGGCTTCTTCACATATTCAGGAGTGGTGGGATGGAGTTAAACGGGTAGATACAGCGGGAGGAGAAACATAGGCTGGATGGGGGATGGACACTTGGATCAAACAGTCTTGTAGGCACTTCATTTGGCTGGTGTAAGCCCCAGACGCAGTAGGAAACCAAATCTGGCAGGTTTGGGGGGGGAAAAAAAAGTGACATCTCCCGCTTCTTGCACCTGCTACACTTGTGCGCAAGTTTTGGTACGCTGCGTTTGTGTCTTCCTTGGATTTAATTTTGTTTGGCTTTGCCATTGTTGGCTTTGCCGTTCTGGTGAAGGGCTCCGTTGGCAGCTGCGCCCATCTTGGGCAGGCGTCTTCCTTTGGTGTAAGCCTGATACCAGAAATTGGAAAACAGGATGAAGAAGACCGTGCCGTAGATCCAGATGAGGTGAATGAAGATGGGGAACTGATAGTCACAGCTGGGCATAAAATAATACTGGGTTATGTGGATGGAGACCAGCACGAATTGGATCTGAGAGATAAAGCAGAAGTAATGAATGTGGGGGGTGGTATGGCAGAAGGGTAACACGCGTCTCATGACATTTGGTTATGCATGTGAACAAACATGTTTAGAAAATATATATGCCCTCAATCACTTACCAGCTGGATGGCAGTCATATGTTTCTTCCACCACAGGTACTTCTGGAACCGCGGACCAGCAGCAGAAAGGCCATAGTAGAAGTACATGATGACGTGGACCAGGGAATTGATCATGGCGTGAAAAGACCCCATACCACCTGGAGTTGCAGAGGAAGGAAATAAAAGTGTCAAGTTCACAGTTTTTGCTGGAAAACCCAATGCACAAAAATAAATAAATGCTTTCAAAAAGCTAATAGACATGACAACTCACCTGGACCAAACTTTACTCCCCACCACCAACTGCAAGGCAGTACAGAGTGATGGAAAATATGCAAGAATGTGATCTGACCGTTCTTCTTTCTCAAGACAAAGAATACCTGGGAAAAGGGATAGCAGACGTCACGAGACAAGAAACGTCTTTTCAGCTTACTAATAAACACAGGTATCTACACTGAATGCTGGATCACTATTTTACGTTGTATATAGCCTGGGGATCCAGCAATCATTAAGTAAGGCCAAAGCATGCCTAGGGCACAGTCGTCGTTCACGAAGACAAACTCTCTGGTTGCGGAACCTAAACATCGCTACCAAGATCTAAAATCTACATAGGTTTTGTGATTTGCTAGATTGCAGAGTTTCGGTGAAAACCATGACAATGTAATTGGTGGTTCCACGTGTGATATAAAACTCTGCAAAGCTCAAAAAAACAAAACAAAACTACTAAGTAGTCTGACATTTACAATTTTTAAACAAGGCGGACATTGTGTTGACGTATCAGGCAGAAGCGGGCTGAATATCTTGCCAGACACAGTCTAGCATTAACAGTTTATTACAGGATCAGATAGCCGGGGGGGGGGGGCAGAGATTATTACTGCACAAAACATGTGGCGGACCCGACATGGGGTGCATGGTGGAGCGAGACAGAAACCACACTTTGGTGTAAATCTCAGACAATTTGTACACAGCACTATAAAATTTACCAGAGTTTTTTTTATTTTATTTTTTTATAATAAATAAATAAAAAGAATGATGGTAACCAACATTCACGGACTGTTTAAAATCGCCTATTCAAAAGACTATTTTTGCTTTGACTAAAAACAAAAGTTTTAAACCCAGAAGTATCCGGCAAGATACGCAGTAAGTACAAAGGTCAGGCAAGCAGGGCAAAGAGCCAATCCCTTGCCGGGTCACGCATCGCAATGACGTGAAGAGTAAATGTACACACATTACAGGGTAGGTACCGGTAACTTTACAAAAGAATGTTGAAAGAGTTAAAGTGAGATAATAGCGGTGACTTTTCTCTGACATCCATTAGAGAGACAAGGAAATTACATTTATTGATCCGGCTTGTAGGTTTTAGATAAGCTGCGTTTTTTTGATAAATGAAGTCAGTGAATTTAAATGTGCTTTTTTTTTTAATATATATATATATATATATATATATATATATATATATATAAACACAATGTTGCCGCACCTGCAGGTCGACTGAAGGCCAAATTTTCCCGGCCTCGTCTTCCGGCCCAGTTCAATTATACTAATTTTAAGCATCATTTGACTCAAATACCATGTCATTACACAGTCCACACTTACAGTATCCAGTAGCTCGATAAATTTCGAGAAGAGGAACAGCCAAGCTACCCGCACCATCTGGGGAGAAAGAATAAAAGCGTCTGTAAAGGCCACCTCGCTAGTAAAATAGTTTAAAATGAACAATACCCCAAGGCTGCCAGCTATACAAAAAAAACCCAATACAGAATTCATCTCAGACCAAAGGACACTTAACTTTTGAGTGCGTTATAATGATGTTATATTATGATATATGTATACATTGCATATCACTGGCTTATAATGCCATTAAATGGGTAGTGCAGATGAATCTCGGATAGACGTGGAAGGGAGGGTTAGGGTCAAGTTACCATCACCGGTAATGGAAGCAGAATAATGGAGATAATAACAAGCTTATCTCCCCTCTGTTTATTGTCCAAAGTCCAGCAGGTGCCGAGTGGAAGGAGGTAACAGGTGGCATGACTTTAAAAGGAGGGGGGGGAAAGCGTGGGTTTCTTCACCAATATGGATTTCTTGGAAAGGTGCGAGTCATGATGTTACACATTAATACGAAAGAGAAAAGTGGTCTCCGTGACCTACCCGCAGCCAAGCAGTTTTAGCAGTCACTCACCCTGAGGGCCATCGGACTATCAGATGTATCCACAGGGTCGCAGCGCCAAGTATAGCCAGTTAGCCACCCAGACATCAAGAACTAGAAAGAAACAATTGCGTTTGGTTATCAGCCAGCACCTGATTTTATTATTCTCTCTTGTCTTATCTCTTGATAACTAGCTGTACATCATTAGTTTTATCATTCCAGTTTCCTGTGAACGTGTCATCAACAGCCACAGAAACGATGAATTAACATTGTCTGTATGATGTAATCCGTTGTTGCTAAATGCTATTTTTTTGTTCATTTCTTAATGGCGATTGATAGAAACGGGAATATATGCATAAGCCATTGCAATGAGCTTCCAGTGTGGGTGAAATGTACTTTCTTACCACTATGACACCTAAAGAGTTAAACAAGGAGCATTGTGGCTGTTACACAAAATGACTAACAGCAACTGAATTTTCAATAAAAAGCACACTTTTTAGGAGAAAAGTTTGCAATACCTATACGGTCTGAAAGCCCCCACCCCCCCCAAAAAAACAAACACTTAATTCATGTACCCTAAATGTGTATTTCTTTAAGGAGAGTCATATCTGTACAAATACCCCCAAAACCTATTAAAAAATAGTAAAATTGTTAAAGAATAGTTCCAATGCTGCTACTATATAAAAACCCCACAGCTCACTCCGATAATATATAATCAATCACTCCGTAACGTACCTCGTAAACAATAAATGCCGAAAGAGCCACAAGGCCAAAGTTATACACAACCATTAACGGCTTCAGGTCGAAAGCCTTCCGATTCGCCATAATCCGGGGCCCGAGGGACAGCACAAAGTAGACATAACCCAGGAGGATGGCCGCAGGCAGAAACGGCGAGTGCATCAAGGGATAGTGACCTATCCTGGCGTCTGAGAGAGAGAAGCAAAAACACATTTGGTTTGTACATGGCATAAAAAAAGAATATATATATTTTATTTACATACACACACACAAAAGTTTGGGGGTCACTGAGCTGTCCTCACAGAAAACAAGGAAGTCTCTGGCTGTAACATAATAGCCAAAGGGTGCCACTGGAACACAGGAGTGATGGGGGCGATAAAGGAGTGATGGGGGCGATAAAGGAGTGATGGGGGCGATAAAGGAGTGATGGGGGCGATAAAGGAGTGATGGGAGCTTGACCCGCATAACTAAATTACCATCCTGTTCTAAGGCTGGCAGACCTGATACGGAGAAGGAACTTAAAAGAAAGGAATAATTAAAATGTTCACTTAATTGTATAAACATCATTATTTTAGCGTCCTGTAGAACACAGGATTAGGGAAAGTGACAGATCTATACTGTATAAATGAACCTTTTAATGAACCCTCCGAAGCATGAATGGTGTGTCGAGTGACGGACAGGTGGACGGGCGGCAGAGGGAAATGAAAACCGATCTGGGAAGATACAGGTTGTGTCTTTATTTGCATAGCATCCCGTATGTCCGCAGCTCTTTATAAGCAACACCAGAATGCATGAAATAAATACATTCGTATATGCAAAATAAAAACAGTATCTGCACTGGGGATGAAGAAGCCCGGGGGGGGGGGGGCATTAAATGGGATCTCTTCAGGTGTCTACAAACAAAGACCCTCAGCCAGAATCAGCAGAAGTCACAGCACAATAACAGGTGAAGTAAGACAAACCACGCTGGAGAATGAGGAACGGCCGTATTCCAGATCTCACCTGCTCCTTTCATGAAGTCATGGTATTTCTGCACCCATTCCGAGAGTACGGCTTCCATCTTTACAACCGCTCACAACCTGGAAAACCAAATAAAAGGCTCGTTAGCGACTGTCAAAACACAACGTAAAACCCGTCATGTGTGATCACATATACTATACTTGCGCCAAGATATGACATTCATTCGCAAACCGGTTATTGCGTCTCCACATCCTCCATGAGTGCATAATATGGTGTAATATATATAATATTCATTTGCTCATTTAAATAAATCAGTTTGCGGGCCCAAACCAAAGAAAATCCATTCACGCAAATCTGCCGAGGAGTTGTTACAAAGTCATTTGCATAAAATTAATTAAATGCAAAACATGGTAACATTTAAAAAGGTTCTAAAACAAACACAACTTTGGGGGCCCTATGAATTTGATCCAAATTAATTTGAATTTCTCCAGTACTCAAAGCAGGGCCAGAACAAGTTGTGTAGAATTTGGGCAGAGCCGGTGTTAATCCCTGGCACGTCAGGCAGTTGCCTGGATCAGGAGGTCACCAGCAAGACAATGCCACCAACATGTAGAAGTCAGTCTGGTACCCGATAGGGGTTGAACAGAAGCCTCCATAAAATGCAGAGGAAGCGCACTAAAGATCTCTGCCTTTATGAGATGGGTGAGGGTGGTAGATAAGTTGCACAGCCTCCCTGGAGAAGTGGTAGAGGATAATACAGTGAGGGAATTTATTTAAACATGCATGAGATAGGCATTTGAATTCTCTATCAAGACTAACAACTAGTTTAGGTTTGAGTCCTTACAGCAGGAAAAAAAACAGGCAGACTAGACGGCCTGGATAGGTCTGATCTCCCGTTGAATGTTTCTATGCATTGGTATTCTAGAAAAAGTGACCCAAAAAGTTAGAGGAACTCAGATTTAGGAATCCTGGGAAGCTACGCATATTACCCAAGTGTACAGCGCTGCGGAATATGAAGGCGCTATAAAAAAAAACAAATAAATGACACCTAGCAATTTGAACGGTTAAAATGCAAGCGCTCCGACTGCGAGTTCCACCGCCTTTCATCTGCTCCGGCTGACGTCATGTAAGAATATAAATAAACAGTGCAGGGGTGGCGCGGCATGCTTTTAATATCTGTGATATGCAGTAATATCACGCGCGGTATTAATAGACGCCAGGAGGGCGACAGACTGCCCGCTACGCTTGGGAACGGCGCATTAAAAATGAAAATCCATTACCCGGACCCGCAGAGATCATTAAAACGGAGAAAGAAAGCTCAAGGTTTTAACGCGGTACTCTAAAAATATTCCAACATCGAGTGTCGTGTATCAAAAGTGACCAAGTTTGGAAAGTCTTCCGATTTCCATAGCAACCAGGGGGCGATTCTATAGATTTCTGTAGCAAATGGTTTTTATACATCATACCCATATTATATATATTTATAGTATACCCCCTCCATAAAGAGATTGTATTAGGATATAATGGCTTCCAGGGGCAGAATTAGGTGCGTAATTCACATTTACCACCTCCTCCCCGGCCTCCCATATACAGTACAGCTGGGGTACTCCAGCCGGGGTAATAACACAGTAAAGAAGCCCCAGGCTGTCCTGGCCAGGGGGTATCTGGGTGGTGCGGCCTGGGCTTATCTTGTCCCCATGGACATAAACGCTCTCTCAGCTTTGTAATCTAAATAATATACTACTGCATAATATTATTACTATTATAAAGAAAGGAGCACACTAGCAGTAACGCAGCGCCTCACACACAGGTAGTATGTACTATCAGCACTGTGTGCACTACCGCCATTACTCACCTAGCATCCATTGATGTGTCTTTAAATCAACTTTATTTAAAACATTTAAAGTGAGCAGCAGGACATGCAAGCCATGAGTCCGGATTGCTAAGGCAGTTTAAAGACATGCAATACATCCCATGCACGGTGTAAGGACATGCCTACCAACTGTCCCACTTTGTGCGGGACAGTCCCAATTTTGTTCCTCTATTCTGTTTTTTGGGACAGAGATAGAGCTCGGCGGGATTCAGGACCCGAGAACGCATACTGCGCATGTGTAGGATTGTATGCATGCGCAGTAGCGCAGCTAGTATGAGTGGCATTCATAAGTGCCGCCCCCTGGGGTCCAGATTCGCAGGGGGGTTAAAGTTGAGACATAATCCTAACATACCGCTTGGAGGAAAACCATAAAGGGTGCATGTGAAACACGAAAAAGGTACACGAGGGGAGGATCAACTGCGATCACTCAAAACACGTCCATTCTACAGAATTCTGCTGCATTCCCCTGTAACGGCCCATTGAGCAGCGGGACGCCGGAGGGCTTGATCGTCCAAGAGGGCCATCTTCCCCCGGTTTTGCAGAAGGGGCACAGTCATAACGTAGAACGGGTTCCAAGGCGGTGCTGGCCTATCAGGGGACACGATGTTTAAATACATAAAGGGGTTTAACAAAGTACGGGGGGAAGTTCTCTTCAGAGGAGGAGAAATGACATAGGTTTAGAAGTAAAAGTAAGCAAGTTTGACTTGACTGAGAGGGTAGTAGATAAGTGGAACAGTCTCCCAGCAGAAGTGGTAGAGGGTAATACAGTGAGGGGATATAACCATGCATGGGATAGGCATATGGCTCCTGAATCTAAGATGAGACCAACGACTGATTAAGGTTCGAGTCTTTACAGCAGGAAAAACGGACAGACTAGACGGCCGACAGGGTCTGAGCTGCCAACACATTCTTTTATGAGTTTGAGTTCATTCATGCGCTTTACAAGATCACATTATAGTAAAGAGGATTACACCCCACCCCCCCATCAAGAAAAAAAAATCCAACCTTTTCAGATTCCCCCATATTTACTGAATCCCTCCTCGTTCACATGGTTACTAAATATCTGCTGTCGTATTAATGTCACATTCGTAGACTATTTTTGGAATAATTGCTAGTTCGCAGAGACGCGCGATTCCTGCGCAGCGCACCACTGAGTTTCACTGCCATGTATGAAGCTGTTCATAAAGACAGCTGTTAACTCCGCAAACACCCGAGGTGCATCCACTAGACTGTTTGTTGTTAATAGGTTTAGAAGTAAAAGTAAGCAAGTTTGACTTGACTGAGAGGGTAGTAGATAAGTGGAACAGCCTCCCAGCAGAAGTGGTAGAGGGTAATACAGTAAACATGCATGGGATAGGCATATGGCTCCTGAATCTTAGACGAGACCCACGACTGATTAAGGTCTGAGTCTTTAGAGACAGACTTGATGAGCCAAACAGGTCTGATGAGCCGTCGCATTCTGTTTATTTAGCACAGCGATATCTCGGCAGAAGGTTTCTTCTGACTGCAGCGTAACACGCAGATGTACGCTTTGCTTTTGGACCGACAGAACCTTCAGCACGATCTAAACTTTTATTATTGGATAAAAGATGGGAAAGAGATCACAAAGTATCCCTTTCTGGATTGGACGTGGCAGATTGAAGGACCACATGAGAAAGAATGAAAAAAACAAGTTGCCCCCAAAGTCATCTATCAAGATTTATAAAAAAATATTGAAGATTACAGGTGTGTTAGGATTATAGAGTGATAAAATATGTTCCTAAAACCAGACCTCGCACAGTATTCAGTGCCCCCATTCAACACAAAATGAACCCAGAATCCGTTAACAGGACATTTTTGGGCAGATCTGTCAGGTTTCTTTGGGGTTGCTTTAGGGCAGAACCTCATGAAAGTGCATCAAAGATCCTAAAGCCACAAGATTCCAAACCCAACATCTATCCCGGAGAGAAAACGTCGCCATTTTCTGACTCCATTATAACTAAAAATTTAAAGCATGAAGTCGCCGATAACACCAAAGATGACATAAAAACCCTCTAAACCCAGCACCTGTTAATGTAAGGATCATGACAGATACGAACCCCACTCCTACAATCCCCAGCCTTCCGGGTGCTGGGTGGACGTGGCCATTTACCGACCATACTGCTCTTTATGGTGCATTGAACCATCGCAGCTCCTGCATCCTTGAATTCCTTATTAATTTTAAGCTCTTGGCACCTGCTAAGGACAACTTAATTTAAAAAAAAAAAAAGTATAAAAAACTAAAAATGCATGAATTATTCATCATTCCTTACTGCAAAATCACGCACGGTTCGTGAAAGCAGCACAGTGATCCGGATATGGATAACAAGCACCTTGTTTACCCAGGAATACAACTTCTTGGGGCAAAACAGAGAGCAACAGTTCTGGATTCCAAGGAGTTCTGCAGCAGCTGTATGTTCCCATTCATCAACATTCATAGACTGGACAGTCTAGACTCACTGTTTAGTGAATAAGCCCCATGTTTATTAGTATCAATTGGAAGCTGATTAAAATGTTTTTTTGTTTTTTTTTAATTACTATAAAAAAAATTAACACTTTTAAAATGAAGCAAAAAAAAAAATCCCAACATTTATGGTTTATAAAAAAAAACCAACAAACAAAAAAAACTCTTCGTAATACCCGGTAGCAGATGCAACAAAACCCTATCCAAAGATTACGGTTATCTCATTATTATTAGTTTTATCTAATAGGGTAAAAAAAAAAAAAAGCTGTAAAACTGCTGATATCCTCGATAAATGAACAGATGGCGATTGAGGTTCTGTGGATCCTGTTAAATATTTAAAGGGCAAAAGCCATAAAGTTCTAGTTTATTGAGGAAGAAAGAAGGTTCAGGAGATTTAGAAAGAAAAAGGCAGATATGATAGCAGTCCAGTGTATTAATGACGAGAGTCACATGGTATCCAAACGCCTAGAAGACATTATAATATATTCTTTATAATTATTATTAAATAATATTACATGTGACACTGAAAGATACGGAACACTTTGTTACACTAATGCTGGGTAACGATAGCTGTGAAGACACACGTTTGGTAACACTAACGAATTTGTCTGACGATATTACGACACACTGATTGCCACACCATGACACCACAACCTTTTAGTCATCAAATACTATTCGATACCACGGTGTTGTAAAAAACACACACAGCCCACAGGTTACTCCCATTACGCTCATTCACGCGCTAGCACACCAAGCCCACTGGAAGCATCATGGGAATTGTAGTCGCCCAACAGCCAATGAGCCACTGGCAAAGTTTGTGGTTCCGTACAGAAAAAAAATATCAAGCCCTGATAACTGCAATTAATCGGAACTCATCTCAGGGTGCCCGTCATCTCGATAAAGTGTTTGTGCATTCATTCATTCACAAAATTAATACTTGTTCATATGGAAAATTTAAAATAAAGGGTTAATAAGAGCATTTGGACCAGATAAAAAAATAAATAAATCAGTATTCAAATATATATATATATATATATATATATATATATATATATATATATATATATATATATTTTTAAATTGAAATGTAATACATTGTCTCACTTCGGCAATAGAACATTAGTAAAAAAAAAAATTTTATATGTTTTTTTTTTTTTATTATATATTTCGAGGACCCTCCATAAAAAAAAAACAAAAAAAACAAAAAAAACAAGCAAATTGAAATGTTACAGTAACAGAGGAGGCTTGCGCGAGCGGTGATCCGCGTTTCTGGCGCGGTGTCATGTGTTTGCAGGTATGAAGTTAGGAGTGTTTGTAGTGGTTCACACCCCGGTTCCTGAAACGGATTTGGCCGGGGAGAGGGCAGCACGTCACTCCCTGCTATCCGGAAAACACTCACGGAAATATCATTCTTCAGAGCTGGAAAGGAACCAGCCCAGAATGCATCCCTCCTCACCAGGAACACCATAAAAAAAAACAAAAAAAACACGCTTTTTAAATGTCTAAAACATAACCCGTTTCATTCTGCTGGAAACGATGCGTATGAATTAAGCATCACCTGCTACGAGCCAACAATACGGGCTTTCAAAACACCTGCTGTTTGTGAAGTTTTATTTTCTAGCTGCTTCCTGATAGACTAGATAGTTTTTCCTGATGTAAAGATTTGTTGGTCTTGTCTTAGATTCAGGAGCCGTATGTCTATCCCATGCATGTTTAACTTCCATCACCGTATTACCCTCTACCACTTCTGCAGTCCATATAAGTAACTGGTCTACTAGTTTTAGATTAAGGCCTCTTGTTCTAACATTTTCTCCTTCTTCGAAAAACGAAAGGTTTCCATCCCATCCTCTGTCTTTCAAGATATCATATTGTGATCCCTTAATGTTTTATCCTGCAAACCATTCACCATTGTAGTCGTCCTTATCTGAACTCCCTCCAGAATGTCAACATCCTGCTGCAGAGGGGGGGGTCTCTCTCCAGAGCTGCAGGTGGGAGGGGGGTCTCTCTCCAGAGCTGCAGGTGGGAGGGGGGTCTCTCTCCAGAGCTGCAGGTGGGAGGGGGGTCTCTCTCCAGAGCTGCAGGTGGGAGGGGGGTCTCTCTCCAGAGCTGCAGGTGGGAGGGGGGTCTCTCTCCAGAGCTGCAGGTGGGAGGGGGGTCTCTCTCCAGAGCTGCAGGTGGGAGGGGGGTCTCTCTCCAGAGCTGCAGGTTGGAGGGGGGCTCGTCTCTCTAGAGCTGCAGATGAGGTCAGATATATTTGGGTATGATCTACTTTTTCCACCCTGGTAAATAAACCTCCCACACAAGTAATGGTACAGACACTCGTTATTGCATCATAAAGGATATACCCAAGCGACGCTACGAAGTATCTATTAAAAACTCCATCTTCTGGTAAATGGAGGTCAAAATGATGAAGCAAAGGCCCGACAGGCAAACTAGCAATCAAGCCTCCGTAAAAAGGAGGCATATGCACAAGTTTAATACTCAGCAGATGGGGTCATGGGGGTTATTTTATCCAAGGTCACACTAAGCAGATATTTACAGCCAAAACTTTGTTTTCCTTAATTCAGAGCATCATTATATAGGAATTTTCCATAGTGCTGTACAACAGCATGTAACAAAATATGAATTAAAAATGATTTTTTTTAAGAAAAGTGAGTGCTGGTCAGGCATTTTACACATTGCTAAATGTTCTGGTAACGGAGGGGTTAAGAGGCAAGAGAAGGCACAGAGTGTTCTGACCCTGTGGAACCAAAATATTGCACCTACAGGATTAAAGGAGCCTTCCGCCCGACTGGGTAGGTGCCAACCGGGGGAGTGTTAAGGGCAGGCTCTGATGACATCACACACCATGAGACCTACGAGGTAATCAGAACCCAAGCTGCTCCCAACAAAAAAAAATTCTGAATTTCTGCATGAGACTCGTCACATGCAGCGTATGCATTAACACTGGAAACCGCATATGTATATACACATTATATCAATATTTACCCTCTTTTTCAGTGCCCTCTTACAGCAAGTCAAGGTTTCCTGCTCTTCTTCAGTGTGGGGGGGAGGGGATTAACTCTCCAAAGAATTTAGCGGGGTTGGAGAAGCCACATACCACGCTCCCCTCCCAAACACACCCATCCTTCACCTGCACTCACCTTTCACCTACATTACAGCCGGACTCCAGATCCAAATCCCCCCCCCCATGCTGCGGAGGCTCTCACTCCCCTCCTCTTACAAAAAGGCTTAAGCAGAACTCCACACTCCAGTGAGACATGCTCTCCTGCCTCCAGAGAAGAGTCCCTCCGCCTGACCACCCTCCCCAAACTAGCGAGACATACACAGGTATCCGGACCACCACAAGCTGTCACCGTCCTCCAGACAAGCAGCTAGTTTGACCTTGCTTAGACCTCTCAACATCTCCTTATCCCAGCCTTCCTCCATATCAAAAGAAAACCGTTCACCTTTCTTAACCAGCAGATCTACCCCCAATATCTCCCCAGGAGCTAGAAATACCCTCCTCTGGGGCTTTTCAAGTCACCGCTGCATCTGCTTCACGTTCTAGAACTCTAAGGCATCATTTGAAGAACTTTTCCAATCCTCTTCAAGGTTTTTAGCACAGTAAGCCCTCCATTCCCACGAGTGTCACAAAAAAACCTCTAACATCAAAAATAAAGGGCAATCCCAGAAAATTAGGTCTCTTATTAACCCCTTGCACTCTCCACCACTGTTGCTTCTTTTTTTTCACCTTGGTCTCTCCCCACTCACCAGCCGCTCTTACTAGCTGGGAGAGAGAGAATCCAGATGTGACTCTCTACATACAGAATGGAGAGGGAGGAGTGCATGCATGAAGCCCCAGGGTCTGTGGAGGGCAAGGGGTGTGAGAAGTGAGAGAAAAGCCACTCTGTGCCAGGCACGCTCACCGCCAGTGACAGGCACACACTCACACCCACGGATTAACCCTTCCCTGGCCAGGGGGGGAGAGGGTGTAAAACCAGCAGGGAAGCAACAGGCCCTGCAACCAACCAAGCTGTCACAAGTGCCCCATGGCAGAGAGGAAGTAGATCGGAGGTCTCTTGCCCTGGGTGGCAGAACATGGCATACTTTCCAGAGAGAGAGAGAGAAAGAGAGATTGTCCGTGAGAAAGCAGGAAAGTTGTAACTTTGTTTACCTGCTGTTGTGATCTGGAGCCCCGATCCTCCTGTCTCCCTCCTGAGCTTGATAGAGAGAGCGTGAAAGAGGAGGAAGGAAGGAGAAAAAGAGGGAGATGTGGGTAACCACACCCCTACGGTGACTCAACTTCACTCCGCAAATACACCCCGAGCCGGGCTCCGGCCTGCACACGGGGAAGAGGGAGGAGGGCTCAGGGTGGGCAGAGAGCTGCAGTCACAGGCAGGGCCGGGCCTGAGGAACAGGCAGAGCAGCTACACAGGGCCGGCACACCCTTCCTGAACAGCAACCCCCCTCACCACACCCTCCAGCAGCTGGAAGACAGTGTCTGGGAGAGGGAGGAGGGCAGCTGCTGCTCTCCTAAATAGCCCCGGGTGGGTAAGAGCACGAAGCCAGGAAAAGCCCAGGTAGCTGGGTAGACACCTGTGGGAGGCTTTGGATTAGGAATAGGTACGCAATGCCCCTGCAGAGATGGCGCCCCCTGCTGTAACCTTGAGATATAGACCCTCAGGCACGGCATGTACCCTACAGAAAGGGCGCCCACCTGTTGCAACGTTGCATTTATAGCCCCAGACACACCGAGGCCCTGTACAAAGCACTCCCGCCTGCTGTGACCTTGGCATATTACCTCAGGCATGCCATGCCCCTGTAGAAAGGGCCCCCTGTTGTACCCTTTGCACTTTACCTCAGGCATGCCATGCCCCTGTAGAAAGGGCCCCCTGTTGTACCCTTTGCACTTTACCTTCACCGCCCCTCTCTAATTTCTTGGTACACACACTTATGCATATTGTTGCCCCCGTTCCAGAGAGTAAAAAATACCCCACAGCCTAAAAAGCCTCCTTTGTCAAAAGACCTCCCCAAAACTCTCTTCTCCTGAAGGGGTTAACGCTGTTCGCTTTTACCTCCGCTACTATTATCTCCCCCTCGCGCTGCCATTTCTTGGCATGTGACTTTGCGCCTCGGGGGGGGGGCAGACAGGAAGCAAAATGGCAAAACCACCATGACGGTACATATTCACTGCGCGCTATTAACCCCCACGGGGGCATTTGACGAGGCAATGATGATAATAATTGGAACGCTCTTTTTAAACCGCGGTAAATTCTCTTGGGGGTTTAAAGAGACGGGGTAATTACGGCACCCAGAGGTTGCCTCTGTGTGTGACGCTGAAAGGAAACGCTTTGATGAGCAAAACAATTTATTCCATTTAAGTATGGACCTAGTTTACTAATTATGCATTTTTTAATGGAAAAAACCATAGCTTATTTCCTAACATTACTGCTACACTGTTAAATCAGCAGCTTCCGTATTCATCCATCTCCAAGACGATACTTGTAAGACGAGAACCTCGTCATTAAAGGGCCCAGTACAGGAGAAGAATGGGGTCTTCTGTTTGGGTGGGACCCCTGCTGCTAAATTCTGCTAATTGCTTTAGGGCGGGCGCGTATTAAGTCCCTGGTCAAGTTCTTGGCCTGCGGGTTTCATTCGTGAAATGAACTTGGGAACATCCCCCGTATAGAAACCTTTTGTCAATAAAGCAGGTTATTCCCGAAGTTCCCAAAATGGTCGATTTTTGTATTCCTTACACGGAAACAGAATTTCACGGCAGATCAGACACATTCGGCGCATCCAGTCGGCCCGTTTCTCCTGCTGTAACGACCTTAATCAGCCCCTGTCTATCCAGCGCATGTTTAAATTCTCTTACTGTACCCTCTACCACTTCTGCTGGGAGGCTGTTCCACTTATCTACCATCCTCTCGAGTAAAACATGCATACGTGCAGCTATGCATAGGTTTATTCAGTAACAGTTGTGTCTTCCCTGCTGTATTTAAACTACCCAGATGTTGGGTAGAAGTCTAGGAAGCCGGCAAGGGAGCCCGGTGAATTCACTAATTGCTTTCAGGAGCTGAGCCTCTCCTGAGATAACCCTGTTTGTTCGTTGTTCTGTAGGCTGCTTTCACGAGCTTTTACCTAGAGGTCATTATTTTGTACCTCTTATCATTATTACCTAATTGAGCTGTTTTACCCCTTTCAATGCCAATGGGGTGACACGTTAGTTGGCTGGATAGGACACGCTACATGTACGGCATGTAATATACAAATGCTGATTTTATTTTTTCCTGCCGCAGGTGGAAATACACGCTGTGACGGATAATAGGTTTTTCAATAAAAAAAGAACTGCCTCTCCAGAAGGAAATAGACACTTTGGATACTCTTTCAGAAAATCGCTACGAAACTGGTTCCTGTAGTGCAGGATAAAACTTACCAGGAAAGGTTAACCCCTTAATGACAAAGCCCGTACATGTAGGGGCTCAAAATGCATTGTTTTCAATGGGTTTAGTGACCGCCCATTGTCCCTAAGGATCTAAACATATACAGCCAGGAAGAAAAACAAGAGACACACGGGGGGATATGATATAAACGTTTAAATACATAAAGGGAACCAATGTGATAAAGGAGGAGAGTTTATTTTAAAAGGAGGAAAAACTACCACAAAAAAAGGACATAGTCTTAAAATAGAGGGGTAAAAGTAATATCAGGAGATATGGCTTTACTGAGAGGGTAGTGGATGCATGGAATAGCCTTCCAGCAAAAGTGGCAGAGGGATAGACATAAGGCACACCAGATGGGCCGAATTTTGCTGACACGTTCTGTTTCTAGATGTTGTTCAGTAGAAGGTTGAACTTGATGGACCTGAGTCTAAATTACCATGACCTGCTACAAAAAATGTGAAACCATGGAAAGCCGAAACCAAAAGTATGACCAGCTAAATGTGACCATATATTTGAATCAATGTATTCTTCAGGTTGGAGATGCCCCCCTCCTGCATTTTTGTTTAATGAGTGGCACTGTGGATAAAGGAGGTTTATTACCAATCCGGGTAGGAGATCCAAACATCCTAGAAGAGGACGGCAGATCAGACCCATTCGGCCCGTCTTGTCTGCCCCGTTTCTCCTGCTGTAAAAACTAAAACCTTTAACCGGTGGCTGGTCTCGTCTTAGATTCAGGAGCCGTATGCCTATCCCATGGATGTTTAAATCCCGTCACCGCATGAAATGCTCAAACACACCTTTCAGATCACACAATCGTCCTGCCGATCAAGGTTATCATTGCTTTAACCTACAGAACGGCCGCACCGGGGTGACAAACCCACAGTGTGACGTAAAGTACCTCTCTCCAGTTTCTTACCCCCCCACCTGTGTTGTGTTACTTAAAAACTAGGTTGAAGCTCAGACATCCTCCAAGTGTGTGAAAGGTCCAAGGCAGCACATTCCTGGTATCCAAGGGGATGAGGCTGACGGCCAAGAGAGGGGTTAAGGTGTGCACATGACGGAGGAGTGGGGGGTGGGTACAAGGTATGCGCCTGTCTGTGGAGGGTGGGAGAGAATACTATGTTGTGGGCTGAGGGTACAGTCTTGTCCGTGTAAATGTGTGTGTGGGGACTTTGCTGAAGGAATGTGTGAGCTCGCCAGCTAGGGAGGGGACAGTCGACGACTCCACAGGCAGCCCCATTGTTCGGCGCATGGGGACCTGCAACACTGCGCCATTATATAGATGTAATGTCATATTGTCATAGCTGTAGAACAGTGCTCAGTTTGTGCGCCAAAGCTTTGCGTAGAGATAGCAGAAACTGCCAACCCAGCGTCTCTGGCACCGATATCCGCATCCCTGGATGTCACCCACAGGCTTTAAAGAGAAATGTATCGATACATTAGATGCGCTATGAGCCACTAATACTTATCTAAGTGTTCTAAAAGGATTTTACTTGTAACAGTGACATTGTGTCTCGTTGTATAGTCAGCTGGAACAAGCAGACATCAGGAAAGTGATGTTTTTAGCTATTTTGCAGCCGGCACATAATAGAATAGTGTGTGTTTGGCCACAAATAGAGTAATTCTTATTTACACAAAACGTGTTTAGACATTGGCCTGAATAGGCCTAAGGTGGCATACAGGGGGGGGGGCTTTTGATTTGGTCTAGTGCTTACTACACTTTGTCCCTGTATGATCTAGCTTCTACTTGGGGTACCTTGTGTTTTGCTCTCTTGTTATGACCTACTTTGCTCTACCATATTCCTGCTTTCCCCCTGATTACAGATGGTCCTCTCCTTGTATGATTCTTGATGTTTTTTTTGTCCCGTCTGCCACCTTTACAAACCTACAGTTTCCTCACTATCTGTATCTCTGCTTTCCAGGACCTGACTTTGTTCTGTCTGGGCTGCCGCAAAGTACTCCATATGTTACATTAATTTCCCTCCAGACATCTCGCAATAAGAAGTCGGCTTCCCTGGAAATTGTTACTATACTGAAAGTAGGGGGTACTTCCCTTGGGCAGACCCCTAGAAATATTTAATTGTGTGCTGTAGTAATGACTTAAACAAAAGCTTTACAAGACACAGTGCTTTACCTTTAACAGACCCTCTTCCAATGCCCCCTTGTTATTACCCTAGTGGTGGTCCCTGGGTTATGTAGAAAAAGTGATCCTGGTGCAAAGTTGTGATCTTATCACCTTAGCCAACGTTGGGATGTTCCTGCTTATTGGACAATTCATTTGGTTACTGTGGTGATAAGAGCGCTTTTTAAAGTTGCACCAGAATTTATTTTTCTATAGATGCTCACCAGAGTTGACCACTCTCTAGCGGATAGATAGGTTGGTGAGTTTCAGCCTACGAACTCTATACTATAATTAACCAATTAACCCCCCTCTACGGTAGAAAAAAGATGTCTAAGCTGTCATAAATCCAAAATTGCCCTTTTGTCCACAATTCTGATTGCCTCTGAAATCCGAGATCGGGGAGTTCTAATGGACTATGGATGCCCTTCCCGAAATCCTGCCTGCCTTGGTGGAGACAAACACAGCATTCATTTCATAAAGAAAACACTTTAAACTAAGCAATTCATTCTTAAATGACGTACAGAGCTTTTCAAACCTTGTGGGTTTAACAAAAGTTGTTAAGAAAGCTGTGTACTTCGTGTGTGAAGTAGGGTGACGCAATAGACGGAGTTAGAGAGTACGATGGCCGATGGATGCGTTAGGCACTTCAGCAGCTACAGTATGAGCTGTTGAGGTATGAGGGTATGTGTTCAGATATTAAAGCATCAGGACAAGAGGTCTCCTTTACATTTAGAAGATGGGGACGGGAATGTTAAAAAAGGCTGTTGTGTTAGTCCTGGTGTTAATTAAATCACTTTTCAGCAGTGGTTTTGGTACATAGATTAAGGTTCGTGGAAAATTTATGGTCTCCAGGTCACTTGAAAACTTCAAGTGATCGTCTGAAGACACGGGGAATATGAAAGAAAGCACATGCAATAAATCATCCTTTTTTATTTTGTTAGTAAAAGCCCTGGTTTTAAAAAAAATCTATTTCCTAGTGTAGGATTAAGGGCTGTAGCATTAAGGTCTCAAGACCTGCTACCTTTTCCCCCTTTCCTTTTGGAGTACTTGGCTATGCGCACAGAGTGACCCTGTCAAAAATACATTCATCAACCCAGATCGAAATAATATCCGACATGCCGAGATAACACTCAATTAATCTCTGAGAATGATCGTTAAACTGCGACATACATTTAATCTTTGAGTGAACGTTACACCGTACCACTAACTTAATCTTAAAAGAAACAAAATCTGTGGCAACAGGCATTACATTGTGACGTTCTCGGTGCTCTCTGGTGTATAATGCTGGTTATTAAGCTACAAAGCTGGACTTTAATTTGCAACGTTGTGCGGTGAGCCGCGAAACTGAGTTTTAATCTTTAACATGTTATACTGTGACTCTGAGCCCTAATCTGTACCGCCATGCATTAAAAACAGTGGAAATGAGACCTGGCCTTTAATCTGGATCACTAGTGAGGGGTATGGTATGGTACAGTCATTTTGAGCTTGACCTTAGAAGGGGTACCCCCCCCAGTCCCGTACTGCTATATTTCCCCTGAACCTGCTTTGATTAAGACTGCAGTCCTGTTGGCAGCAGCACCAGCTGGCAAGCAGTAAAACCCGCTAACGTCGCCTTCTGTTACGTGAGCCAGCAGCGCTCAGCGAGCCTGTGCCTTTATACTGTTTTTATTATTTTTATTCTTTATTTCTAAAGTGCCGACAGATTCCGCAGCTCTGTACAAGGTGAAAAGGTTACAGATAATGACAGGTACAATACAACAATTGACATACAGATACAAGAGGAATGAGGGGGCCGTGTTCCCGCAGGAATTTAGGATGCTGTATGATCAGGGGTCCTGAGAGAGAGATTAAAATGAAGGGCCCTGTGGTAGTGATGTACTTACCACCCGTCAGCTCCCGCTCTCGCTTGGCAAACAGCATGAAGGGGGTCTTACCAGATCCCCTGTGAACATGTGTGGAAAGCGTTCCTATTGATTTCAAGCAGCCAATCAATGGTGAGAATTGGGGGACCATGGAAGAAGCGGGGAGCTGCAGCTTCTCCATTAGGTATTTTTCTTTAATTAGTATATATTTAAAGGACCATTTAAGAAAACAATGTATGTTCTAATACTCAGAAAGTACGTTATTATGCATTATTCTATTGGTGGCAGTAAGCTGTGCCTTTAAGTTGATGAAACAGATGCTTTAGGAGGTTTTCTTTCCTTCATTGAGCCAGCAATCAAAGATTTTTTAGCGTTGTGAAATATTTGTTTTGTGTCACAGATATCGACCCGATGTTCTTTATCAGTCTCATTTTACCGTGAGCACAATGTCACAAAGCCGGTGATCTAATGGCTGGGGTATTTATGACAAGCAAGCAACACACAGATAACCCAGGGGTTGCTAAACTCTAAAGCAAGAGATAATTCACCCTACAAAAGACACGTGACTCCCAGATCGATCACAACTGTGAAGTCATGCCTCTGAGATTAGGTTCTGGATTGTAGAATAAACTAAAATTCCGAATAAAACCGTTTCCGGGAAAAATCATTTGTTACTTGTCTTTTAATGACGGCAAAACGTAGAGCCGTAACATTCATTTGTCTCTCCGGTTGGCTTGCTCATGGTCTGAAGTTTGGCTGTGTGTAATTTGGTGTCTTCAAGATAAAGGATCTCAGAATGTAGGAATTTTGATGTGATGGGAACGTGTACTTGGGTGCAATAGTGTGAAGGGCTTCTCAACAGCATGAAAGTAATGCAAACAAATCTCATAGGGAAGAGCTAGGGAGGAATGCATAATGTAAAAAAAGAAATAAGGTTAGGAAGTACCCAGCTTAGAAGGCTGGCTGAGAAGTAATATATTAAGTACTCAGTGAAGGAGGCAGGCATATAATTAGGTGAGGGATTACCCAGTTTGGGAGATATGCAGGCATATGAGGTGAGGGAGTGCTCATTAAGGCAAACAGGCAGGCATATAATAAGGTGAGGGAGTACTCAGTTTGGGAGGCAGGCAGGCATGTAATCAGGCGAGGAAGTTGCTAATTTACACGCCGAAAATTAATTTTAGCTTATTGCGAGCAGCCAGCCAGCCGGCCAACTTTTTGTTGAAGTTGGAATTTATTTATTTAAAACACCCATTGTTTGCAGTTTGTTTTTTTAATCAATGTAACTGTTTTAGTGATAATGGCTTTAAATGCTAGAGACTTGATTACTTCCACTTGTCTTGTTCTCCTCCAAAGGAGAATTGTGTTCTAATATAAGTGCAATCAGGCAAACTATAGCTAATATCTATTTCTAAGATCGCTGCTTCTACCAGCAAACCCAGAGCATGATATCCATCAGTCCAAATTTATATTAATGCGCAAACACAAGTAAACATTTTTAATAAACAAAAAGCCCACTCAAATTAAGTAAAGGTGAAAGGTTTATAAAAAGAAAATGGATTAATTATGTGGCACCAAAGCATAATTTTAAAGAAATATCCTTTGGGTTTTTTCTCCATTAACCAGCGACATATGGTTTATTTATGCATCCCTTCGGTATTAACCATATAATCTTTTGTAACGATCTTGTCAGATCCTGCGTTCCCATGAAAACAAGTATACTTTACTATAAAAACACCACAAAAAAACCCCATTTACATCCCTGAAACAAAACTGTATGTCCTCCCAATCACAAGGTTTCAATCTTCCTTTATCATATAGAGTCTTTTCAAGCTCATTACGGATAACTCAATATTCAGCATGTACTCAGAAGGATGTTTTCATTAATAAAGGGTTTCACAAAAGCGGCAGTATTTTAAACTAAAGTCAACTAAGGGTAAGCAGCAGAGGCCTGATCCTCTAGGCATAACATTGCTTTGTTCCAAAGTCCACTTTGTAAAGACACCAAAAGGGGAGGACCAAAAATCAATCATGTATAGACAAGCCACGTGTGACAAGCGCTTCCTGATTGCTATCACCGAGCGGAGTACATATAATGCCTCATATATGCTGTGCATGCTCACTTGTTAATACATAATCTAACATTAGTAGCTTCCTTGCCTCTGATCTCTTCATACACCCAGTGAGAGCAAGCTGTTGGGGAGCATATATTTCACAGGTTTACCTATGGACACGTTGAGCGTCACAATCCAGCCACTTAACTGAGATAGCAAAATTGGATGCATTGCTATGAAATCCAGTAGCTACAACAGTAAAAAATATAATTAAATGCAATATTCATAGAGTACGCTTATATTATGTAGCATTTTTAACACACTGTAAAACACCCCTTGATAAAATGTCTAATCACAGGCAGACTAAAGGGTAACAAGGCTTGTCACCTAGCGATATGACAAAGAGAATTGTCCAAATCACAGCATTTAATAGCTAATTTATTCAATCTACCCATAGCTTGTCCTTGTTAGTCAATTAGTGTAAAAGTAACAGACCCTGGGATCTAATCACAAAAGGCAACAGAATTATCGTAATTTATGTAAATGAATTCCTGCCCTTTATTTCCCCTAAACATTCACTTTAAATGTGAGGGCATTGAGGGCACAGCAATGGACAACATAAAACACACAAAAATAACACAAGAACATAACTATATTTGCATCAAAACAATTTAACGTAAAAAAATACACATCATCTGCACATTATAGCAAACACATTTCTCCTTTTTCATGATATTCCTTCAGCACGTAACTTAAGTGCCAAAATAAAGACACAAATCCATGTGTTACAGTCAATGTTTTGGAGAATAAGTCCATAGCCGCTGGTATTCATATAAAGTTCTGACAAAATACATTTTTTTAGTTAGTATTTTGTTTTTTTTTAAAGGAAAGTTGGTTCCACAGAGTGAGTAATCTTCATTGTATTATTTAATAGATAACCAAGGTGCTTGCCCGTTTCTTTTCTTTGTTTAGCTGCTGTACCCTTGAAAAACTCATCTCTGGTATGGGTGCATAGAAGCCGATTTGATGTTGGTTTTAATATTACTGGGCATCTTACCTAGAAAGAACGAGAAAAAAAAGAAAAATGTAAATATTGTTTCTTATGAGACAGCATGTACTGTGCGAATATAACAAAAGAGTTGGGTTTAACGAGGACTGCACAAAGTGAGTTGATATTTTTACTACATGCTGGGTGCAGGTTTACCGCCAATTCTGTAACAAGTAAATACACAATTTACCTGGCTGGTTGGCCTGGCCCATAGGCACTCCACCCATATGCTGCTGCTGGTTAGGGGGCAAGGACATGGGAACCTGCTGCATGCCGGAAGACCCTTGAAGCATTCCTCCAGTAGCCTGCCCAGGAGCCACAGGGCCGCTGGGTCCAGGGGGACGACGGTTCGAGAGTCCTTTACCAAATGCAACAGCAGCTACAAGGGCATTTGTATCAGCAGGATTATAGGTTTGTTTATTCTGTCGTAAATCTAAAAAAAAACAAACAAATACATTAAAATAAGCTATGTGATGGCTTTTAAAAAATACATTTGAGTGACTAATTTCACAAAAATAACTATCTTTGAAGTCCTGTAGGGTTCACAGAAAGGTGCACCTGCGTTGCATCATTTATACATCCTCTGTGGGTTACACTACACAATCGCTTTAACACTTACTTCCCATTTCTGACTCCCTCTCTTCCTTGATAATTTTCTCCAGTAGGTTGTTGCACATCTTGTTCAAACACTGGACTTGTTTCTGCAACAAGAAAATGCGTTTGATTTACACTATGAAGAATATTAACATGTTGCTAGTGGGAGAAAATTACAGATAACGGCTGCTTTTGAGGTATTTATACCTGTGCCACCTCTGGGGTCATTCGAGCTGCATCAGCGCTAAGCTGTTTTTCTTGCTCTTCAACATCAGGATCTGGTTTGGTCCTCAAGTGATCGGGCACCACTTCGTGACTGAAGACTGGCACTCGGCCTTCTGTCAATCTCTGTAAATGAAATATGACAAATGGGTATCCACCAATTAACTTCCCTTGACCATGATTGAGAAGTGGCACTTGAACTTACCATGATCTCCTCATCTCTTTCGGGAGACAAGAGAAGGGGGATGATGACCTGATTCTTCAATAGCGGCGTCTTTTCATTTCTTAACACCTTATTAAGGGTGTTCAGCTGCCCAGAGAGCAGAGCAAAGCTGTCCAGCACTGAAGGCCTAAGAAAACACACCAAGGAAATTAAATACTAATTATTCAGAATTAATTTGGAACTATATTCAAAAACAGCTGAATAAAATCACACATGTACAAGTAACCTAACTGATCCTCCGATGGTAAAACAGTGTAACAATTATCTATTGCCTCTTCTTCCATAATTTTATTTCCATTTGAAAGCTTTTTTTTTCTACAGCCAGTGAATCCCGCATCACACCAGAAGACCGAAGCAGATAATGCCAAGGCGCGAAGAACATAACTTTTTAGTTAGCGGACACATCTTTCACAGCTTGGTATTGGTGCAACTAAAAATGAGGGCTAAGTATACAACAAGCCTTAGACAAAGATACTCCGAGTATTAATAAATGGTTTTTATAGAACACCATATTTACATTAAAAAAAAACAGTGATCTGAAGATCAAACAGTTCAAAGAGAAACTTACCAGGTCATACGATCATATTCATTTTCAAGTTTGTAGATAAAACCAGCCAAGGAGTTCTTAATATTAGAAACCTGTACAATCAGGGCATCCAGACATGCCTCCAGCTGCTTCTCTTCTCGCTACAGAGACAAAATAAAGACACTAAAATCAACGAAGGTGAAAGAGAACAGTGCTGGAAAAGGAGATTGGGGAAAAAACATGTTTATAAGGTTTCCCTCTATTTTTGTCACTGTGCTAAGTGCCAGATGCCAAGTAATCCATCTTGGCAAAGCCTGGTAGTTTGATTTTTACCAGTATGTCATAAACATGACTTTATCCAAAGCCTTCATACAAAACCATCCGCCATGTTTATTTTCCCTCACTGGACGGTGCTGCATATTACATAAATGCTTTAAAAATATTTGTCTGTACAGATTAATGGAAGCTAACGTCACAAAATGTGTTGTGCATGTAAAACCTAGAGTGTTATCCATACAGTCTGTCCTACAGGCTGTTCTGTATGCTAAAGCATAAACCCAATGTTATAAGTTAGCCACCTACATTATAATCTAAATTATATATACGTACGTAAGTGTATATACATATATGTAATTTATATTATAATGTAGAGACACACACAGCTGACGGAAGAAACCAACATAGAATAGAGTGAAAAAGGGGTGGTTATTTGTTAAACGGACTTTGGGATCATTTGGGCGGGTAAAATACACTTTTTACACGGGGACATGACACACTCGCCGGACCCCGATACCTGCATTCCGCCGCTGGCAGCGTCCACTCCAAGTCCAAATTTCCAGTCAGAATCTCACCATACAGACGGAGCACTTCCGGTTCGCGAGAGCTCGGCTTCCGGTTTGGAGGTGACGCTTTCCGGGGAGTAGTGGGCGGTGTATGGGTGCCCCAGTCAGTGAGAAGGAGCTGCCCTGCCCCCAGAGCCGGAGATAGAGCAGGGGGGTAGGGGGAGTCCCGGGGACATGGCGGAGAAAGGAGACACTGAGGTACAGACACAGGGGGTCCACACACAGTAACACAACATCACGGCTGTAAGAACAACACGCCAGTCACATGTAACACAACATGACTGTAAGGGCGGCACGCCAGTCACATGTCAAACACAGCAACACAACATGGCTGTGATAACAACATTCAGGTAGCACGTCACACACTGCAACACAGCATGCCTGCGACAACAACAACAACAACACAAGAGTTACATGTCACACATACAGAAACACAACATGGATGTAACAACAACACACGAGTTACATGTCACACATACAGGAACACAGCACGGATGTAACAACATCCTAATAACACATCACTCACTGCAACAGCAACATGCACCAGTTACACGTCACACTCAGAGCAACACAACGTGGCTGCAACAACAGCAACACAGTTATATTTCACACATAGAGGAAGGCAACATGGCTGTAATGACAACAGTCTAATAACATGTCACATGCTGCAACATAACATGACAGAAACAACACTAGTCAGTCACAGCAACACAACACAACATGACTACAACAACACAGATGAACACAACATGGCTATAACAACAACACACACAAATCAACACAATGTGGCTGTAATAACATTTTGCAAGCTTGGGTCTATTCACTAAAGGTTGTGGTTTCAGCTGCAGGAAGATCATGGCTGGCCCTGTATAATGTATAGTTAAATTAGTGCCATCTCTTTTGTGTCGTCGCACACTTATACATTATACAGGGGCCAGCTCAGCCCTTCTTACTGGAATAATGAATGAAGGATTGAGTTGAAACCACAACTCTCCCTTTAGTGAATAGGCCCCTATTGCAACACACACAGAGCAACGCAACGTGGCTGTAATAACATTGCAATTGCTTGTCGCGCAACATGACACACAACAACGCATAGAGATAATAGCAACACCCCAGTCTGGTATTGCAACTATTTAAAGATAGCAAAAGTCCCATGTTTCACATCACAATCCTCTCTAGGTGGAGGCAACAAACGCAAAGCAGTCACATGTCGCACACTGCCAAATAACATTGCAGTAATAACACAACATGGCTGCAAGTAACATTTTCATGTGTGTGATATAAGTAGAAGTTTACAAACAAGTTGTGGTTGTTTCCTTGTGATAGTCCTGCAGTCCCCGAGGGGTCTCGGGATAAATGCCTGTGTTTTCTGTACCCCCACCGCCCTCATAACACAACCCCTGTAGTGCTTCCTAAGGCTCGACGGAAATTATTTCTCACCAGCCGACGTTCCCTTTCAGCCATTAATCGGCAAAGTGTCTCCCTGATATTGTTGGTCTAGCAGCACCCTTATGCCACGGACAGTAATGATGAGAAGATACATTGCCATGTGGCCTACTTAGGACTGGATATCTATGATGGCAACATGCTAGATCTGCCTTTAACAAGTCATCATCGTCCTTTAATGTATATAGAGGGGGGTAGGTAAGTGGAACAGCCTCCCAGCCAAAATGGTAAAGGCTGATACAGTGAGGGGATTTAAACATGTATGGGATAGACATATGGCTCCTGAATCTAAGACAAGACTGATTGAGGTCTAGACGGGGCCGAAAGGGTCTAATCTGCTGGAAAATTAACTAGTATCTAAACCTGACTGAGAACTAGCTATAATAATGTTAAATATATTATATATATATACTATTGGTACGTTTTTCTCTGTTGTGTTTTTCATTCTGGGTGCTCTTTTTGGGTGTGAGGTCGCTGTGATGTCACCACAGTTAACAGTTACCTACTTCACATTAAATCCCTTATTTAAGTGGCGCTGACTGCTACGAGGTATGATACGAGGACTCTTTACACCGGTTCCCCTGCAAATCCAGTTTTGATAAATAAACCCCAATGTCTGACTGGCACCCTTACACTAGTGACCTATCCCATAAATATTTTAGAATTTGTATATATATATATATATATATATATATATATATATATATATATATATATATATATATATATATATATAGTTTTGTTTTGGTTTTATCAAGTTTAAAACTGATATTTGTTGGACCATCAGAAAGCAAACTTTTTATTGTTGATTAATATCAAGTTTATAGGCGAAATATTGATTGTTGGTTAAATTCCACAGCTTATAAAAGTAACAGTAACAAAATAGCACAAATACATTGAACGTTTAAGTGAAAATGAGTCGGTTTTGAGGGTTTCTAGGTTGGCCTTAATACCAGTCCGTGCCCACTCCGTGCCCAGATTTCTGTATTGTACGGATGAGCCCGTGGACTACTCACACTTGAGCTTTAGACGATTCTCTGCCTTGGAGTGAATTATAATTAAAATAAATAAATGAGAATATGATTGTCTCTATTCTTCCAGCGTCTCTTACACTTTAAGGTGCCGGGACGTATACTGCAGTTCAGAAGTTTGTGGCCACTTAGACATGTCTATTTTTGTTTTGTTTGGAAGAAAAGCAAATTTTGTCTATTAAAAATAGCATGAAATGGATCAGAAATCCAGCGCAGATGGGGTTAATGTTGTAAATGACTGTTGTAGCTGTAAACGGCTGGATTTTAATGGAATCTCATCATAGGGTACAGAGGCCCTTTATCACTCCCATGACTCCGGTGTTCTAATGGCCCTTTATCACTCCCATGACTCCGGTGTTCCAATGGCCCTTTATCACTCCCATGACTCCGGTGTTCCAATGGCCCTTTATCACTCCCATCACTCCTGGGTTCCAATGCCACATTGTTTTCGCTGATCCAAGTTGAAGTTTGAAAGGCTAATTAGTCGTTAGAAAACCCTTTTGCAATTATGTTACAGCCAGAAATGTCCTTGTTTTCCATGAAAACAGCAGAGTGACCCCAAACTTTTGAGTGGAAGTGGAGGTCTGACATGGAAGGCTCTACACGTGAACTTAGCCGTGTCTTAACTGAGCTCGACACCAAGTGGGGGGGAAATAAACTCTAAAGTACTTTCTGCTACGTTTTGTTGGTTAGTTTGCTTACTGCTGTGTCCCTTTAAGTTTATTTTATAAGATTCCAGGTGTGAAAGACGGGTCCAAAATACATAAATACAGCTGTTTACAGAATTAGTTGGTACCGTCACTGCTTTTAGTTTCCATTAATATATGTAACCCCCCCATGTAACCAACAGACCGGCATTATACCGTACTAACTCCATGAAGAGTGCTTTCAAATTGTATTGAAAGCGAGAGAATACATTGTATTATTTATTCATTATGTGAATGAATGGAGGTGTTTTAATGTGTTGTCGTATACCTTGTACTCTGCTTGGCAACATTTTCCATTTTTTCTTCATTTTTTATTTATTTAAGTGCTATCGTTTCCTCTCATCAAGCCGAGAAATTGATAGTTCCCGAAGTACCCGGATTGAGTGGCGTCTGATTAGTGCTTGTGTTCCCATTAGATAAACATATTTATCCTGTTTTAGAGAACACTTGTGCTAAACAAAGTGCTTTTTAGTTTAAATACTTTTCATAGTTTTACAGTAATGTAACTCTTTCAAACGTTCTTGAGAAAAGCTTTCCTGAATAGTATCACTTTAGTTTTTTCACCCCTTTATCATTATACAATTATTTTCTTTTTCTTCTTCTTATTATTAATGTATTGTGGAGTCACAGAGGACGGTGAAGCTCCCGATGTTGGTCTAGAGCCGGCCGAGCACACCTCAGCAATTAAAATGTACAAATTGCATGACGGCTGCCGTTGTTCATGTTGGATACCTTGGGATATATTATTTTATACATTCCCCTGAAAGCTAGAAACAAAGATGAAGGTTTTGGTCTAATTATAGGTTGACACTAAAAAGGATGCCCCTTGGAAATAATTTTAATGTTCTTTTTGATCATTACCCCCAGCGCTGTATACAGTAATAACCCCCCCCAGTGCTGTATACAGTAATAACTCCCCAGCTCTGCATACAGTAATAACCCCCCCAGTGCTGTATACAGTAATAACCCCCCAGCGCTGTATACAGTAATAACCCCCCCAGCGCTGTATACAGTAATAACTCCCCAGCTCTGCATACAGTAATAACCCCCCCAGCGCTGTATACAGTAATAACTCCCCAGCTCTGCATAGAGTAATAACCCCCCCAGCCCTGCATACAGTAATAACCCCCCAGCGCTGTATACAGTAATGTAACCCCCCCAGCCCTGCATACAGTAATAAAAAAAAGCTACAGACTACAGTCTGAAGGACAATCATGTCTTTCTGGAGCCTCAAAGCTGATATTAATGATGATAAAAACAACGTGAAATCGTTGCAAAGGTAGACTTGATTGCATAAAAATGGAACTTCTCATCTGTAATTTTTATTTACAGACTTGTGGCATTTAAAATTCTTTGTCTTTCATGAAGGAACTGCAATAAGATCTTATCTTCATGATGTGGTGTTTTTTTCTCTCTTGATAATGGAGTCCTTTTTTGTCAGTAAATCTTCCATTCGATCAAATTATTACTTGACAGGTGGAAGAAGCCGGCCATGTCTTCCTGCTGATGAAGAAAGATTATCGGATTTCCCGCAATGTTCGTCTTGCTTGGTTCCTCTCCCACCTGCATCAGTCGGTCTCTGCAGTCCCCGAGTCCGAGTTGGTAAGTGTGGAACGGTCTCCTGCTGGAACCGTCTCTGGATGTCCGGCTTGGGCAGCCTGTCTGAAACATATACCCATTGATGAGAAATCTGGGCTTTTTCCAGATACCCTGAAATTCTGCACTTATGGGGCATTTGAGTTCCAGAGTTAGGGTCCCTCTACCCCTTAGATAATGTCACTATAAACAGGAGCGTACAATAAATGGTTATTTTCAGATCTAGTCCGAGAACATACATTCTTTGGTCTTGTGCTCTCCATCAGATTACCTTTGATTATTTTTCCAGATTAATTTTCTGTATCGTACTTTGTGTTTCCAGGGACTACATGACAGCGAACTTGAGGTTGTTGGCATCATACCTCATGGCTGGCAACCTGATGAACCTGTTCCAGCGGGTCCATTTCTCCTGGTACCATCCACATGGGTCACTTTCCTGGCACGGCAATACCGCTTTGTAATAGAATTGGACCTCAGCCCTTCTACTGGGATTGTGGTAATTAATGACATAGAATTAGAGAATTAATATTGTTGGCTACTGACATGAAAGCATTCATTCGCTTATTGATAATTTCCTTTTAGTGAATACAGCTATACAAACTGACATCTTACAGCATTAACATTCTCTCTAATATACCTTTTATTCTTTGTTCTCAAAAGTAATTAAGACCAAGCACGGGCGATTAGCTAACTCTGGTCCTTTGGCACCTGCTTTCAATATCCTGCCATAATGCCACCTGGGACATTAGCCCTGGGCCCTATCTCTCCTATCGCCCACCCTACGATAAGATAATGCTTCAGCTCCCATTGATATCACCCTGTGATAAATTGTCTGGACAGCAATATACACAAAACACACCCGGTGCAGAAACCCCCAACCCTCTCCTCTCTTTATAGGACGATTCCACGGAGGAGATTATTTTTGATGAGATCTTCCATTCGCTTTCACGATGTTTGCTTGGTCTTCTCCGGCCTTTCCGCATCCCCGGATCCAACATCCTTTTCCAGCCGGAGATATTTGTCACCATTCAAGCCTATTCTTCTATTGTGGGACTTCAGAGTCACCAGGTAATTGTGGAAATCCTCAGCAAAGTCCCGGGGGCACCAATTTTCCAGTATTATTTCCATATTTAATTGCATTGTCTCTGGAGATATATTTCCACTGGTCCTGAAAAGCTAGTGGAATGACAAAGCGTTCCATATGGCATTAACGTTGCGGATTACTGTTTCAGGTCCTGGTTCAGGGATGCCAGCTGGAAGAACAGAAGCTGCAGGCGTTTCTACAACAGGTCTATCTTCAGTTAGGGGCCTTTGAGAATAAGGTTGCAGAGATGCTACAGCAACAGTATCAACCGCAATCTCAGGTACAAAGACTCGGATGTACGGTAACATTGTTGGCTCTAAAGAAGTGTTATGTGAGCTTCCAGAGCTGTCCATTTAAAAGCAGAGATTTCATCCGTTTGGCTGCATGATCTGATAAGCAACATCTAATAATGACATGTTAAATTAGCAAAATGTTAATGTTTGGGAGCAGCCATCACTGCTTCCTACTTTCAAGATCTGCATGATTATTCCTCCACCTTTTGTTAAGGTTCTTCTCCCATTAAGTGAAATATATTGCCTCCGTCAGCCAAAGTAATGGTAAGGAGTAAGAAGAGGATTTTTGGACAGAAAGATGTCTAGATATGCTAGGGGATTCCCTCCTTTTGCCGCAAATGTCAGTCTCCTTGCGTTCAAACCAAATCTCAAAAACATTAATTAAAAAACAAACAAACACACACACACAATGTAGTTTTTAGAAATGAGTTTAATTATGTTAAAAACCATGACATTACCTTTTAAGGACCAACACGATATCTTATGTTGGTTCCGTCATAGCATTAATAAGCAACATATATTCGGCAAGAATTAAATCGTTTTTAAACTTTATTTTCTGTAGTTTTATTTATTTATCACCCCTTTAATTGCTTTACAGTTGCCTTTTTTGGTTGATTTTCTTAGGATTGTGTCCCTCAGTATGGGAGTCAGCCAGCAGGAAAAAAAGGTGGTGTGTCTATGGTAACAGCCGACATTGGCTTGGTTACCATGATACGGCAGGGTATTTTAGCCCTACAGCTGCTACCAGCCAATTCAAATGCAGGTGAGTGATGCCTATTGTAAAGCTTAATTTTACTGGCAACAGGCAAGGACCAACTTTGGGTAGAGATGGTTATTATTATTATATTATTAATGCTTATTATTATTATTAATATTATTATTGATATTATTCAGAAAGATCTAGAACGCAACGTGCCAGTTGGCTACCTAGAACTCATTGTCAATTTCACAGGAATCATTGTGATCACTGATGGAGTCACGAGTGTCCCAGATGTGGCAGTGTGTGAGACGTTATTGAACCTGCTGAGAAGCAGCACCATCGCTTGCTCGTTTGTACAGGTAAAATCGCTTTCCCTTCTTTGCAGTGTTTGCCGAAAATACCAAGAGTTCATCCTCATACCCAGCATCTCATCAAAGGCACAGCTGGATCTATCAGCATCTCGGTCTGCTACATCCCCATTTGCTAATGGAAGAGCCGCCTGTTGCCATCAGTTAAAGATTTTGTAAAACCTGCGCGTTTAGGGCTACTTGGGCATCAGCAATAAGAACCTTTACAGCACTGATTTGTTCCTCTTCTTGTTGCAGGTCGGAGGAGTGTATTCCTATGACTGCAGCTTTGGCTACGTCCCTAATGTAGAACTAATGAAATTTATCGCAATGGCCACTTTAGGATCCTACCTTTCTTCCTGTCCCGAACTGGAACCAGGACCCCCAGACATAAATGTCTACCACAAGGCTTTCTTGCTGTATTCCTTCCTCCGTACTGGGGAAGCACTAAACCCAGAGTATTACTGCGGTGAGTCAGGGGTGTTTGGGATTTTTGTTGATGCCTCTCCTTGTTTAATTTAATTCTGGGAGCCATGACCAAAGAAAGCATATGTATGACATATCTTACTCTGTGCATGGTTCTGTATATTGTGTTTTGTGATAGGTTCCCAGCACAAGCTTTTCAACGAGCATCTGGTGTCGGCAAGCAGCAATCCCGCTCTGGCCATGCGCCGAAGGAAACACGCGGAGAAGGAGGTGCACGCAGATCTTGTCAGTGTGGTGTCCGTACGGCTCAGGGAGGGCTACAGCATTCGCGAGATCCGCATCGTCAAAGGTAAATATAATTTCTGACCAACAACCAGGAGAAGAATCCAACTATTGATGTCACAGTCCACGGAGGCATGTTTGCCATTAGTTAATTTTCCTGCCAACGGACATCATTGTTTATTTCAGCTGAGAAGGAGTTTTGGTATCAATAGTTTTTTTTATGTAGACCATGAATTGTAAATTAAGAGTCTGCCTCTAACATATCTGTTTTTCAATATAAATTCTTAAAATATATCCATAAAGTTGCATTTTTCAACACATTCAATATCACTCAATAGAACCTAGCTGTATATTCAACTAGTAAACATTGTAACTGTTTTTAATGCTTTGTTGTGCGCCCCATCACTTTTCTTTTGGCTGTAGCCCTAAATTCACGTTGCCTTTCCCTCTGTGTAAGGTATGTTGGAGGTGAAACTTGTCCTTCTTTGGAAACACAACATGCGAGTTGAGTACCTAGCGATGGCACCTTGGCCCCTGGATCCCTCCAACCGCAGCACAAGAGTAGAGGTTGTCATGGAAGGAAGCTACGATATACTTCACGATATCAGCTGCACGTTGAAAAAGCCCATCACAAGCATGTACAGAACTAGTGTCATTCGACGGTTCTGGAATACCCTCCAGAGGTAAGGAACATGTCCATCCAGTAATTCCGAACATGCGTAACATCCATAAAGTTATTGTGTAGGGTCACATTGTATTTATTTACCAACCAATAAATTGTGATTTATTTATTTTTTGAAGTGCCATCACGCAATGTATTCCTTCTGCTTTATTCTGTATTTCTTTTACCGGCCCTTGTCTCAATAAGAGTCCTTTCATTTAGAAATGCTGCTTATTTACTTTTCCAGGCGCTTCTTGGCCTGGCAAGGTATGTAATTAGGATGTATTACTAATCCTTTGATGAAAGGCTAAACAATGCACAATCTATTGTGTATCATTCTGCTGCTCAGGTCCTGGAAGTCCGGATTATATTTGTTCTTTTATCGATTGTTGTTTCTGCTTTGCAGCATTAGCCAGACAGACCAAATGTTGGTTCACCTGAAGTCATTTGACACTGTGCCTGAGCATTTCAAAATCCCTGAAAGTACAAAGAATGGCGTCCCACTGTTCTACATCCCCCCTGGGTCTACAACGCCTGTAAGTGTCCAGAAGAGTACGGCACTTGAACTGATTCTTTTCTGTACGTACATAGTACACTGTCTGCTCTTTAATACTTTATCTCCCAATTCCGCAGGTGTTATCACTCCAGCACAGTGGCTCTGATTCCAGTCATTCCCAGTTTGCCTCCTACTGGAAACCCATTCTCTCAATGGATGCCAATTTCTGGCAACGCTGGCTGCACGTGCACCGTATTGTGTTACTGTTGGAGCACGACATGTAAGTAAAACTTTACCATTTGTGACCCCCCCCTTAATAAAGCACTAGAGCTATGTATAAGAGAGATTACATTCTAAAGAAATAGAATGGGTAATCGAAACAGAAGGAAAATACCCGTCTTGCATTGTATTCTGTTGACTGAGTTTTGTATTCTGCTCCCCTTTACCTATAGGCCAGTTCCAAAGCACCTTCATACCCCTGGAAACAATGGCCGATACAGCACAGTTCTGTGTCGTATTGCTCACACGGCACTCACGTCGCTACTACGGGACTGGAGTAGTTTTGTACTTGTGGAGGGCTATTCTTATGTCAAGCTGATGCTAAGGTAAACCCAAACTGCATTATACATCCATTGCGGTAAAGCTGTTTTATTTGTAACTCACGTGTTTATCTACATTCAGGTTGATAATGAAGTGACTTTGTCTCCCTTTCCACTAGCGCTCTGGACCAGTCACCTTCCTCGTTCTGCGTGGTGCGAATCATTTGGAAAGCCCCCTGCATGGTTCTTCGGCTGGGATTCCCTTTAGGAACTCCAGCACACAGCAGGAACAAGGTAACAACACAGATTATGGTAGAAAAGGTTACAATTGCCCCAGAAAAACCCAGTTGTGCTTGTCATCCCACTTAAGCACGGAGGGTCCACGTCTGCTGATATGTTCGGTCTGTCAGGGATTTCACTGATGAAGATGTGAAGATATGTTAAATTATTTTTAAATACCATTGAGCGATTCTAAAAGATAGTGTATGTGTTACAAGTCTTTTTTGTGATGATCTGCTTTACATGGTAGCTTTCTTTAAAATAGTGATGCCATGCATCTTTTACATGCTGTTCCTTCCATTAGGAGACTTTGGTAAAAATGATGTACGTTATCCCATTCTTACATTGTCTCAGATCGTGGAGGAGCTGAGGGACCGGATCCTTCAACTTCGCTTCCCACATAGAGTGCAGAGCAAAGAAACTACGCCAAAGGTGAAAAGGAAGGTGTTTGGCGTTAGCTCACCCTCCAGATCTCCACCACCCCAGGTGCCTCCTCCAGCCTTCTCAGACAGGCCCTGCCTGGTCTTATTGCACAAGCCTTTGGAGAAGCTGCTCATAAAGTAGGTACCATTGATTAATGTTCTCATAGGGTTATATGATGGGTTATATTTTTGTCTATGTATCCTGGGTCTGTTTGTACACATTACAGTGTTTTCAGTTATATTACAAAGATTTTAATGTCTTCTAGGTATGATAAATTGCCTTTGGATTACCGGACTCCATTCATCTTGAATTTGGAGAGTCTGGCCCAGCACGCCTCGGTGCCTGGGCCTCTAACAACCAATCGCTCGGCCTCTTCCACTCTTGCTTCCCTATCCCGCTACTTTTACCATCAGAGATGGATTTGGTCTGTTCAATCAGGGTGGGCCACAACTGTGCCCACAACATCCTTGGCACAGATCCTGTCTACACTTACTGAGTGAGTACTGGACCCGTGTGCCACGTACAAACCGCTTACAACGCATATCAATAAGCAATGTGTGTTTTTGTGCTTGATACCTGCAGGATACGTCTCTCTGAAGGATTCCATTTTGCTTCTAGTGGAGAAGGAATTATTAACATGGTGTTGGAAGTTCCTATACAAGTGAGGTTCATCCCTTTAAATGCCATCATGTTGTAACGTCTTAGCTGTTCGTGAATGTCAACCGCTGCTTTGTGTGTTTGCAGAGTGACTCTCTAAGTGATGGAAGCATAGAAAAGCACAGCTGCATAATCCAATACATTCTATTCCCACCCTACGTGACCTCCACCAAGGACAGGTGAGATACCTCTCAGCTACATATCCATGTGCTCCGGCCTTTGCTAAACTTTACTTAACAGTTTCTCCATGTTCTTAGCTTTTCAACAGATGAGGATAATGACACGGAGGTAGAAGCCATAGAGCAGGACACTGAGCTGCATCTGGTTTCCGAGTGCTGGGTTGAGCCACAAAGTGGGCTTGTGATGGGCAGCAGTGAAAGCTGGAGGCATTTGCAGGGGCTGACATATTCTGAGATACCTCAGGCAGTGAGTACCCCTACACCTTCTCAACGGCCGTGGGATTATAGTCCAGCTACAACTGGAAGGGCTCAAAACTGGGATTACATTTTATCGGATGTATCTCTTCTTTTTTCCCTTCAGCTTTTTCCAAGAGACCAAAGTTGTATAAACATCATGCTAACATTTGAGTATATAGTGCAGCTGTGCCAAAATAAAGATGGGGGATCCCCTGTCCTGGGGAAAATGGAAAGTACAGGTGAGTATCTGGCTGGAATGTATCACAAAAAGGCTGGTATTCTTGGGAATAATTACGCATTTACGCATTTAAAGTTCTTGAAGGAACCACGACCAAGTGAAACGCCTCATGCTTTAGGGTGCAGCCATTCTCAGACATGTCTGTGCCTTGGAGGGATCAGGACTGTAGGTAAAGCAATTACATATTCCAGACTGGATGTCACAGAAAGAAATTGAATTTGTGCATTGATAGAATGGATAAACTGATAAATAGATAAACTGCCCCTGAATGAGAAACCGCAATAAAATTATTGGCCAGCGACCTGTAATGGTTCAGATGTTTGGATGATTTGATTGTGTTGGACCAGCAATAATAAGGTTTAAAGGGTAAGTGACTTGCATTTATATTGCATCTTTTCCAGATCCTCCGGAGCATATTGGACAGTGCATACGAGAAGTCCCTTTCCACCTTGATCTATTGAAACTGCTGCCAAAATGTCAACAAATTGAAATGTTTCTTCTGACCCTAAGCAGAGGTATTGCCTTTACGTTAAAGGGACGGGGACATTCATTGGAAGGCCAAAATGGTACTTAGTACCACGCGTCTGCGGATAGCCAGCTGCAGCTCTCTAGTTATTGACCCTAAACGTCCATAGTTTTTCAGACGCGTTCAAAAGTTTAGGGTCACGTAGAAATGTCCTTATTTTTGAGAGACAAAACATAATTTTGCTATTAAAATAACATGAAATTATCTGTGTTAATGTTGTAAATGGCTATTGTATCTGGAAATGGCTGATTTTTGATGGAAGACCAGAGGCCCTTTATCCAAGTTTAAAGGGATAATTGATCGTTAGAAAACTCTTTTGCAATTATGTTACAGCTAAAAATGTGCTTGTTTTCCATGAAAATAGCTAAATGAGTCCAAACATTTGAACGATAATTTTCCAAAGATGCTGGTTTACCCTTCTTTAACATCCTGACGCCTTCCCTTCCTCTCTTCTCCGCTTTTTATTTTTAAGCAGAGTCTGAGGAAACGTCGTTGGAGGCCTCGCTGCCCAACGATATGCTGCTGAGCCTGTTTCATAGCTGCCTTCTGAATGACATCAATGATCGCGAGATCCCACTTTCAGAACAGGATCACGTGGCCTTTATGGAGCAAGTTCTGGAACGTGACCGTGAGGGGCATTCCAGTCCATTCTCGTTCTCTAAAGGCACGTTTTAGGGTATTTCATAAACCGCATCTAAGTTTTTCTTCATTGTAAGGGCCAGTCTGACTGTATTAGCAAAGCAGGCAGTTGGCTGTGGAGTGAACCGTGAGGCTTTTAAAAAGCCATTACATTTAAGAGAGGGGCCAGGACACTAGAGGCTTGAGGAGTGGTTCATTGTACTTTTTTTTCCATTCATCCATATCTTCCACATTTCTTTGCAGAAGAGCAGCCGACAACATCGGTACCGGCAGATGTCCTGGAACCCTCTCCGTCACCACAAAACAGTACTTACCGGGAGTTATCAAACTCTTCTAGTAACTTACAGGTAACTGTATACTTATATAAAGAGCTTATAACAAGGAGCAGTTCACATTAACATCCATAACTCGTTACGTAGCTGTGCTTTATTTGAATTATCACCAAAACGGTCATAGCAGGTATTTTGTTAGTAGGACCTTGCTGACTCCTATTTCTAGGAAACCTAGAACGGTGAGATGCAGCAATTGGCAGTAAATTAATCTACAATTGTTGATGATAGAACCGAGTTATGTAATCTGGCAAATGTTCATGGCAATATAAATGTTTGTCTGAAACATTTGTATCAGTGAAGAACTGGAAGAGCACCTTGGCCGCTCACATTTTTCTACAGATATGTGGCTAGTCATACTGGCTACTAGTCTTGGTCATTGGCAGAAATAGTATCACTAATTTAGTAGTAGATACAATTGCATTGTGGCTCATTCTTGGGATGAAATTAAATACCCATTATTTCTCAGAATTAAGTTATTAACAGAATTTAATAACTTACCTGTTAAAAATTCTGAAAGCCTACTTAGCATGTATATGTATTTGTATCAGTTCTTGACTAGCCCTATTTTGTCAGCACGGTATACAAAGCTGAGCGCTAATGTTTGTTTTAGAGTCCATGCCTCACAGAGGTGGCTGAAGATGGCAGGACGACTACTTGCTCTGAGGGCGCCCCTCAGTGGCGCTGCTATGCCCGACTGGTCAATCCACAACATCTGCTTTTGACTTTCCTCCCGGCTACTTTCTCAGGTAAGCGTACATTGAAGACCTGGTATGGGAGAGTTTAAAGATGGTTGTGTGGTAGGCTGTTTTAACCAAGAACCCACACACACACCTGATTATTTGTGATACACGGACAATTACTATACTTTACTATGACCTTGAGTTGTCCTCTGCCAGTGTCCTTGTAATGCTGGGCATATGTGCGTGTTTATATATGTGGCTGGGTCATTAGACTTTGTCCAAAACAGGAGCTGTCGTTTAACAAATGCAGGGTCACTTGTGAACCCGCTGAGCAACTGCCTCCTGCTAACACCTGAAAAAGAGAAGCTGGTGTTATAATATTATAATAATGTAATATTATTATAAATATAATTAAATATTATAATATTATTATAAGTATATCTTTGATACTGAAGTGTGATATCAGGGCAGTTTTCAGGGAAGCTACCATTTCAGTGACTGGGTAAGCATTAGTATACACTCAGTACAATGCACTTCTTTCCATCCCAGACGCACAGAAACTGATGACCCCCCAGGATCTGTCTGTGACGTTAGAGGGAAATACATCTCAGGGCGACTCGACCGCTTCCAGCACAACAATTCCCACACTCAGTGTCACCCCAGCATTGGGTAAGGTTGTTATCGATGTTTCGGTGGAAAGGTGGCTGTAACAATGCTCCGAAGCTTAAGGTGTTCTCTTGCGCTCGCTTCCAGGTAGCGGACAAGATGGAGAGCAGAAGAGAGAAATACACATCTCCTTCAGCCGACAACCTTCTATGCAAGACGCAAGCTCCCCCCGCCGCCTCCGCTGCCCAGTTTACGTGTATAATTGCCCACTGGAGGCACTGCGGGAACTATTGATCAACCCTCGGCAGCAGAGACTCTCCTGTGATGTGTTTTTCAGGTGAACCTAAATGGTGTATTCTGATTCTCTACTCTTTCTACAGTCCCGCTCGTAATAGATTTAAAAAGAATATAATATTTTCTGTTTATCCTTTTGCCTTTGTTACTGGTCTTTGATTTTGTTTCATCAGAGAAGTCTATGTTCTTATAAGGTTTATGCACCATCATTAGATATCCTTTTCTGGCCTTGCTCTCTTATACATTGTTTATCTTATAGCCAGATGCATTGATTTACTGATCTTTTTCTACACTTTTTTCTTCAGAAAGCTGCTGCAATGTTATTCCGTTTCTTGTCGGCTAAAGTAAACCCTAAAAAACAGTTTCCGCTCTCCCTTATATGACCCCTTATGCCTGTATGGGTTGTGTATTTTATGGCTGCACCGATACTTAAAAAAAGACAACTGCTTACTTCATCTTCGCTTTCACAATGCCCCTTGCATTGACTATCGCCCAATCGCCCATTTCAAATGTTTCCCCTGTATTCTTTACGTTCTAGCTCGCGTTTAAGATGGGCTATCTTCTTCAAGGCTTCTTTTTGTATCCTCACTTTTCTGTTGCTGTGACGGGGTCTTAAAGCTTTAGGTCTGTTCTTCCACTTTGTTTACTCCGTGGGGTGGCTTCCCTAAACCCTGATGTTGAGGTTCTTACCCTCACCAGCCTAGAGACCTCGAGTGTCTCCAGACCATCTAGTGACAGCGAGCCCAGAAAGCTACAACATCAGCACGTTTACCCCGCGTCGATCTCTTTAACGTACCTTTTACTGCCGCTTCTGTCTGTTCTTCTTGTCTCGGCAACGGTGGAAATTGTAGCCTCTCCAGGGCAGACTCAACCTTCTCAATGTTTCTGTCGGTTCAATGTCCTTCTCTCCTCGAGGTATTTTGTCCGACTGTTGTGAAGCTTTGTTGAAACGCAGTGTTTTTACGGAGTCCTTGCACAGAAGTTGTTTTTTTTCGGGGCAGAGAGGGAAGCTCTGAGTCTGAGCTCTTTTGTTGACTCAAGGGCTACTAACGCTCTGCTCTCTTTCCCAGCGAGTTTAAACTACAGGAGTCAGTGTCCTGGGCAGTCTTTCAGGAATTGAAAACCAGGTAGTATAAATGCACCAAGCCGCTTCTGCTCAGACAGGAGGGGGGGGCTGTGAGTTTACAGGGTGCTGGGTGTAGCGGTGGGAGCGTAACAGAGGGAGGATTGAGGCTTGCAGATGGTGAGCGTGCTGCATGTGCTTAGCGTGTTACTCTGTATATGTCATGTTACCGATAACATGTAAGTGGCGTGCTACCAAATCCGCAAGTCACATCTGTCCAATGACGACACAGCTGCACAAACCCGAATTAATCTCGCTTCAGGGAAGGGGGCTTTGTCGCGTCAGTCAGCCATTGGATCTGGTTTGTGTGTGTTCTTGTTTCTTGTCTTTTTTTACATCCTCACAAAGTTCTAGTTACGGTAGAATTGTGGCCCTCAATGCATGATGAAAGCAGCAGTTACCATGAAATCTTGGGTATAATATGACAATTTCAAGTGTCCTAAAAAAGAGGTGGGATGCGCGTTATACCCGAATACTTAACACCTTTAAGCTCTGCCTGCGTCTGGTCTCTTGCTCCCTCACAGTCCTTGCATGCTGCCCGCGTCATATGATGTCATAGCCCGGTGCATCGATGGCCGCCGTGTTCCATGGCTAGTTAGTCATATATATATATATATATATATATATATATCTTGTTTTCCTTCTTACTATAGTTTAATTTGTATTTAAATTGAATACCTCCTCTTGAATACACTTTCGTTTTGTTGCTGTTTGAGTGTAGCAGCGTATTCCACGCATCTGAAAGCCGGGTTAATTCATTCAGTTTATATAGGTATACGTAGCATTTGCTTAATTGTGTAACCCTTTGAGTGCCAAAAAGGTGCGCTAGTCGATAATTGGGATGGTTTTTAATCCGGAATGAGCCATTTCTCTGCTTAATAACCTAGGATGACCCATGATGGGGTGTCCTCCAACGAATGAACTATGTCATACAAAAAGAATATGAGATGCTCATGAAGAACAGACAGCCGCTTTATAGCCTGGCTTACGGCGCGTCCCTGCTCCGGAGCATCGCAAATTTTAGCTTTCTTGTGCCATTACAGAAAAAAGAAATCTCCATCTGCATATCAGTCTGATCCCACCCAAAAGGCAAATATCCTCTGCACAAGGGAACCAAAAACCCAAGACATACATTTCAGCCTTCGTTGGCCTCGACAGCGGGGTAGGGTTGGTATTCATCTAGAAGAGAGCAAGGAGGTCCACGTCTGGACTCACCTTTACCCTTGGGTGAATCCCAAAAGACCTCCAAAGGATGAAATGCATTAGAAAAAAGATGAACTATGGCTGGTTGGATTATTTTATTCACATCCCTAGCTTGGACCTGCTGAGCTGTATCTCTCCGGCTCTCGGTTTAAGTGCTTGAGCGGCTTATGACTCCTTCACTTTTATTACGAGCCCCCTTGACAAACCGTAACGTTTTAACATTAGCTCGGTCTCTCATCCGACACAGAGAAAAGGAACGGAGCCAAAGGACAGGCGACGTACGAATCCTGCCACTCCTAAAATTAAAAAGTATTTTCACCGTATGCAGATACATAAATTTCACTCAGATGAAAATATTTTATCTCGAAAGCAAACATAGTCGTGTCGGATGGATAATTTTAATAATCTCTTAGTTTGGTCTTTGGGTTTTTATTTTGTTACTGTGCTGCATGTGCTTCTGCAGTAAGTGTGTGTTTTTTGTCATACTGTGTGAATATTCTATGTTGTACAGGTGAAATTGATGCTGTTGGGGGATACTGATTATTATTTTCTGATTTTAGGTCGCAATCGCAGGAGCGGACCCCCTCGATTCCCTCGATCCACCCCAAGCAGAAGGAACTAGTCAACTACTGCAATTTGTTGCAAGAACATTACCATCAGTGCTACGTTAAAGGTCAGGTCTGGCTTCTATAGAAATGAAGAGGAGGAAGAGAGGGTGGTAGATAAACCCAATAACCTCCCAGCAGAAGTGGTAGAGGGTAATACAATGAGGGAATTTAAATATGCATGCGATAGGCACATGGCTCCTGAATCTAACACAAGACCAACGACTCATTAAGTATTTACCCTTAAGAAAAACAGACAGACCGTGTTTTTTTTCTGCCGTTAAATTCTAAGAATCAGTAACCACCAACAGGTATTTATTATACATTGGGTGAAACGGGATATTTTGCCAATGTTGATCGCTTCTTGTGCCGACATAGAAAACATGTCAATTTGTGTTTTCTGATGCCTAGATTCTGTTTAAAATATGAAACCAACGAATCCAAAAACAAAACTTAAGAATGCCATGCATTTTTTTTGACGGATACTGGTTCTGATTGATTAGAAAGTAGGATTTCAGAACCTGAAGCAAGCAGATTCAATAAGAAGTTGCGGATTGTGCCATTTCTGTCCGAACTCTTGAACATTTCATTTTCTTCAACGATAAGTCTTTTCCCATACAGGGCTGTTCAAAGCGCTTCAGCAATCTCTCTGGGTGTCCCACCAAGACCTGCTTACTGCGGTAGATTACTGTGAGGAGCAGCTGCAGGAGATCGATATCACCAACTTCCTGATGACGCTTTGTGGACATCTACGTTCTTTCCGCGAGTCCCATCCGAGAATGCATGCCATCAGAAAAGCCAGCTTCCGCATCGGCAGCCTAGACCAGGAGGATGAGACAGGCGTACGAGACGCTACCGCTCTTTACTCCGAGTCCAGGTACAAGGCATTCATTTCTTCAGGTGAGTCCAGCTGCTTGCTGAAAGCGTTGTCTCCATGGTCTGTTTCTCTTGTTAGTGCGGATACCGAGGAATGCAGTGAACATGAACACCAGACGATGTCCGCCTTTGAGCCTCACAGCAGCACGCACTCGGAATTCCCGCTGTCCCTCCTGGATACCGGACAGACCTGTGAGGTGTCGGCTGATCTGCACAGGGTCATCCAGGTATTTCACTGCCCCCCCCTGCAGAAAAGAACTGCGCATGTCCATCATGTTACTCATCTGCCACGTTAAGTAATATGGTACAGTTACTATTCCCAAGCTCTGCCATTTAGGTATTGCGATATTTCTCAGACTAAGTGCCTCCAGCTTCAGCAACAGCTCCCGTTTATCCGTTCAGAATAATAACAATTTAACAATTTTAAGGATACAGTAGCCAGATCTCGTGTACGAGTCTCTTGTGGCCCGAGCGTGCTCTTTACGAATATTATTTTCTATTTTAAAGGACAAATTCCTTGCGATAGGAAGCTTACACTTTAAGACAGTGCCTTCAAACCCTCATTACTTCTTCTACTGCCCTTCGTCTCCAAAGAAAGAGGTAGGTGACATTGACAATCTTAAGACAAACTAAGCTTTTCAATGGATTGTGGTGTGCTGAAGCTATAAAGAAATGTATTATTATTATTATTATATGTTTTATATAGCGCCATCAAATTCCGTAGCGCTGTACAATGGGTAGACAGAACATAACAAGTAGTATGTAACATAACAAATGACTTACAGAGACAACAGGTGAGGAGGGCCCGGCTCAAACGGGCTTCCAATCTAGGCAATGTGGCACCGAATTATGCTTTCTGTTAAATGAAGCTTGATTGATCTGCTTACATACTTTTTGATATTATTTGCAGCACCAGAAGCAATGTTTTGTTGCGGTGGTTAGGTTTGTTATTTTGTATTACAATATGTTATATGTCTACTCTTCTGGTCATCAGGAGGATCCCCCTCTGGAGGTGGAAACCCGGAAGCTCAGTGAGGACGTGGAAGTGTCAGACGCAGAGCTGGCTGTTGAGGAAGGTAGGTCTTCTGATGTTTAACGTATTAGAAAAAAGTCATAAAACCAGGAGACGAGATCAAGTAAAAGCAAAAAGTATGAATAATGGAGCTTGTCTCTAGTGTTCAAAATGGTGCTTTTTGCACCTATTCTTCAGTGTGTTTGTTTCATAGCTTTTGAAGATGAATAAATCGGCAGCAAAGCTGTGTTTGGAAGCTGGAATTAAGCTAACTCAGCAAAAAAATGTAAATGAAACAACCTGCGTGGAAAAATAGTGGCAGGCAAAGGGGGCAAATTAATTTACAAAGGGGGCATTTAAGGGAACCATGCAGCTATCACATGCGTTAAAGTTGTTTCACAAAACACACCTATTGGGTGCAATGCGTGGGATAGACGCATGACTCTTCGAAGTAAGGATTGAGGTCATACTGCAGGTAGAAGAAATGAGCACATTAGAATTGGTGTCATGGCTCTCGTCTGTGTTTGTAGGAAGTTTTATCAGTTTGTAGAACACAGGTCTGGCTGCTCCTCCGCAGGCACATCAGCAGGAGGCGTCACTACAGAAAGTGACCCCGACCTGGAGGTGGAATATCGCGAGCACTCGGATAACGCAGGATCCCCGTCTGAGTCAGAGACCGTGAATCAGGACGAAGACTCGTTCAGCGTTCTGGGGGGAGACTCTTTGAACGGACAAGACCTTACCGAGCACGAGATGCCTCCGCTCTTTGTTCACCTCATCTGTTCAGTGAGCCACAAAAACCAGCATGGATCCATGGCTGTGCTCACGCTACCAACTTGTCTGGGTAAATTGAGAAATTATCCATACAGTCACTCTCCTACTATAATTCCTACTATTATTGCCCCAAATCGCCACAACCTCAGATGTTGGCAGTGGTATTGTTGCTGTATTGATTTACCTTGATCAGTGGTAATACGTCCATGAATGATGGGTTGATATGGATCCCATTCCTTGGGGATCCACTGGGCATCCAACTGGCAAGGTGGTCTAGTAATTGTTCTTCTCCCTATAGGAATACCAGCATAAGAATAACAAAATTCACTCATCTCATTCCAGCACTAAACGTTGGAGTCTGTAAAATGCCCTGTCTGGTTTGTATTCCATCGCTTTCTAGGTGAGGTTATTGGCTGCCTGGAGAACAGAGCTGTCCTGGAAAGCATTTCTCTGGGGGATCTGAGCGTCATGCTGGATATATATGTGCTGACGTTACCGCTGGAGATTGAGGGAGTGAATGGTGACTCCCAGCACACTCGGTAATTTACGACCCATGATTTGTTCTTAAATTATGTATTTTGCCCACTCGCCGTACATTCTGTTGTTCTCGTTGTTACATGGCATTTAAAATGAGAAGTCATTAATTATGACAAAGTTATAAGTTTGATTTATAATGAAAAGTCTTTCTGTTGTGTACTATGGAACATATATTACATATTTCCTCTCTGAGAGGACTGTGACAAGTTTAAGTGGCCTTCTATTAGCCTAATCATTATGAATGACAATGTCCCAAACTTAAGGTACACCTCGGAGAGTAGCATGTCTTTCCCGCGCTCCCCTGCACAGCCATCTTCATACCGGTCCGATGAAGAGATCCCTCCTGTCCTTGAGAGGTTCCCATCCAATGTGGACCAAAGGTAAGTTTTCATATGCAAAATTACCATTTTTCTTCAGTAAATAATATTAGAAAATTGTTTTTTTTTGTGCAGACCTGCAACCTTTTTAATAAAGGAAATATATACATGTAATAGTTTGATGATCTATCAGATCCAACTGAAAATGTACAATCTGCTCCAGAATGGTGGCTAATGGAGCAAAGGCCCCTTATGTTGTTTTCCAGTAAAAATAAAATGTTCTTAATTTTACCGTAAGCATTTGTGACGTCTCATTAGACATCCGTCTTCTTTTCCGCAGATACTCTGCTCTTTCCAGACTTCCTGCAGAGCACAGACAGGCCATAGACTTCACAATGAACGAGGTGACTTTACGCTATTCCATATTTTACACTTATTTGACGCTGAATTGGATGTGTTACTGTAAAAGTAGTGTTTTCTGTGTCCCTTCATTGTGAGAGCTCCCTTTCTCCTCGCTGCCACATTCTGGTTTCTTGGCGTCCCCACGTTACTAATCCTTGCATGGAGGTCCTGTGGTAGAACACGTTTGGGGGTCTTGATGGTTGGAGGTTGCATCTCTTAGGACGTAAGAAAGCCGACAGATCTGATTGTATTGCCTGTGTTTCTACACATGGCCCTGGAAGCTTAGGCATCGGGATACAACATTTACCGCTTCAACCTCAGTCTTGGAAGCTTAGAGCCAGCAAAGTAGCGCACAAAAAGATACGTGTGTCTTACAAAGGGAATGTATTTGCCTGTCTTGGTGGATCGTTCTTGTTTGTGCCAGAAAAATATATGTTTTTCACCACTGCCTCCAAACTAGCGTTTATTTCTGTACCTGTTATTTCAGATTCGGTGGTTGCTTGAAGATGAGCTGGTGTCAGCCCTTCGACATTCCCGCATCATCACCCGCTTAGTCCTGCGGAAGGTTCTCTCCCATGTCTGTGAATCAGAAGGAAGGCCGCATTGTCACCGGGAACTGGTGCAGCTCCAGTTTGTCTTTGGGCCAGAGCAATCTCTGCAGAAGTTTAAGGAGGTAAAATATGGGCTTCCAAAACACGTCTCCTGCTCGGCAGATAATGCTCCTATTGATTTTAATCAGAGCAGTTTTCTGCCACATGAAAATAAGACCACAGATGGGTGCTGCAGCTTCTCCTAAAGGTTATTAGTTTATTTCTATTATCTACAGCTAAACAATGCATATGAAAGTAGTTACAAAGTACTTTAACGTGCCACCTATATTGGTGGAACAGCGTGGGACACTAGACAGTCCCGTTAAAGCCCGGGGGGGGGCCCTTTAAACTCATTCACACCTCTGTGGCCCTCCAGTTGTTAAGTGCAATATCTTAAAAACAACAGTGTTTTGGCCATGTTTCAAAGCCACTTCTAGAACCCAGGAGAAATCTGTTTTGCTTGGAACAACTTGGCATCCAATTATCTGCACATTCTGCGAGAACGGGTTGGTATTTTTAGAAACTATTATGCTTTTTTTTATGGCTCATTCTGTTGTAATGTTGTGCTACGTTCCCGTAGCTGAATCGGTGCTGTAGAACTGAACCATTTAACGATCCCAAGAGAGTTATTCGCAGATGTAAAATGAGGGATTTGTTTTCTTAATTAAATGTGTAATGCCTGGTATTCTTCTCGGTAGATAAATTCATTGCGGGTTTTTTTTTTGTCCGTCTGGATTAACCTTTTTCTTTTTTTTAGCTTGCCGTAGGTCTGTTAACACTGTTAACACAATGTATGCATACAAGCTAAACCTGTGTGATATTTTAATTAAATGCCCTAGTCCTATTGCGGTTTCGTGCCTTTAAGAGGCAGACCAGCTCAGGTACTGTAAAGGCAAGAGTAGTATATATATATATATATATATATATTATATATTATTATTATTCTTTTAATATATATATATATATATATATATATATATATATATATATATATATATATTAAACATATTAGGAATAGAGGTGTGCAAAGACCGAGATGAAAATTCAGGGTAAAATACGTCTTTTCAATGCTAATACTAATAAATTTTAATACCTCATCCCGAATATGTCGTTGGCTTGGTGGACCCACCAAGGACCCTGTAAGAATCTTTTAGGACCCTGGCCATCCCCTGCCTCTGTCTCTTACCCAGAATGCAATGTTCTGGAAGTTCTAGATAGATTTCCATGTCTTTCCAGACTTGCCTCCATGCCTTTTCTGAACAAGAACATCCTGAGCAAACGTGATGCCATGGAGATGATTATCATTCACATACATGACCAGAATATGGACTTAATTCTTATTAGCGTGAACAGTCTTATTACTGTTTCCTTGATCTGTCACCACATCTATATCCCAATTAGAGCAAGCCACGCTTTTACTACTTTTCCAGGATATTCCTGAATATTAATTTAAAATTACAAAAAATCAGCACAGTGGTGGTGTCTTCCATATTTGAAACGAAATAATCTAAAATTGTTAATGGTTTTTGTTACCTTTTTTTTTTTTTTTGGATATTAAACTAATTTCTGTAACTTGTCCGGAAAAGCAAACCATCTGTTTTTTAGTAAATAGTTGGGGAAACTTTATAAAAAAAACAGCCCCTTGCATTACTGTCGTCCGCTGATCCCAACTTTCATTATTTTAATAAGTCAGTGTAACTTCTCTGTTCTTTGTCTTTAAAACAGGAATTCCGCCGTCTTTCTTTGTCTGGCTACCAGCTGAATGAAGAAGAGGAGGATTATTACTATGTGTCATTGAGCAGGCTCCATCGTGCTCATCGGGTGGTAAACACCGTGGCAAAGGGTCTTGGCGCGCAGACAGATACTCCCTGGCAGGAGTCAGTGGCCGGTTCAAACGCTGAGCATGTGCAGGAGGGGGCAGAAACAAAAGCCCCAGTTCGGGATAACAGCGCCAACGAGAAGGTAAGCACTTTGTTCATGAAACATTGCCCTCATCCAGCGTTGTCAGTTGAAAGTCTGCAAGTCCCCAATTGATTGCATTTAAGTTTGAACTTTAAAAGAAAAGGTAATATATTGGAACTACATCACAGAATGTAAAAAAAGCTATAAAATCCTCCGTTTCCGTGGCTCTTATCTAAGGTATCGGACGAAGCAGGTGAATGGGGCCTGAATGTTGCGGAGGTTTCGGATAGTGACGTGTCGTCTGTAGTGTCTGGAATGTCCATCCTGGACCAGAGCAGTAAAACGGCATCTGAACCATTAACTACAGAGAAGACGGGCACCCCGACAAAAACATCATCAGAGGTCAGCCTGCCCGAGTCGGTGCAGTCTGGGGCCGCGACCAGTTCAGGTAACGTAATGTGCTTCATTCTCCCAAACACTTGTCCTCCTGACCCCTAATCTCTGCCTTGTTCTATTATATTTTTATTCCCTCCACCGATAATCTTCTGATTTTGCATCCGTTAATTGGATAAGATTTTTTGATTGCAAGTTGCCAAGTACTTTTAACTTTCACAGGTGGACTGAGACAGCGACCCAGCCGCGTGCAGAGTTTGGTCTCAAGTCATGGCAGCATGGACTCCGATCAATTGGGTAGGCTGGTCACTAGAGCCTTATGTCTGCTTTTATATGATTATTGTACCCTTATAGAACACCGTGATACATAGAGAACTGATTCCTTTATCAAATGGCTTTCGTGCTTACAGGATATGACGGTGGCAGCAGTGACTCCGAATGTGAAGATGCGCTGATAAGTGATCAGGATTCGCGCTGCCCCTTGATGCCAGACTTCTGGCTCATTGTGAAGATTCATCAGGATCGAGTTGAAGTGTGCACTCACGCCAGGTAGCAAATAATAAATCTGTTTTAACCCTTTGGTGATGGGACGGTATCAGGCAGGAAGCAGCAGGCACGGGAGTTATTCTCTGGGTTAATATAATGGTGCTGTGGCACTTGATTTCTTGATTTAAAATGGTTAGGTCCCCCCGATTAGACAATGCTGGTCCTGCCACACGCTTCCATTGATCTTCCTTTTCTTTAGGTGACATTTAAACTAACAATCTGCTGATGGCCAACCTAAAGCACACGCTCTGGGTAGTTTTATCTAATAAATGCACTTATGCTAAACACTGCAACAGTTGTCCTTTAAGGGAGATGTGTTTTCCAGCGTTGGCGCTTCTCAAGATGGAGTGGACGAAGTCACGGAGAGCGAGGTGCTGCACCAGCTTGTAGTGAGAAAAGTAGGCGAAATATGTCGGGTTGTGAACCAGGTAACTTTTTTGACATTAATTGAATCTTTATTGTGATCATGTGGCTATACGTACCTACAGGGCGTCTGTGTAGAAGTGGTTTAATTCTTTAATCATGTTCATCATTTTGTAACGTATGTTTAATTGTCATGTGACACAAAGCCAAACGCTGAAAGGTTGTAGTCATAGAAACTGAAAAGGTGGCTTAAAAGTTTTCGATGTTTTAATTTTAATAAGAGGAATGAATACAATGATAGATCACCGAACCATGGGGTGCCCAGATGGATGGAGAAAGCAATGTCTAGAGCAGTAAGCAAAGTAGCACAACATGAGTGGTTGGCCAGCAGAGCTTTGGAAGTGTTATGGAAAGATCTCTGAGGCTTAATACATATAGACCTGTAAGCCAATATAATGTTAGGAGGTCTCTCTCCTCAACATCTCTCTTTATTCTTTTATTTCGTCGCTCTCTCTTTTAGCGCTTACTGCTGCAGGATCTGCATGACACCCACTTGTGCAACACGTTGCTGGTGGCTGAGAGCGAAGAGGACATCTGGAAGAGCGAGAGTCCGTATGCCTCGTACCGACAGAGAATCCTCACCAGTGAAGGTAATCGGTCAGCTAAGTTATTTATCCCTACAGTCCAAAATTAAAAGCACTGACTTGGGAGCTCAGCTTTATAGTCGCTAAAACTCTCTTTCTCTGGGGGTTTTCTGTTTTAATCCCCCAAAAAAGCATAATTGGTAACTGCAGCTAAGGGGACAGGCTGGTTGTGAAAAATAAATGTATGCCCAAATAAAAAGGTACAAAAGTTATGCAGATTACTCGTTAATGCCCAACATGTAGAAATGTGTTCAGATCTGTGTAGTCCACAGATGCTGGGGGGGGGAATTTGATTTGGATGCAGAAATCAGGGCGATCGTTAGGTTTGTTCAGAATGATTGGGTTAGTGCTGAGATGTATCTGAAGACAGGAAAAACAGTTTATTAAGTCCGTTAAGAATGTAACTTTAGAACTTTAAGCCAAAAAGTCTGTTTTGTGCTATTTAAATAGACACCTTTCCTCATGTGAGAACGTTTAGATAATTTGCTCCGTTGGGGTAGTTGAGGATCAAATCTCATAACACTAAATATATCTTATTATTCAGCAAGTTATAAAACAGAGAAAGCTAATCTTTGTGAGTTCCCTGTAATGTATCGTTACTGAGTTCCGGAAATCTTATTCTCTCTGTACATGCCCCTGCAGATTACTCTGGAGAAGAGAGCTACCAGCCGCGGGATTATTTGGCAGCCACGATGCACTTTATACCCGGACACTTTGCCTGCGACGTGGTCTGGAGAACAGTGATACATATTCATCCGCGGCTCAAAATGGGACCCAACATGGGTGTTTCAAGGGGTAACGTATAGTGCTGAATCTTTATAAATTCTTAATCCGAGAGGTATTTGTCCGAATCGCTTTGAATTTCATTCATAAATGAGGCCTTGGCAAGCTTCATCCATCTACCAGCTTTTGGCTACTACAGCATCCACGGTACCTGGAAACCTGAGGATTGCGGTGGAAGTTAAGTTCAACCAAATGGCCAGAAGCTGTCCTTTCCCACCACTGAGGGAAATCCTCAAATGATCTATCAAATAAACACCTCCTCTTTATTGGAATGTTTTCCGAGAATAGAGAAGGCTTATCAAAGTTTAAAAGTTAACGTGTAATTTTTATATTCTAGTTTGTGTTTCGTGTTATATGTGCCAGTGATCCCATGGATCAAAACAAATAGTGCTGCCTCCAAAATATTCCCCGTATTGAATAAAAGATAACAGAGCCAAAATCCAATATATTGAAAATAACCTTACTGTTAATTCACAGCGTTAAATCAAACGGACGCAGAGAAAGTAGACACCCAAAACCTTTTTACTTTATCCATACGTGGTGTTTGATTTCTTTCTTTAGACATGTGAAGGCGGAATTCAAGTTCAAAGTGTTAAATGTGATGCAGTCCGCAGCGATATTCCGTTAGATTGAATTCGAAAGTAACCGTTTCTGCTCTGAAACGTTGGTGACGGCATGACGTGTTGGTTGCATTTGAGCGCGGGATGTTTTTTTTGTTGCGTATTAACCATTTTGTTTCTGCAGCTATTCAGTCTCTGCGGTCCGTGCTGAACGCCTTCTCGGTGGTGAACAGGAAAAACATGTTTGTTTATCAGGAGCGCTCCACCAAAGCGGTATTTTATCTCAGGTAAATTGCAGATGCTTTGGGATCTCTTCCTTATACCAGTGCTTATTTATTCAGAATCCTCAAAACCAAGACACAGGTCTTATTTCTAGCTGTGTGAGGATCATGGGATTTGTAGTTCAGCTGCGGCTGGAAGGTCCTGGTTGGGGTCAGATGTAAACCTTTAACCTTAGTGAAGTAGAGATCCTAAAAACTGGCACCAGCCAACACAGCGGACCTGAGTCATGAAAGAAGTGTTCTCAATTGACAGCTGGAGACCCATATTTAAATTCTCCTCTTTCATGTGTGTTAGGATTTGGGGTGTCTCGATGCCCCAAAGCTCTTTCACACATCCTCTGTTTGTTAGCTGATACCTACATTTTGTGCCTGTTTTCTGTGTGATCTGGTAAAAAAAAATATATATATTTTTAGTACAATCATCACTTTTATCTTAGAATCGGGAAATTAACCACAAGCTGATGATCAATCGGGACTATTTGACACACCAAGTGTGCCCCTTTACATAACATAAATACTTAAATTTGTTTCTCGTTCTGGTGCATCCTGATAATTGTGCCTACATTATCAATGATATATATTAGTTTGTAATTATAGAGCATGTTGTCGCCATTATTTTACAGTCAGATGGTGCTATTTTATGTAAAACGTGTATACCATTCTCTCAAAGCCGTAGTTAGCGCAGGACTTTGTTATATCTTTATCAGTAACGTAAAATATATAATTTTTTGTCTTCTCCATATGAGTAAATGTATGGAACCGAACCAGCTCATTGTCCGCTCCTTTCATTCCATACAGACTGTCTGAAACCTCCAGCAACAGCCGAATGTGGGACTTGGACTCATCTCAGTCCACGATGTCTCGTTCCTTAGCGCTGTCCCGCAGTCAGGAGCCTATTTATTCAGAAGAGATCGTGGTACAGCGTTAATCTTTGACCGATACCTGAGAAGAGTGAATGTGTGGTTTTCCAGCCATTAAACGGCCAGTTTTATTTGTTTTATAGGGGAGCCGCATGTCCTTAGACTTGGCGTCCTCCAGAAGTACCGACTCTTCACGCCCTGTGGGACAGACGGACAAACACATTCTTCTTCTTGTGCATGGAGTTGGAGAAGCAGGTAAGATTCTACTAACAGGTGTAAAATAACTATTTTTGCAGGTGATGAGTCAACTAACTTAGTGTATTTATTATGTGTAGTTCAGTTGTATAGGAAGGTCAATCCCATTCTGTCTGCAGAGTACATGCCACCCTTTCTAGGTCCCTCTTTAAATTCTTGTACAAAGTGTCTTGATCTGTGGCTTTGACATCTGGGTGGAAATACTCCTTCCTGCCCATTCTGATTTGCCAGCTATCGGCCAACAGAGCGTACCTAGGATAAAATTAATGTTTTATTTTCTTCGTGCTCAAAAAAGAATGAATTATTAAATAAAAAAAATAAAGGACTCATGTTGTGGACCAGCGTGTAATACGATGATAAAAAAAGTTATTTTCTTGTCGCAGGGTCGGAGATCACAGATGATTTGGTCAAGGTGCTCCGGAAACGCCTCGATGAGGCGACACTAGACGTTATCACGGTAATGCTGCAGAGGAATTGCAAACTGACACCTGCAGACGTGGAGGTGAGTGGGCTCTTGGCTCGTGCCGCAGACCTTCCGCTAAATGTGTCTGTGTAGCTCATCGTATCGGTGCTTCATCTGCAGTTCGTCCAGCCCAGAGGAACCCCTCCGACAGAGGTGCTGCTGTTCACAATCCCACGGTCCTCGCTGTCATGTCTTCAAGCCATGGCGTACTACCTGCGCCAGAACCTGCTGATCTTCCTGCATACTCCGAAATACACAGACAGTAACGGAGAGCATCATTTCCAGGTACAGACACATGGCTGGTTTTTGGCTCCGTGTGGTTTGGAAGCCTTCCTTTACGTATGTGTTTCTTTAAGATTTGGCTTAGAGACCAAACTATTCCCCCGTAGCCGTTAGAGCTGTTCTGTGTTATTCACGAAACTCAGCTCACACAGAAAGTTTTAAGCCCCGAATTCCTCTCTTTCCGTTGTATGTGCTGAGCTGATTATCTGTCTGTATGCCCCAGGGTGGCATTTGCAGCGTCAGCAGCCACCCCGGGACAGCATGCTTTGTTTTACTTAGTATCTTTACGCTATCTGTTTCCCTGCGATATTAATCGCTGACATTAATATTTCAGGGAGGGAACCTCGGTAACATGCATGTTTCTATATGTGAGTCTTTCCTATTTTTACAGCACTACTATCACAGCTCGCTGCCAGAACTGGACCTTTTCTTATACAATAAACCCGGAGGTCAAGGCACAGGAGGCAAAGGTAATGACAGAGCATGAGGCTATATCATTTTCCCAGCTTAGATCCGCTTAAGGTTATCCTTATCTCCTCCTGAGCGCAAGTAGATGGTCCACCTGTTAACATAAAATATATAAATATAGAGCAACCAAGAAATATAAATGAATTATTATATAATAAAAACAGCGCACAGATGTCAAATGTAACTGTGAAATTCTAGTTACATTCCAGGATGGGGAATGTTTTATCTCCCAAGCCGTTATAGACCAGAGTATACGGATAATGGAAATAGTCATCCAACTGCAGAAGAAGGATCAGATGGCCTTGGATGTCCTTAATGTGTTTTCTTGCACGTTTTTCTGTCCTGGTATGGATGGTGATGCTCAGCAGTCACTGATATACTCTGAATTCTGCATCCCTCTAGGCATTGCCTGCATTGCACTTTCATTTGTGGATCAACACGGTTCTTTGATCACTCAGGCGTATGGTGATCGTCCGCCTGTGGTCACCTGCCCTGTGTCTTCAGATCTCCGCGCTGGCACGTTCGATTCTCTCACCGAAGTAAACAGATTTGATCCGGAATCCTGTCCTGAAAATTCAGGTGACAATTTTTCACCTTCTCTGTTTTTTTAGTTTTATTATAACCTTTGTGCTGTTATCTCCTATCTTCGTGCTTCCTTTAATAATCAGTTCAATTCCTTTCTAGAACCGTTGACCTTGGTGCGCTTCGACGTGTGGGAAAAGGGAAACATCAGCTCCTCTCAATTATCAGAGCGTCTCTGCAACTCCCTGCGTCATGCCCTGTGTGATGTGATCATAGAGTTTACCATCTTGCAGATGCCCCTCTGTGTGGACCCTTTAACATCCGCAGACCAAGAGGCTTCAGTTAATGGTACGAAAGGGAATAAGGAGGAGGTCCGTCAACGAGCTATAAACAGCTGAGCCTAATTCACATGCCCGCCTTTCTGCTCTTGGCTTTTAGGCAAGTGCCCTTCGCAGTCCCTCCCAGACATGAAGGGATTGGAGCAGTCTTCTACCAAGCCCCGCCCTCCGCCCGTGAGCATTCCGCCCTCTACCCCGCCTTCCAGCGCGGAACCAATCACTCCTCCCAGCAAGAGCGGACGTCGGAGCTTTTGGGATATGCTGGTAAATAGCGGACGGGGTTCCGTCTGTAGAACCTTAGATCAAATTGTTGGTAGAATCTCATCTTGTTAAAGCCAATTGGGCTTATAAATACTATATATTAAGCACCAGAGGCATCTAAGGCAAGTGGAAATGTCATATTTTTAAACAAAAAAAGGAATTGAAATGTTAAGATGATATGTAGAAAGTGCAGTATTTGGTATAAATACTGTTTGTGTTGCATGGTTGGCCCAATAAATGCTTTTTAATGGCCAAGTATAGTTTATTATATTAAGTTATTTTAGATATATCTGGGATGCAAAGATGTCTTATATTTGCCGTCGGTTTGTGCGAGGCCATCTTTTCTATGCAGCACTTGGTTTGAGTGCGTTTCGGGGGGGGTAGTTGTGCCACCGCAGCAATGGGGTAAAACACATCTCATTGGTTATTTCCTATGCTCGTTTCCAGAGTAAGCCAGACAGTGGCGAGCTGGGTCCTCCCAAAACCACCGACGACATTGTTAGCGAACGCACAGAGGAGCCACGAACGCGCAGGCGGCACAAGACCGAGAGTCTGAAAGCGCCAAGTTACCCGGACCGACATGGCATAGGCATGGAGCATGCGCAGAGGTAACCTCACTGCTAAAAGCTGATTCCGTAAGACCCGTCTTCTGTAATAATATTCATTGTCGCGAAATATTCTAAATTGCACGTTTACAGTTAAATTAGCTGCCTCTTGGAATTGGAATACTATATCGATTGGCTCATCAGTTGGGCAGGGTCCTGTCTTTTTTATGATAAATTAGCTGCTTTTGAAGCTGCCGCCTGGTATTAAAAACAAACGTCAGTTCTTACCGGCATAGTGCAAGGATCCGTAGCATATTCAGTAGTTTAGCGGAACTAAAATGAAATATTATTATAATCCATTCTAACGGAGCTAATGGGTGGCTTTCATGCTTTGTTAGTAGAAAGTTGAAGGATTTCAGCATGTTGGTTCCGTGTATATCTGCCGGCGCTGTATAAATAAATGTAATGTGTATATTATCCCTTAAAGGAAGCGACAGATCCAGTTGGAGGAAGGAGACGTCGGATCCTTGCACACCGTGTACAGTCACACCTGCCTTCAGTGGATGAACTTCATGAGTCAACTAGGTTTGTGCCACCAACATCCTCGCATTACTGTATTTTTAACCCCCTAAGGATAACGGGTTGCCCTTAAACCCATTAAGGCATTGATAGCCCGTACATGTAAGGCGTACTTTGTCGTTAATTGGCCGTTTTCAGAGTTTTCAGGGGCCGTTTTCTTAAATTGCACCAAGATACGCTATATTATATTTCTAATTAACCTTTTCACTTCAGCATCGGTGTAGGAAATCACCATACTTCTGTGAAATGCTGTGTGTGGGAGCTGCCCTCTTGCTGCCGCATCACACGATTTACACGGCTGCAAGCGATCTCTAGAATGCTCATGCGTAGACAATGCTGAAAAAGCCAAGACGCAATAAAACGTCCTACTTGGGCGGCCACTAGGATTCTAGGGGGGGGTATAAAATAGATACCAAAAATGTTAAAATACATGTATTCCTGTTCATTAGATAAAACACTGTTTTGCCGTTCCACTAATGTGTATTTTTTCTTTAAAATTAATTTTTTTCTTTAAAATAGCGCCAAACTTTAAGGGTGCGGCCTATATTCGAGCCAATACGGCATATATATATATATATATATATATATATATATATATATATAAATTAATATACATAATTTATATGCACACACACTAATACATGTTCCCTCCTGTTAATCTGCCTGCAGGGTGTCCGTCGGTCCAGCTGTGCTCAGCGCAGACCGTTTCACGCTTTCTCCTTCCCTCGGTGCTGCAGGAACTTTTCAGCGTTATCACATCCTTGGCAAGTGACACCAGCGTGAGAGTGTTTGAAAAAGTCACGTGAGTTCTACAGTAACGAGTTATTTGGGAAAGAGGTGTCTTAAGGGAGGTGTATAATAACAGCGGGGGTAGCTGGCATCAAAATTCTGCATAGTGAGGAGGAAAAATTATCTTTCATGTATTACCAAACTGTAAGTGTAAGTCAGAAATTCTGTTGTTTCCCACATGTAGTATGATGTCACTGTGTTTGTCTAGTAGATTGGGGCTCGGATAACAGAGCAAGAACTACAAATGGTTAATATGTAGCTGTCTGAAAAACATATTATGTAAAAACTAGAACTGTTTGAAAAAAAGAAAACCAATTAATTTATGCTTAAATAATCTATTTTTAACCTTTCTAGAGTAAAGTGAGTACCTGTGATAGATATTTCTTGCGTGTTTCTCATATGGTTTGGAGCGATGAACTTAGCTTGCTTGTTTCATCAGAGGGGCCGAGGGACCGGAATTTGTTCCTTACTGCCCTGGCCAGCATAGCCCACCGCGGCCCGCCGCTGCTCGGGAGCTTATAGTCCTGGGACGTAACTTTCACCTGTGGCGATCCAACACAGGACAAGGTAGGTCCCCCCCCGACCCTACATTCCAACCTGTCCAAATTACACCATAGCTCTAATTACACTTTAACCCCTTCCACACCTGTCTTCGGGAATTCCTTCGAAAGATCTTCAAATGAACACAGAGCTTTTTTTTTTTTGTTGTAAATAGGATGAGATTCCAAAATTTGTAGTTTACATGACTTTACCCATGCCAAATGTAGGGCTAACTGTGTGAAATATCAGATAGCAAATACCCACCCTGTCGTTAAAAGCCATGGCTTCTCCATTCCCGAAGTAGAGGGAAGCATAACATACGAGTTGCTATATTGATCAGGATCTTTACTTATAAAAGAATTTGTTCCCGATACAGAAGGATGAGGAGGGATAGGAGAGTATTGAGACTAATTATAACCAAGTTGTAAAGTATCTTATGACACCGGGACGGCTGGAAGGAGTGGGAGTGGGAGTGAGAATCGTATAAATGTGTAAAGTAATTCATACATTATAACACACATGTATGTAGAAAAAAGGGTCCTTCCAGGCGTAAACATCAATCAGAATTTTATGAGTCTTTCTTTTAAATCCCAGTGTGCGAAGGAGATGATGATGTGGTATACAAGGTGGAAATGTGTAAGTTTTACCCCACGTGGTGTGCAACGGCCGTCGGCCCATTAATAGGTTAATTGGGGGCACAATCGCTAGCGCACCGGGTGATGTCTGTGCTAATTGTGTCAAATCTTGACCGTTTTGCAAATCAGAATAATCACGTTTGATTCTGTTCCACGCGGTGTGCCAGAGACGCCGGTACAAGCGATGCCGACAATCTTCCGTTTGTTTTAAAGTCACAATATATTTAACGTGAAATGTATAAATAAGCGTAACGCTAACTGATCTAGAGGTCACTATTACCTTATAGGGATGCATCAAATAATTATGATAATTACAGTAATTATAATATACATTAACAAATCTTTATAAAAATAAGAATATATTTTTCCTCGTTTTTTTAATTTTATTTTATACAAGTACGCAGCTGCTTCGTGTGTCCCGATTATACGCTTTTGTTTTATACGTTTTCTCTCCGTAGAATGAGAGAGTTCTGCGTAATCATTTCGTTTGCCTCTTACGTTCCCAGCACAAAAAGGCTTCCAGCGTTTCGAAGCCATGGAGCTCGGATCCGCAGAGAGATCTTTGGACCTTTCATCTCCGCATCGGGGTTTGGCCCCCCGACAGCGGTTTCTCATAATTGAGATTCAAGACAAAAAGGTAGCTGATGTCTGAGCTTGACTTTACCCTTGTCAGTGTTTTTTTAAAATGTTTTTTGTAACCCAAATCACTTCCCAACAGCTCACCCTGTACACGTATAACTGGTCCCCGGACCTGGGCGCGTCGTTGAGTCGCTCGCTGGTGCGTCTGATCCAGTGGCAGAACGCGCGGGCCCACGTGGTGCACTGTCTCTTGAGCCAGAAAATGGGATTGTTCCATCACTATTGCTTCGCTGACACCCCATGGCATGAAGACAGCAAGCAGGTAGTATCTTCGCTGCCACCCACCAGGCACAGCTTTGTGTAGCCTCTGATATTTCCAGTAAATAATGGGCTTGTGATGTAATAAGTACTTTATCGTCATTTCCAGGATCCCAATCCCTTCCTAAATTCCAGCCTTGATGTGGACGCCCTGATCAGGAGCCCCACGCCGCCCCCTAACAAGGAGCAAACGCGGCTCAGTACGTCCGGACGCAGTCTGCCGACGCTGCACTTTTCCCCAGACATGGTGCCTTTCGATGAAGTTCTTCGGGACGTCATGCCGGTGAAACCCATGCATCTCTCCTCGGAACTGGACACGGTGTCTCGGCACGGAGCTCAATTTCTGGAAATTAAAAGCACTGAGAGGAAAGGTCTGAAGTCATAATGGCAACATTAATACGCTGTAGTACGCTTCACAAAACAGGAGGGTCTCTCTTTCGTGGGTCAAGAGGAAGGCGAAAAGTTCAGCCTTTTAAGTTATCCATATTGGGTTACCCGGGGATGGGGGAGCAACTGAGAATTTCCTTCATTGTGACCGAAAATCTATTTAGTTAAACTGACATACTGTTTTTTGATGGGGACCCACGCCATTGTGCACGCAATTGGCCACGCCAATATTTTTACATCGTGTAACAATACCACCAGCGCTCCAAATGCCTTTTAAGCTTATTTAAATAATAACTCACATTAATCCCAAAAGTCACAACTATACAATAAATCTGGCTGCTTTTTTGAGGACATGTTTAGTTATTAATGTTTTAAAGCGAATATAGTTATTTTTTGCTGCTGCCTATGTGTGGTTGTGAGCATTGACTGTGTGATATAAAGGTGTTATCTTGCAGGGCTGTCGGTGTTGCTTTTAGTTTGAACTGCAAAATATTCCTTTTCTCTTTCTCTGTAGAGGTGGAAAAGCAGTTAAAAATCGAGAATTTGTTTGTGACCTGGCAGCAGAGGTCAGCCCAGTCCAACATGCCCATAAGCGTAAGTGAACAAGCACCCCATATCCTTCAAATCTTCTCTTCTTACTTCCCATCTGCCTGCTTTCCATCTGTAAGCTATGTTCCGGTGTTTTATTACCCGATATAATCTCATAATGTCTGCGAGTACTGCAATTAGAACGTCTCTTACAGGCTGCGGATTTAGACGCCCTGAAGCAGTCGGCGCGCCTCGTTCATTACTGTGCCACCCCGCTCCTGTTTGACCCTTCCTTTCAAGCGCAAGTTCAGAACGACCAGGACAGAAGTGGAGGCAAGGTATGGGGGCTTCTTAAATCACATCCCTAAATCGTACTTTGGTGGACGAAGCTAACGGCTGTTAGCGAAACAACATATTTTTTTAGCTTACTCTTTTGAGACCCGTGTATGTGGTCTCGCATTTCTTCGCTCAGATCTCTATATTAAAATAAAGTTCAGGGCTACCCAAAATCATTTTAATGTCACTTTATTACAGGGAGTAGCGGCTTCTGACTTTGTAAAATTTCTACTTAAGTTAGATAGTTGCCACTGAGATCTATGATTATCAAAACACTCTTTTTTTTAATTAAATTTGTTTCTTTTGGGGTTATTTCTATGCAGCAAAACCCCTAATGCATGGATAATGCAAGTGAATTAAATGTATTTTAAAAAAAATCTGCTGTTAAGACAAGAAGAAGAAACTGTTTAGCTGTAGTTTATATTTATATGAGTATATTCTTGTAATGAAGTTTCATCCTATATACCATTTATTATTATTATTATTATCTTTTATTTATATTGCGCCAACAATTTACGCAGCGCTTAATACAATACATATATTCAAGGGGTCTGACAAGATGAGAATTGACAGACTAAGAGAAACCGATAGGTGGCGAGAGCCCGGCTCGCAAGCTTACAATCTTGATACCATCACTAGCCATTAAAAAATCAGTGACAGACGCATGCTGTTGACCATGGTTCACAGAAACACACGGAATGGTTTTTTATTATGTTTTCTTGCGTCTGTGTTTTCTCAGAAGCGCCATCGCTCCAATGACTCCGGCACGTCGGGAAGGGACCGAAGCCATAGCTGTGATTCGGCAGAGATGCCCCCGGGAAAGGGCAAAGAGGAACCGTGGCTTCAGGAGCTGTGCACTGCATTCATGCAACAATATATCCAGTACCTCCAGAGCACCGGCTTCATCCTCGTGCAGCTACGGCCAGCGTCTCCAGCTCGCAGGTGAGCTTCTGACATGAGGGATGAAGGCCATAGTGGCCCTTCATTTCTTCACATAGTCTTTAATGGTGTCACAGTGGTACAGATACATAGATGGGTCACATAGGAATAGCGGTGTCTCTGATCTCTCCTGTCTCGATGTAGAGATGTTCTGCAGCCACAGAGGTAACCTACCTTTTGTATAAAGTAACATGTGTTTAGCACATAAATCATGCCTCTGTATACTATCAGAGTGCCTCGAAAAAAACCTTTTATATCCGGCTGCCAACGCGGTGCACGAAGCTTAGACTAAGTTACTAAAGGTTTGGTGGGGTTAAGGAAGATGTGAGAGGCACACAGCATTTTTATAAATGCTGATGCGATTTTATACAAGGATTTTCCTTTATATTCTACGGCTTTATACTCAACCAAGGTGAGCAACCTGATCCAAGCCTACGTCGTCTGTACCCCGTGCTTACAATGCGAATAGACTCTTATTAGTGTAAATGAATGGCAGGTTATGCTGAAAATGCCTACAGCTCAGACGTGGCTGGCCTTTTTATCATCATGGGTATTGCTGGGTCTTTCTTTGTGTAAGAGGGCAGAAGGCTCCCGCCATATTGCTGCTACAGGCATTAGAGCTTCTAGGACAGATCTCTATTACCAAAGCGGTGTCTTTATTCTGTTTGGTAGCATAATGGTAAACAGCCTCCTTTCACAAATTCTGATTTATTTTCTCACTGTCACCTCTGCAGCACGGCTCGGATAAGGGCTACCCCGGCCTTGGTCCCAGAGAGCAGAGCTACTAAGCCAAAGAATGACGGGAGCCCTAAGGTGAGCGTCTACTCCGTTATTCACAAGGGGAACGTATTGAGTATATATGTAGTCACTCGTGTAGATATATGAAACATTTCTCTTTTAACAGAGCGGCTGTGCTACAGTTACCACCTACCACTTGCAGAGGGCACTCCCTGGGGGTATAGTACTCATGGAGCTTTCCTTCCAGGTAATTATCGCTTGGTAGTAGCTCGCCTGATCCACTCTGAGCCGCTGTCGCGCTTCTTATTTGTTTCACTGTCTTGTTTTCCGTAGGGCTGCTATTTCTGTGTGAAGCAGTACGCGCTCGAATGCTCCCGTATCCCTATGGGCCAGTCTGTCAACTCCCAGGTATCTATATGGCCATAACTACACTCTTACCTAAGGGCAGTTAAATGGTAATATACAATTCTTCATTCCCCTTCATGGCAGCAATATATGTTTTGTGGAATTACAACTACTGACATAAAAAAAACAACACACTTTACATCTTTAGTATACATTTTCACCCAAGAAACAAATTCCTAGGCTTAACATCTATTAGGCTTGGCGACAAGTTTCTCCATGGTGATTGTGATTAGCAGCTTTATACGCTGTGGTTAGGAGAAGCACATAACTAAGTTTTTATTTTATTTAACTTTTATTGATATTCTAAAAAAGTCTTCTTCTCTCTATTTTACATAAAAGAGAGTGTTGTGCTCATTAACAAAAAAGCCCACGCCAATGCTAGAATAGTTGCCGCTGAAGGTAGTGTAACATCAGGTCCTGCCTAATCATAGAAGGGAGTCTAGAATACATTCAGAGGCTACCACCGTTCTAAAAGCTAGACTGCTGCCTATTATCTAACATTATTATTAACCTTAATGTCGCTCTAAATAAAAAGCTGCACCTCCTAGGAAGACTATTAAAGCCAGATCTGTCCGCTGTGTCTTTACATGATAGATGTTTGCCGCAAATGAATAGAGAAGGCATTTAATAGCTAAGACTTCTGATTGGCCGAGCAGATTCATCACTTTAAAAATTAGAATGTGAGAATGTATTCGATGCTCATTTTATGAAGTTTTATTGTATCAGCAGCTCATTAATATTAACATCACAAATGTTCAGTTTTTCTCCAAGTATTGACAGCTGGTATGGGAAAATCAGATATTTTTTTCTCCAATGCCACTCAGCTGAGATCATGCGTAATAACCTAAAACTTTTTTTTTAGTACCCATGTGTTAGGCTAAGTGGGTCCGGTGCCATGTCCTTGTGATTGTTTTTTTTTTCCCCTCGTTAAATCCTTTCTGGTTGATATGACGTTGAGATGAGATGAGCGGCGGGACGTTTTATGGAGGCATCTTAAGGCAGCTCTTCTGTGTTGTCGGCTGTGTCCATCCCCAACTAGCTGTAGACCCAGGTCCCTTTTGTGTACATATTTCATATGCTCTTTTTATCAGGGCACCCTTTCGATGAGACCTCATAGCAGGAGTGCCCCTGAAATTCCCTCCGAGTCTGCGGTATGTCTCCCATGACCAATTACATGTTCTCTGTGCTTTGTCGGCAACGTTGACGGTGGTTTTCTTTTACCTTTCCTGGAAACTTTTGCTTTCTGTAATTGTGAGCTCCTTGTCCCGTAGCCTTACATATCGCAGAGATGCGTTACTCGTCTTCTGTCTGTCTCCCACCAAACAACCCACCCATCTGCACTCTCCTAGGTGCCTTCTGTTGCCAGATATTCCGTGTTCATCGTGTCTGGTGTCTCTGACGTGTAACTGTCTGGGCTCTTCCGCTCTGTATGGTTATTGTATCGCTGTCTTTCTCTTCGTGTGATGTTGACTTTCCACACAGCCTTCCCTTGCACAGGTGTTAGGGTTTGGTGCTGGGTTGAATTTCTCTACCATGTTGGGATGCTCTGGGACCAACATGCCTGGCCCACCAGGATTGGGATTAGCTCTAGAGGCAGGGTGCCCGCTCCCCGCTCTTGTAATGACTCTGTATGGACTGGACTGTTGGCTTGCGGTTTTATGTTGGACCTCTGTTGTGGTAGCACTCGTCTGGGTTGTACTCCATACAGTCGTGGGATCTACCATCCCAAATTGGTGTCGGTGGTTCTAGGATTTGCTCTGGTGACTGTGCATAAGTCCAAGGTATATTTTGGGTGTAGAACAGCTAATAACCAGCACTGATTTGGTATCCTCTCTCTTCTTGTCTTACACGAGGAGCTCCGCCGTGCCCAGGGCACGTCATTTTATCATCAAAGTCTTTCTCTATGTCATTCTGTTCTCTTTGGACAGCTCTCCATGCTCTTCACGGAGGAGTGTGACAAAGTTCGGGACCTGATGCACGTTCATTCATTCAGCTATGACTTCCACCTTCGGGTCTTACACCAGTACCTTCTGGGTTCCAGCATGTGCCTTCGCCAGGGGTACGACCTGGCGAGCTTCCTCCAGCTCTTCATTTCTCAGCACCCGGACATCCCCAAGTACGGACGCAACCACGTGTACCAGGGCATGCTCTCCGTCTCCACAGGGATGATAGCCGCTCACCAGCTGTACAACTATATAGCGGATCATGCGAGTACTTATCACATGAAGCCTCTGCGCATGAGCAGACCTGTGGCCGCAGGGAGCAATGGAAAGAAAAGTGTTAACGGAGAGCAGAACGAATATGGCTTGGTGTCCATCTGGAACAGGTAAGACCAGACCTTAGGCCAGTCCAGCCCTTAGTCGAGGTCCTCTCTTCTTGTTAAACAGTATTTTTCTGTGTTTGTATTCCTTTTACTGTTTGGGTTTAAATGATAGATTTGGCGTTAAAGTGGTCTGGTGTTTTTTTTTTTCCCAAACACAGCTCAGGAACATACAAAGATTCGGAGGGGCTCAAGCACCATGATGATTTCGATGTGTCGCTTCTGGTGTGCCACAGCGCGGTGCCGTTCGAGGAGCAATCTGACCAGGATAGACATGTCCTCAGGTAACGAAACACCGAGACACAATATATCAGTCTGGGATTCACTGGGTGTAGAGGTTATTAATGTTATTAATGGCTGCGGCTACAGAGTAACATCGTTAGTGAGATAGAAAGGAAACAACGTTATGGCGTCGAGTTAAATTTATCCGGTGTAGTCGCTAAGATGAAATGCCGTATTTGCTCGATTATAAGACAAGGTTGTTTCTTCAGACCTTTCTGGAGGCAGAGTGGCATATAGAGGGTTAAAAGGCATATCATGGGGCACAGTGGCATATAGGGGGGTATAAGGCATATCTGGGGGCAGATGTGCGTAACTGGGCGGGGCAGGTTGGCAAATAAAAGGAAATCAAAACAAAAAATATATTTTTCTCAATCATAGCCTTTATTAAATATGAAAAAATAGTTTACATGAATTAATATTTACTGGTAAAACTTTTTTCCTATAGGGTCGTCTTATATTCGGGTTTTTTTTATTTATTCCTAAATGAATATTCAGATTTTGGGGGGTCGTCTTATAATCGAGCAAATACGGTATTTTAACTCACCTTCAGTCTGCTGGTTTATCGAATAGCTCTTTTCGGCAGCATTTTATAATTAACAACTAGTCTAGATCCCTAAATCCGTAATCCGGATAAAGACTGTTTTGTCCCTTTTGTCACCCGGCGCTGTTTGCTGGTTTTACCCAAGAGAGAGACGCTTTAATGAATCTGACGTCCTTTGGGTATTTTTCTGTCTATTTCATCTACGTGAGCTTCAGCTTTCAAAGGGGAATCATTTGTGTGATCCGTTATTTACGCACAAAGCGTCTCTATGGACGGAAGTTTTACATTATTTTTATTGTTTTTTAAATTATTCTGGCATTCCTTGGCCTCTTGGCACCATTTACATTAAAATCAGAGGTTTTCGGTTCTGTAAAGCTATAAAAGTTACTTTTTCTGTAATGCATAGTCTGGCATGTTTAATTTGAATCTATTGACCAGGCTTTGGAATTAAATACTGTGAGTTTTTCCTTCATTTTCTTCTTGGTAAACCAGGCTCCGCTTCTATGTTATCATGACGAGCCAGAGGGAACTGTTTCCCCGTCTCACGGCAGACATGCGCCGCTTTAAGAAGCCGCCGAGGCTCAAGAGAGACGCCGAGGAGCTCGACGGAGGGCTGGAGCCCGGAAAGTATCAAAGGCTTGAGGCGGAGAACCCCGAAGACGCCACCGAAGGAGACGAAGGCAGGATGGGATCCGGGAACTTTTACAATCCGCTGTTGGCTAACGAGGTCAAAACGGCTAACAGACAGTTGGAGGAGATGGTGAAGCTCGCCAAGTGTCACTGCCGCAGGGATAACCTGTGGAAAAGACTCTACCTCTTGGAGCCCATGGCCTCCGATAAACTAAGGCTGGGCAAACTCAGCTCCACGGAGCTGCAGGAGCTGCTGGAGGCTGTGCACGGCAGGAGCGTGGCGGAGATTGACCCTCAGCTGGTAAGGAGGGACCGACCATCACATACACTGCTCTGTGCACGTAGAGGGACCGACCATCACATACACTGCTCTGTGCGCACAGGGGGACCGACCATCACATACACTGCTCTGTGCACATAGAGGGACCGACCATCACATACACTGCTCTGTGCGCACAGGGGGACCGACCATCACATACACTGCTCTGTGCACATAGAGGGACCGACCATCACATACACTGCTCTGTGCACGTAGAGGGACCGACCATCACATACACTGCTCTGTGCGCACAGGGGGACCGACCATCACATACACTGCTCTGTGCACATAGAGGGACCGACCATCACATACACTGCTCTGTGCACATAGAGGGACCGACCATCACATACACTGCTCTGTGCACATAGAGGGACCGACCATCACATACACTGCTCTGTGCATGTAGAGGGACCGACCATCACATACACTGCTCTGTGCACATAGAGGGACCGACCATCACATACACTGCTCTGTGCACATAGAGGGACTGACCATCACATACACTGCTCTGTGCACATAGAGGGACTGACCATCACACCATCACATACACTGCTCTGTGCAGATAGAGGGAGGGTAATACAGTGAGGGTATTAAACATGCATGGGATAGACATACGGCTCCTGAATCTAAGACGAGACCAACGACTGATTAAGGTCTGATTCTTACATCAAGAGAAATGGACTAGACGGGCCAAATGCTTCTTAGATGCCGTCAAAGTCTCTGCCCCAATGCCGCAAGTCTAATACAATGATTTTCTGTCGCTGAAACCATTATTTCCATGCAAGCCTCCAGTATTTTCAAATCCCCAGCTTTTTTGGTGTCACCAGCTGGCCCTGTTGGCTTATAAACAAAAGCAGGCAGTGAAACCGGTGATTGACAGTTTCTTGTGATGTCAGCGACTCTTTCCAACTTCGCAGGCAGTAAAAGTTGCTTACGCCGTATTAAGTCACCAAGTGAAATGAGGCGGCGAGGAGAATACGGGCGCCTGTACGCTGATTCAGCAAGCGGCCGATGCCGTCCCTGCGTCTCTCAGCCAAAGGCACACGATCCCCCAAATGTTTCTTACAAAAGATTTCCGCTTTAGTATATAAGACCTTTTATTTTTTGTGCCTGCATCCCCCCCTACTATATATTTTTTTCTGACTCTCTTGACATCTGTTCTCACTTCACTTTCGTACAATTATAAGGTTCCTAATTCTCACAATAATGAAACCAAAAGACTTGTCGTTTCCCTGTAATACGTATTAATACGTGTATCGGCGTACGTTACCCTCTTAACATGCGAGCTGTGATCTCTGTCCGCAGGATTTTCTCCTGTCGATGAGCGTCCCGTGGTATCAGAGTCTTATTAAAGTCCTTCTGAGCAGATTTCCCCAGAGCTGTCGGCATTTCCACAGTCCGGAGAGCGGCACCCAGTATCTGGTAAGCACGATCCCGTGAGCTGTACGCGCCGGCACGCCGGCTTCTATATTCTCTATGTATCTGTCCAGCAGCGCGGCTTGCGAAAAGAAAGAACAAATATAAAAATCCTTAAAGGTCTTGAATTCCCAACAATGGCTGCTGAAAATACAATAGACAACGGGGTACAAGAACATAACCCTTATTTAACCACCAATCGGGACGGGGCATAAAACGCCCAAAAGTGCCCTTTAAATTATTTCATCTGCCAGTTTACAACTTTATAAACGTCTACAATGAAAGTAGGACTGAGATGTTAGGACCTTAGAGGTCTCGTCGCAAGAAAATATGTTATTGAAATTACTTTGATGTCATCGAGCCAGTAAAACAACATCCCTTCCAGTGATGCGCGTCCGCTGGGGTACCACGCGTTTCTCTCCTGCATGATGCGCGTCCGTCGGGGTCCCGTGCGTTTCTCTCCTGGGTGATGCGCGTACGCCGTGGTACCACGCGTTTCTCTCCTGCGTGATGCGTTATCGTGTTATTTTTCAGGTGGTGCTCAACCAGAAATTCACCGATTGTTTCGTACTGGTTTTCCTCGATTCCCACGCCAGCAAAACGGTGAGTTATTATTTTCCGCACGGAAGTCGGATGGTCGGAGGAAATTAGAGAGAGGCACAGCATTCCGAATATTAAGGTTCAGTAAATAATTGCAGAATGGCACCGAGACCCCGCCACCGCCGCTTTTATTCAGTCGTTTGTTCTGGTTTGCGTTTGCGTCCGTTCTCTGAGGTGGAAATAAGCGGGCAGCGGGATTAAGCCCTGCATTCTCTGATTATTGAAAGGTTATTTTCTGATTCTTTTTGTGCGACTGACCAGGTGAAAGGCAGTAAACATTTTCCTTTGCAAGCTCTCAGCGCACATAAATGGGATCCGGACGCCTAAACGCTGTTTATAATGTCAGCGGGTGGGGAAAATGAAAAATATATTTAGTGGAAGCAAATGTATAGGTCGAGAGGCTTTTTTGTTCTTTGCCTCCATGTCTGAGGCTTCCGCCCGCGTTCTGACACCAATAAACTACGTTCATAAAGAACAATTTAAGGAATTCTTGTAGGGGGCTCCTCTAGTCTTTTTTTTTCTTTTGATCCATGCATTTGGTTATATTTCTGCCGCGTACGTTCACATATGGAAAAAATAACTAGCAATAATGTGAATTATGGTGATTGTCTCATAGAGCCGGTAATGAACCCCAACCCAATGAACCCCAAAGAAGTGTTTTTTAGCGAAAATAACACTTACAGACCCACTTGCAGAGTTCAGAGAGTATCTTTATGAGTATTTCAGCCCGGATGTACTTGGTGCTGTACAGAACTCACTGGTGGTCCCGTAATCCCCCCTCACATCCAAATAGTTACCCCGTTTCAGTTTGATTATGTTTCTCGCAGCCGCTGACGGCCTTTTATGCCTCTTAATGCGATCCCAGTAGGGGGGGTTTGTGTAGACCTGACGTTCCTAATTGGAATTTGCCGTCGTGTCTGTTAATTAAGCAAACCTTTCTATTTGCGGTTATTACATGGCAGCGGGAGGCATTTCGCAGAGTACATTTTTCACGCGCTGCCCGTTACCGGCGGTACGAGAGACGACCTGATGTCTGGCAGGTTTTCTCAGATGAAGCGAGCGTCGGTTTTAATACCAACAATTTAAAAATAGGAGCTCTGTAAACCTTCCAGCTTCCCGGGGAACTCGTGCGTTAAAGCCCCAGACGCCGTAATAAATAGGTTAACGGTGTGGGGGCATCTGGGCCGATGGCTGAGAGATTCATAGATGGAACTCAAAATACATTAAAAGGAATATATAAAGAGCAGTCCTGGTGCAATCACCATGGCAACCAACGGAACGGGTTGATAATTATTTCACTTTTACTACTTTACAACAGATCGGGTCTCGACGCGCAGGCACCAGATCTTGGCTTAATAATAATAAATGCCCTGCTCGGCGGCTACAGACAGCTCTAGGGGTCGGGTAAATGTAAAAAATGGCATATATATATTTTGGTGAATATATGACTTTTTCTTATAATGTGTTATTTATGGCAGAGCCTGAAGGTTGTGTTCAGAGAACCGTTCCCAGAGCAGCCCCAGAACAGCGAGAGTCCGCTGCCACAGCTGGTTTCCACGTACCACCACCTGGAGTCGGTCATTAACACCGCCTGCTTCAACCTGTGGAGCGGCCTGCTGTGACTCCCACTATCCTCAACCTGTGGAGCGGCCTGCTGTGACTCCCACTATCCTCAACCTGGGGAGCGGCCTGCTGTGACTCCCACTACCCTCAACCTGGGGAGCGGCCTGCTGTGACTCCCACTACCCTCAACCTGCGGAGCGGCCTGCTGTGACTCCCACTACCCTCAACCTGGGGAGCGGCCTGCTGTGACTCCCACTATCCTCAACCTGCGGAGCGGCCTGCTGTGACTCCCACTATCCTCAACCTGCGGAGCGGCCTGCTGTGACTCCGCTATCCTCAACCTGGGGAGCGGCCTGCTGTGACTCCCACTTTCTCCAACCTGCGGAGCGGCCTGCTGTGACTCCCACTATCCCCAACCTGCGGAGCGGCCTGCTGTGACTCCGCTATCTCCAACCTGCGGAGCGACCTGCTGTGACTCCCACTATCCCGAACCTGTGGAGCGGCCTGCTGTGACTCCGCTATCCCGAACCTGTGGAGCGGCCTGCTGTGACTCCGCTATCCTCGGACATCCACGTGCCGAGCAATGCTGACAATCTACAGAGCCTCAAGAGATTCGCACCGAGACGAGCGGCCTGTATCAGGATCCAGAGAGGACTGTCACTACACTTTACTAAACATAAGGACTAAAGTCAGGACAGAGGAAAAAAGAACAGAACTCAAGTCCAAGGTAACGCATGGACCCCGGGAGCGGGGGGTCCGACACAGATGCGACTCCCCTGGCCGAAGCCGTAAACTCTCGCGCTCACCAGATGGACGGCGATCGAGTTATCGGTGAACCGAAGCAGATTCCGTTTTATCTGCTGTATTGTTTCTTTTAAACTTGAAGCCAACGAGGCAAATTGTGAAGTTAATTAAGAGATGCAAAATTTTATGTAAATGAAATGTAAAATGAATAGAGAGAGCCTAATTATTGAATAAATGAAAGTATCTTATACGTACAAGCGGCTTTCTGTTAATCAGTTTTAATTCGACTCCCAGCGTTAATTACAGTCGCAGGAGGACATCCCGGAACAAAACAAGTCTTCCCAATACAGCTGCGGCCGGCGTGTGGATGGTGAGGATTCAGTGAAGCGCGGACCCTCTTATTTGTGCGGGGGGAGCGGTGAACACGCTTGCTACACGGTATCCCCAGTCATTTTTCGATTTGCTTTCCGCCTCTTTGATTTCCAAAGCTTTTACTCTGACTTCTCTTGGCCGTCGTGCTCCCTGCAATAAGTCTTTATCCATCCAAGTCCAGCCATTGTGTCCCCTGGAAAATATAAAAACGGGGGGCAGGGGATCATGGCATTAGAGGCAGCGACTGACAGGTCTGTACGGCTGTAGAAGTAACCGTCCGGAGTTACAAGCGATAAATCACAATGTATCTCCGTCTTTTATCATTACGCATTAACCCGCAAATCAGAAACGGCCCGACTTTCACCATTCAGGGAGATAAAAACCTTTTATTTAAAATGTATCGTCTCCAGCCAATAACTTCTTTAAGTGCCAGCGTAATGGGAAGAGATTTAAAGTTTTATTGTATTAATCCTGTTTCACATATGAGGTCTAGCGTGTATATTTAAAGGGGATCCAGCATTTTGTAGTTCAGTACACTTAAAGGGGCACTCCAGCCATCTACCCTCTTTAATGCATACGATAGCTACGTGGTCCATTGTGCAAATGGATGGGGGATACCGAACAGACTTGCCCCTTTCCCACCCCGTAGTTAAATGCTATATAGAGTACAGATATACTCCTCAAGTCAATTCCGGCGCTGACTCGGTGAAAGCTGGGGGCTCAGACCCCGGCGCTCATGCGCTGCTATTGATTCTAATGAGAGGGCTTTCCTGACGCTGATTTGACCGCTTCGTTGGATCGGCAAACAGAAAGCGCCACTTCTAGGTAGTTTTGATAAATTAATGTAAAAAGTTGTTAAGGCACCAATTTCCCTTGTTGACAAACACCCTTGCACGCATACGTTTTAACTTTTTGTTTCTTTTACCTATCTGACCATATCCCAGAACTAAAAATGCAAGCGATCACATCGTTAAAAACCTGCGGCTGAATGTACAGGTTCCTGGGAACGCTCACCTCGCGGTTTGTACTCGCAGCCGACGTGACCTTCGTACCCGAGATCCCGCAGCAGGTTAAACAGATACACAAAGTTCAGCTCGCCGGGACTGTCTGGCTCATTCCGGTGAGGGACTTGCGCAATCTGAACATGACCTGCAAGCAAAAGGTTACAATAAACATGGATTTCTGGGCTACTCCAACATGCTGCTTCCTATGGTGATGGAATGATGAAAGAGCAACATATTAGTTGTTTACCACCAAAATAATTCTTATATTTTATATATGTATATATGTTACACACACACACACTACCATTCAAAAGTTTGGCGTCACTTAGAAACTTCCTTGTTTTTAAAACAAAATGATATTTTGTCCATTAAAACAACATGCAATGGATCAGAAATCCAGCGCAGACGGGGTTAATGTTGTAAATGACTACTGTAGTTGGAAACGGCTGATTTTTAATGGAATCTCTTCATAGGCGTACAGATGCCCTTTATCACTCCCATCACTCCTTAATCACTCCTGTGTTCCAATGGCCCTTTATCACTCCCATCACTCCTGTGTTCCAATGGCCCTTTATCACTCCCATCACTCCTGTGTTCCAATGGCCCTTTATCACTCCCATCACTCCTGTGTTCCAATGGCCCTTTATCACTCCCATCACTCCTGTGCTCCAATGGCCCTTTATCACTCCCATCACTCCTGTGCTCCAATGGCCCTTTATCACTCCCATCACTCCTGTGTTCCAATGGCCCTTTATCAATCCCATCACTCCTGTCTTCCAATGTCCCTTTATCACTCCCATCACTCGTGTGCCATCTGTGAGTGTGATGTCATACTGTCCAGAGAGATACTCGGGTGACTAAGTAGCCGCTCGGCCATCATACCGGCGTAGAGAGGAGACGTGTTTCTCTCGCTGCAGTTCCCTTTAAGCGCTGTATAGACAAAATAATTAGCTCCAGAAAACTAACTGAGATGAATCTTAAGTGCTGGAGCCGCAGAATGCTCGGATGCGACGTGTAATTAGTGGTGCTGAGCCTGCGGGGAAAGGAAGTCCGGCTCAATTGACCTCGGACAAGTCACTCTTTCATTCAACGCCACGAGCTTCAAACATTGATTAGGAATCAAAACACACCAGAGAAAAGCGGTAATAAAAAAAAGAGCCTGTATGGAATCTAGAATTTAGGCTTTTAAAAATAATTTAACCTCACAAAGTGGGTTTCAGGTTTGTACAATGGGGTGGTACGTAAGCGGAACAGCCTCCCATCAGAGGTGGTAGAGCTATCCTAAATCCAAGACGAGATCAAAAGCTTGTTAAGGTCATGCTCAATAAGTCAATAAGTGGAAACACAGCTTTCTGTTTAGTGAACAGACCCCAAAGTTCGGGCCGTTCTATTGATTGCGGAACTTGTAGCAGAATGTTTTTATGCGTTTAAGGTTTTTTGGGCGTCCTGTGTCATTGGGGCCGGGAAAACACGCACACGGTCCGATGCTCACCTACTAAAGGCAGGTAGGTCTTAATATTCTGTGTCAGGTTCCCATCCATGATCTGCCAGTGATACAGATCCTGATATATAACAAAAACACACAAGTGGGGATTCAGCATTACAATGAATCTAAAAGTCTAAAAAAATTAATAAAAATATTTATTTATTAAGCAATTTATAGATTTTTTTATTCCTAAAAATGGCATTTTATAGAGTAGTTATAGTGGGTCTCCAGGACGGGGCCAAGAACGGGCGTCATTCCACCCCAAACCCTTTGGATCCCCGTCATCCATGCCTGCTGCCATTTCTAACGCGTATCCTCTGATCTATAAATCAGGGGCCACGTCTATAAAGACTAACTCTCGGGGCAGGTTCTAAATGCAGAGCAATCACCATAGAAACCAACGCGATGTTCCACCTTTAGAACCCTGCCCAAGAACGGACCTTTAATCGGAATCCAAAGGTGACTGTTTTGACCTCGATAGATTCACCTGATCACCAAACCCGTCCATCCCTCGGCCCCTAACCATAAAACGTTACGTATTCCGACATCGCTCTCGGTACCGACCATCTGCATCTTCAGATTAGGCTTCCCGACTTTCTGCAGGATCGATGCAGCTGAAAGAAAAAAAAAAGGACCATCTCGTTATGGCTGAAGGTCTAACGTCAGGGGCAGAAACCAGGACTACAACTCCCACAATCCCCTGCCAGTCTACCGGCACCACGGGAGGTATAATCCTTCAGCATTGGTAGACGTAGAAGCGGAAGATACCCGAACGCGTCCCACTGGAGTAAGCGCTTGCTCGGTTTTGGAGGGTAGCACACTTACCTTGTTGAGGGGTATTCAGGAAATATCGAGGGTCGGTGATTCGGCAATTAATGGGCTCCAGCAATCCCACCAGCCCCGTCTGGGGAGGAAAAAGATACGTGGAGATGACGTGGCGTGTTCTCATCAGCGTTGAGGAGCACTCCAGCCCCGTCGTATAAAATGGGTGGATTCTGGGGCTTTTATATTCCAAGAAAATTGCACGACTTCCTTTTTTTTTAACCAGAACTGGAAAATTATAATTCTGTGTCGTATTTCCCATTCCTGCCAATAATGTGCCCCCCCCCGAAATCTCATTTCCACGTCCGGACACCTGTGCTGGGGTGCGGCAAGAGGTGGACGGGGCCAGAGTCATGACCAGCCGCCCGCCATACCTGAACACCCACCTCTCACAATGTGCCGTCACAAGGTGTCCGCGTGGGAGATGCAACGGGGGTCCCTGGGCTGGTCAGGGGAGATCGGAGGATCTGTCCAACCACCCCCCAATTCCCACAGCCTGCAAAAGCGGGACTACCTCCTGAAAATCGGGGGTACTGGCAGGTAAGTAATATTGTTCCACAAATGTCACCTACCTGGCCGAGGACATCGGCTGCGTACGCGAGGTTCTCGATGAATGTTTCTTCCATTTGTTTCTCTATAGACGCCCTCTCCGCCCCTACCGGCACCCGTCCAGCCATGATATGTATTCTGCAAGAGAGGAAAATGAATCCTCTACGGCGGGCCCTGCGCTACAGCAAATGTATAACGCGAGTTCCTGCGGATACCGCGATCTGGGGCAAAGGGGGCATTTGTTCTGTAGTTGATAAAACATGCATTAGAAGAGGGTGCAGCTGGGAATAAATAAGGAGGCCGGATGTACCGGCGGCCATACGGAGGGACTGCCGGTTAGCACCGCTCGGCACAGATATTCAGACTGGAAAATATTAGAAGAATAATTGCAGACACAAAATAACGAAACGTTACTCAGCGCCAAGTCGGCAAATAACTCCTTAACTTTTATTAAATAAAAAACACAATGTGACTGAAGTATACAGTGTATAGTATATGGCAGGCTGGAGTATATATTACTGTATACAGTGCTGGGGTTATATTACTGTATACAACGCTGGGGGGTTATATTACTGTATACAGTGCTGGGGGTTATATTACTGTATACAGTGCTGGGGTTATATTTCTGTATACAGCGCTGGGGGTTATATTACTGTATACAGCGCTGGGGTTATATTACTGTATACAGCGCTGGGGGTTATATTACTGTATACAGTGCTGGGGTTATATTACTGTATACAGTGCTGGGGGTTATATTACTGTATACAGCGCTGGGGAGTTATATTACTGTATACAGCGCTGGGGAGTTATATTACTGCATACAGCGCTGGGGGTTATATTACTGTATACAGTGCTGGGGGTTACATTACTGTATACAGCGCTGGGGGTTATATTACTGTATACAGCGCTGGGGGGATATATTACTGTATACAGCGCTGGGGGGTTATATTACTGTATACAGCGCTGGGGGTTACATTACTGTATACAGCGCTGGGGGGTTATATTACTGTATACAGCGCTGGGGGTTATATTACTGTATACAGTGCTGGGGGGATATATTACTGTATACAGCGCTGGGGGTTACATTACTGTATACAGCGCTGGGGGGTTATTACTGTATACAGCGCTGGGGGTTACATTACTGTATACAGCGCTGGGGGTTACATTACTGTATACAGCGCTGGGGGTTATATTACTGTATACAGCGCTGGGGGGTTATTACTGTATACAGTGCTGGGGGTTATATTACTGTATACAGCGCTGGGCGGTTATTACTGTATACAGCACTGGGGGGGGTTATATTACTGTATACAGCGCCGGGGCACTTCCCCTTTAAGGTGGGTTTTCGTACCTCTGGCAGCGGAGATCAGTCGCCCAGCTGACCGCCTCCCGCAGACCTTCTCGGAATCCATCCCGTCTCCCCGGTACGGCCCCCAGCCCCAGCTCCCCGGCTTGGATGTCCCCTGTGAACACACGGGATACATGTCTGCGCAAAGCACTGTTCTGAAAGAGTAGTAGGCTCACAACCGAGATCTGCCAATCGGCATCAGAAACCTGCCAGCTGCGATTGTTGGATCACCTAATCAGTGCAGGCGGCTTTTGGTTGGCTGAGGGTCATGGTATTTGCAGTACAACAACTTAATTTATTTGGCTTCCTATTAGACATCGACCTGAAACGCGACAAAAACCGTCCGATTAGAATGAAATCGCTTCGTATGAACCCTGAATGGAGTTAAACGAGGAGATCTCAGCGATGCGACGCGCTGTCTGTCTTCAGCAGAAATAAAATTGGGTGATAAGAATCGGTCGCCCATCCCCCACCTTCCATTTTCTGGCAGAATAACGCGTATATAAGAGCTCTGCCTTTCTCCACAAAGTGGTTAAAAGCGACGCGGTGGGGAGACGGCAGGGAGACGGGGCGCGGCGCTCCGGGGGAGGCTTCCTGACATTTAAAAATAAATGCCGAAATATGTAAATCCCAGTTTTCTGGCCCAAATCATCCAGAGCAAAACACAACGTTATCTGTAAAGCCGGACGCAGGAAATATTTAAATAATTAAAGGGGTTCAACAAATTATTTCACAGGAGGAGGAAAAGTTACAACGAGAGGCCGGAATCTAGAGAGTCAGAGACGGAGTGTGAGAAAAGTTTTATTTCCCTGAGTGTGTGTACAGATGCGTGTCTGTGTGTATATGGATGGATGTGTGTATGTATGTATGTATTTGTGTGTGTGTATAGATGTATGTATGTATGCGTGTATGTGTGTATATGTATGTATAGATGTGTGTGTATATATGTACGTGTTTGTGTGTGTGTGTATAGATGTATGTGTGTGTGTGTGTATAGATGTATGTGTATGTATGTATGTATGTATGGATGTGTGTGTATATGTATGAATGGATGTGTGTGTGTGTGTGTATATGTATGTATGGATGTGTGTGTATGTATGTACGTGTTTGTGTGTGTGTGTGTATAGATGTATGTGTGTGTGTATAGATGTATGTGTGTGTGTGTGTGTATGTATGTATGTATGTATGGATGTGTGTGTATATGTATGAATGGATGTGTGTGTGTATATGTATGTATAGATGTGTGTGTGTGTGTGTGTATGTACGTGTTTGTGTGTGTGTGTGTGTGTATAGATGTATGTGTGTGTGTGTGTATAGATGTATGTATGGATGTGTGTATATGTACGTATGGATGTATGCATTTGTGTGTGACGCGCTGCTACCTTACAGGACCGCTCTCTGTGTCATGGGATGACTTCATCACTTTGCTGCCCCTAAATTGGGACTGTCCCGTGTGAATCAGAACAGGCGGCAGGTATGTTAAATGGTGATTTGAGTCTGGACAGTTAGACCATAATGGACGGTTATAGCGACCCATTATATAAACATATACACAGCCCGGGGCTCTGTGTGCTCGCCCTGGAGTCTCCGAGCGAAGCCCGACTTCCCCGGTCAGAGTCCTCTTTCTCCGGGCGGTGGAGCCGGGTTTGGGGGAGTTTGCTGACCATTAGCAACCAATACAGGTGAAAAGTAACCCCATAAACCCCTGTCTTTCCTGGTGTCACTTTCACTTTAATGCTGAGAGACTCTCACCTCACCGTTTAGTGAATAAACCCCATGAGCCCTGCACAGCCGGTGACCGGATAACAGGCCCCCTGTCTCACCGAATCGTGTATATATATATAAAAGCAGGGAATCATTATATATATACACAGGCAGATACTCGGTAGTAATGTGCGGCGGTTCATTTGCCGGGGTTAAGCAGCAGGGGCAGCGGCTGCGGAGCGATGGTTGGGCCGGTACCTGGCGGGGTGTTGATCAGCACCAGGTCCACTCCATGCCGGGCCAGAGCCTCCTTCACCAGGCCCCGCTCACACTCGTAGGGCCAGGCTACCTCCACGGCTTGGAAGCCGGCTTGCGCCGCAGCCTGGATCCGGCCCGGGAGGTCTGGCACCTCGGGAAACAACCACGAGAGATTGGCCGAGAAACGGTGGGCCGGCATCGGGGGAGATTACCGGGATGATGCGGGGATCAAGGAGCCGTGTCCGGGGTGCGCCAAGCCAGGAGAGGCCGGGAAATCAGGCGGCTGTGCTAGGCCAGGAGAGGCCGGGGATGAGGCGGCTGTGCTAGGCCAGAAGAGGCCGGGATGAGGAGGCTGTTCTAGGCCAGAAGAGACCGGGGATGAGGCGGCTGTGCTAGGCCAGGAGAGGCCGGGGGGTGGTGTTAAATATCAGCGCTCAGTGAAGGCCGGGACGAGCAGCTTTTAGTTCAGTGCAAAGTCCTAAAAATACCAGCCCTGGTTTAATATTAAACTCCCCTCAGGGGGCAACATATTAACTGCCCCGGAGTCTGGGGTGGCTGCGGGTTCGGGGACCTCACAAGGCAAAGAGTTACCCCAAATGCTGAGGGGATAGAACAATATATAATAACAGAAGGATATAGAAGAATAGGACATTATATAATAACAGGAGGATATAGCAGATAATATAATAACAGGCGGATATAGAAGGATAGGACATTATATAATAACCGGAGAATATAGCAGATAATATAATAACAGGCGGATATAGAAGAATAGGATGTTATGTAATAACAGGAGAATATAGCAGATAATATAATAACAGGCGGATATAGAAGAATAGGACATTATATAATAACAGGAGAATATAGCAGATAATATAATAACAGGCGGATATAGAAGGATAGGACATTATATAATAACCGGAGAATATAGCAGATAATAAACAGGCGGATATAGAAGGATAGGACATTATATAATAACCGGAGAATATAGCAGATAATATAATAACAGGCGGATATAGAAGGATAGGACATTATATAATAACAGGAGAATATAGCAGATAATATAATAACAGGCGGATATAGAAGGATAGGACATTATATAATAACAGGAGAATATAGCAGATAATATAATAACAGGCGGATATAGAAGGATAGGACATTATATAATAACCGGAGAATATAGCAGATAATATAATAACAGGCGGATATAGAAGAATAGGATGTTATGTAATAACAGGAGAATATAGCAGATAATATAATAACAGGCGGATATAGAAGAATAGGACATTATATAATAACAGGAGAATATAGCAGATAATATAATAACAGGCGGATATAGAAGGATAGGACATTATATAATAACCGGAGAATATAGCAGATAATATAATAACAGGCGGATATAGAAGAATAGGATGTTATGTAATAACAGGAGAATATAGCAGATAATATAATAACAGGCGGATATAGAAGAATAGGACATTATATAATAACAGGAGAATATAGCAGATAATATAATAACAGGCGGATATAGAAGAATAGGACGTTATATAATAACGCAGCAACACCCTGAAAGTTCCTTGATTTGGTAATCATTTCAAATTACAGAATATTACAAATAATATCAAAAGTATCTATTTATTTATCGCTATCTATCTAAACTTTCCTTTTTCTCTAACTTCTAACATATAATTTCTCTTGTGCGTATAGCTATATTTTGGTAAATGAATATGAACGGGCACGGTTTCCCAGATCCCACTGGATGCCGAATCATGCGCGGCTACCGGACCTTGTTAAATAAAACATATTAAATGGTTGTTTTTTATTTAATAGAATGTACAATTTACCCCGGTCTATACTGTATGTGGTTCTACGTATTCTCCACGCTGGAAGCCGCCGTCAGCAAACACGTTCCAATAGTGTCTTTAGATAACATACAAAGCTCGTAACGTTATTCCTCCCCAACCCGCAGGAAGCCAAGATATATTCCTCACACTTTGCTCCTTCGACACCCCTCCGCTTGACACCAGTATCAGCCGCCTGCACATGTGTCTCTCCACATTTCCTTCCGACGCGCTGATCGCCGTAACCCAACATCTGCTCGTCTGTCTCGAGTCAGATTTTAATTATTTGTTAGTTTCACGCGCACTCACCTGACGTCGTCTTAACGGACGGGATCGGTAACCGGCCCTGACTGCAAGCATCTCCGACGAGGCCAAGTTTACTGTATAATAAGTCCAAGTATGGCGCATATATATATATTTATATATAAATACATTAAGATAAGTTGAGGAGTTAGATGTAATGTAAGGAACTTTTATTTGGAATGGCCTTCCAGCAGAGGTGGTAGAGGGTAATACAGCGAGGGGATTTAAACATGCATGGGATAGACATACGGCTCCTGAATCTAAGACGAGACCAGTGACTGATTAAGGTCTTTTTCTTTACCATAATGGGGGGTGTCTGATCTGCCATCAAATTGTATCTCTCTGTGTAACTTGGTATCATTTGTCCTTTACGGCTACTTTTGTTACTTTGGGGAGAGTTTAGTAGCTGATGAGACGTTGAGTAGAGGTGATTGTATCTGTTATACTGAGCACAGGGTTTTTTTGTACATTATAGGTAAATAAGATGCAGAATTCACTGGCGAATGAGGTCATTCGGGGGGAGTGAAGTCATGCCGCGGGTCTCAAACATCTTGTATCACTGATGGAGTTGGAGAAACCAGTTATTGAGGTTCAGTACCCCTTTGTCACTGGCAGGGGAGGAAAAAGCTCGGCGTCAGGAGCGCAGCAGGGCCAGGCACGGCAGTGTTATGTTACCCTGCGGTAATATGGCGGCTGATGGCGCCATCATATTCCACAGCGCTGTACAATGACTAACCGGCCCTGGTGAACGGGCGGGGAGACACCTGACTGCAAGCATGAGTCTCGGAATGCAGATAAATCAGCATAGATATCAACGGGCGTTAAACCTCCTCTGGCCGCACATTTCCATGGCGTCTCTCGTGGTGGCACGGCAGCCACCGGCCCGCTGGCCTTGAACGTCTTAATGATGAACGCTCCGGTAGAAATAAACTGATAGACTGAGCCTTTCGTTTTTCTAAAGCCATTATCCGGCCGGCAGAGATTAACGAGCCCCTCCTGCCTCCGCTGCTTGGAACCTTCGCTGTCTGTAAGTGCGGTGATGGATACACTGAAGCATTGCGCTCTTTTATTGCTTTCCGAGGACTCCGCGTGATTCCGGCCGGCGTGGCGATGATAAAATGTTTACGTAAGATTCATTTCGCGAGATTGTGTTTGTATATACTTAAAGATAAGAGAAATATGGATCGTCACGACAACAGATGACCGCGCGTAGACTGCTGCTTCCGTTACAAATAACGACCTACTTTCATGGTTTCAACGATTGGTGTTTTTAGAAATGTGGCCAACAAAATATAGAATGTTCGGATATCCCTGCTTGAATTCAGGTGACTTGATTAATTAGCAAGTCAAGTATTCCATGCAGAGCGCTATTAGAGCCGTTTGGGGAGTCACTACGTAGAATCTTCCCGATGGGCTTTTAAAGGGCCGGGGGTTCCCAGGGTGGTTTAGAAAGTTCCCAGGTATGAAGGTGCGTATACAGGTGCAGAGAACCCGGCGTTTTAATGCATCCGATAGCTGATTGTTACTTTAAATCAGTTTTTTTTCCTTTTTTTTTTGCATGGAGGGACGCATCAGAATCCTCAATGCATTTGCTGTGTATCCCGGCCCCCCAGGTATTTGCTTACAGGAGATGCTTCTCTGTGCGCATGCACATAATACCCCCAGCCAGCTCTAATATAGCCCCTGTGCACAAAGTGTTAAGCAGGGCCAGATTAAGGAGCTTTGGGCCCTTTACCAATTTCACAGGGAGGGCCCGTTCTCTTTATTTTCCCCTTTTATTCTCTGCCTCCTGCCTTGTGTGGGCCATTTTTTCCTTCTTTTCTATTCTTTCCACCTCTTCTATTCTCTTATTTTCTTTTTTTGTTGCTTATCTGCCTTTTTTTTTACATTTTCCATCCTCTTTCTATGGAGCTAACCACAAGCCCAGAAGGTAAGTGGCATTTTTTTTTTACAAAGTCACAAATATAGAGAAAGTGTTTCTTCACTGAAAAGGTGGTAGACGAGTAGAACAGCCTCCCAGCGGAAGTGGTAGAGGGTAATACAGTGAGGGTATTAAACATGTATGGGGTAGACATACGGCTCCTGAATCTAAGACGAGACCAACGACTGATTAAGTTCTGCGATTTCTACATCAGGTAAAACTGGCGACTAGACGGGCGAATGGTTGTGATCCGGCATCAAGTTCTATGTTTGAAGGAAATGATCCGCGTACTCGAGTTACACGTCGTTTGTCCTCATTAGGCATCCTCTTTGATCTAAAGTTGTCGGTGTTTATCAGCCTCGGCTGGCAAAGAAACGGGATTTCATGTCCCCCCCTGAGAAGAATGAGGAGGAACGTAGTCATTCACGCATCTTACCGAAAGGATCCAGCGTGGCAAGCGTAGTATAATGCAGGCGCGGCGAGGGAAGTTTATAATGTATGCAGAGAGAAAAACAGAGAAAAAGGAGAAAAACAGAAAAAAGAGAAAAGAGAGAAAAACAGAGAAAAACAGAAAAGGGAGAAAAGTCCCTTTAAAGGGGCAGTATCACAATATCACAAAAATATTTCTTACCTTTACTGTCCCATTCTGAAGCAGCCAATCAGTGTCAGGAAAGCATGAGTTGCAGTAAGCCTATAACATACATAGAGATGTGTTCGGGGGGGGGAATTTATATAGGGGGCTTCTGCAGACCCCTCATGCATTTAAGGACAAAAGGGTCCCTTAAATGTTTCTCTTACTCTCCCCTCCTCTGAGCTTTACATTCTGATCGTATGTTGCGTCCGCAGTAAATTGATGATGTAATAAACAAGGCATATTGGATTTTCTGATGATATTTTTCACATAGGTATGTGTCACTAGACTTGGCTCCACCTCCTATGGCTTGATTGGCTGTTAGGTTGCTACTGGTGCATGACTCGAGTGTAAAGATCACTTTTTTGTTGAGTTGAAAACTTCCAGTTCCAGATATCATTATAGCCTCCGTCGGATATTCTCCGTCTTATTCTTCTCTCTGAATTTGTTACCCCGTCAAAGCCGTTCTATTATCCCCCCCCATATTGGTTTGAAAAATCCCATTCTGTTTTCATACCAATTTTCCCTTAATCAGGACTGGCCAAAAACAGGACTATATACTTTTTCCTTCTGTATGCAGCGCTCAACCTACACAAAATGCCATTCTGTAAATTGTGGTAGCCTCAAACAGCTGTGTAACGTCCAATAGTGATGTTGCTGTTGGTGGTGGACGCGTTATATTTGTGTTATTGCGCTGTAACCGGAGACATCTAACATTTACAGAAACCTCAAAACAAAATCTATCAGAAACGGAATTCAAACGTGGCAAACCGCATACCCCCTCCCCCTCCCTCCCCAAATGTTAATTAAAAGAAGAAAAAAATAAGACAAGCATGAATGCCTTGGAAATAATTAGAAGCCGAGTAATAAGCTATACTGTTTCATGCAAATACAAAGACTGCAGGGAGATTACCAGCTCTAAGCCGCCGTCTAACGTAGGGTTGGGCAGACAGGCTTTCCAGCTGTTGGTCGGAGGCTGGCTAAGCGTGTTGGGAATTGTAGTCGGACAACAGCTGGATTGTCAAATGTTACCCAATTCTGCCAATCAGGGCTGCTGTACTAAATTCCCTTTTGCCTTCTCTCTTAAGGCTTTGCATTTCCATATAATTGGTTTGACGAACGGTTCTGTAACAGTAACAGTCCCCAAAACGGCTGCCCCCCAAGCGCCCGATCTCTGCCGAGGGGATCTATCAATACGGTCCTGTAAGGAAACAGTTAAAAGAAGACTCCTTTTGACGCACGCATGGTGCAGGGCTTCCTCGGGCCCCTATTGCTCCTGTAACAATATCAGAATGCCATATTTGTAATGATGCTTCTATTAACTGTTTCATAGCTGGATAAGTTAGTGCTGATTAACTATCTGGGCTTCCATTGTTATGGAAACAATGACAGTGATGGGTGTTACTGTCACGCAATTACTTTACAGCTTCTGGCTGCTTAATCGGGTTGCCTGAGGGTGACCGGAGTTGCATTGAAGTCGTAGCTTATAGGCCGCAGGCTTCCCAACCTCAGCAGCTTGATGGTGGTGCAGCTGAGGGTGATGAGGGGTACAAGTTTTCCCCTCCATTTTGCAGACCACCCCAACTCCATTTCCCTTAATATATTGCCTACGTATGAGACAGCGCAGGTAATGCAAGCACATGCGGAGGGGGGCCGCGCAGACAGCAACACGCATGTCGGTCGGACCACCTGTGCATAAGTAGGCTGAAATTACCGAAACGAAATGTATCCGAGGCCTGCGTGTTCCCGCAGCAAAGCAGGGGAAGGTGTACGGTGACATCTATCACACAGAGCATCTCAGCAGGTTCCAGCGTTTCTATGGTTACCGAATGAACAGGACGGGCATCTCTTCCGATTTTCTTTGCTATTTAATTTATTTATTCCCTCTATATCTCGAACCCCCTCCCTGCCGCTCGCTCGCTCCTGTCTCTCCCGTGTCTATAAACGTGACACGATCAAACATACAGGTGCCCACGGGGGGTCAGAGAATAGGGGGGGGTCATTGACACAGGTAGGGAGGTCTCGCCGAGCCTGCCAAATTTAAATAAATAAATAACTTTCTCGGGGAATAAAATAGATTATCTTCGCGTTTCCAACTTTCTCCTCGGGGAGCAGATGACACACCGGGTTTCGGAATTATATTTGCAAACTCAGGCAAATGCCGGTGATATACATACGATTACAATATTCATCTGCAGCTGGAAATACCTGAACTCGCTGAGGCGACAGAGAACTCGTCGATTAACCAAACAATCCCGGCCCGAAGTGGGAGAGTAAACAGAATAAATGATATTCTGAGAGGAACCGACCTCTAAAACAAATGTGTGTTTTCCTCAATAGCCTCTTTGAACAGCCTCTTGACCTTGCATGATATCAGTCCATTCCTCTCTTAATTGTATTGTATTACCTAGATATATAGAGAGGGGGGGTTCACCTTGAGCTGCCACTTGTCCCCTCTAGATCAGCCGTTCCCAAAAGCCATTGTTGAGCTTCAAAGAGCCTCTCCAAGTTCTGAAGATGGAGGAGATCCAACAAGACCGAGCAAGTTTCATCTCCAGAGAAGTGCCTTCTTCTGGAAAGTCACACTTTTTTAACCAGAAAGTTTTAATCTTACCGCAACCCCCAACTTTAGCTAATTCACCCCAGGAAATGTACGTGGTAACCAAAGACGTACGGCTGAGCCAGGCTTCATCTGCCTTTTGGACATTTTCCACCACCAACGATCTTTAAATTTTAGATTGGAGTTGTGCGTTTCCAGATCTCAGAGGTTCACCTTCTTGGTCCACTTGGCGTTTTATTTAATGCAGAAAAAGTATTGTACATGCCGTGTATCTCTCGCAGCAGAGCTCAAATTTCCACCGGATCCATGAAGGACCTTCAAATTCCACAAATCCAGATACTCAGAACAAACTATCAATGTGAGGCTACATAAGAAGCCACAATGGCTGCAACCAACACACACCAGCGTGAAAACACAATGGGATGAAGGGAACCAGTCTCCACCAGTTTACTGCAAACAAACCCACGTTCCCATTATATTGGGGACAATCGTTACAAGAGTTTCTTGGACAAAAGAAGAAGCCACAGATTCCCAAGATCTCCCAAACCTTCCACCTGGCCTGCAATACGTGCCGGGAGGTCAGGGATTGATCCTTAGCCTATAATCACATTGTTTCTACGTGCAGAATATCCGTGCTTTTGGTAATAAGATTCCGTTCTGGTTTTCTAACAAAAACCTCTAATTGAAGATAATACCTTTTATTGGACCACCATGGTAGAATCACATACGCTTCTGGGATCTATTGTCATCTGCAGCCATCTTTGTGGTCAAAAAATCTTTTATAAAATGTTTTATATTTTTTTTTATTAGCCCAATAAAAGGTATCAATACAGCTGGATCAATTTTTCTACAGGCCAGTGCCATCAGGAGGTGTAAAAAGAATAAGACATCTAGTTTATGCATTTCTTTTCGAATAGCGAGGCTTTTATAATTAAACCGTACATAAGAAATGTGTATAAATAATGTGTATACCGGCATATATTGATGTGTATTGAATTTCAACAGCCAGGATGAATTACGGTTTTCTCATTACCTCTCCGTAGGTCTAATTTCCAGATACATTGTGTCCTTTCACAAATACAGGGATCCCTTCCCACAGCCGCACGGCGATCCCGTCCTTCCGGATATCCTTCAAGGTCTGGCAAAAATAATCATATTGTCCTTAAATACAAGGGGAAATCATGTAATTGCGTTCAATTCATTCAGTGCTAATGATTCGCTTGCACGCCAACAGATGGCACTCAGTCTCCATTCTCTTATCATTGGGGATCTTGCAAGGTTTTCTGGAGAATTGGCTGTCAATGGAAGTAAGAGTTCTGAAATAAGAAATGCTCAGGATTTAGTGAACGGCATACGCTGTAGCATTGGCCTGATGTGAGAGGAATATTCGTGTCTTGACGGTATGGGAGATTCTCCTACCCGATGAGCGCATTGAAGGACTAAGAAATGTCTCGTAGGACACCCGGACATGGTGGAGGCCTCACCAAGTGGCATTTAAAGTTCAACTAATTCGTATAAAACAAAACTCAACGTGACCAACATCATTCTCCTAATATAATAACAAAGGCACATATTTCCAGGGACAATGAGAACAGGGTGACCTGTAGACCATTTTGATACATTTGTGGTAGAGTAATATGGAGTAATAATATGGGGTAATATGGAGTAATAATATGGGGTAATATGGAGTAATAATATGGGGTACATCTTCAACCAGGTATCTGGGGTATCAGCTGCACTGGGGTCCAAGGGGGATTTGTGTTTTTTTAGCCACAAATCTCTCTTTTTCTGCCACCAATCCATCCATCCATCGTAGGGTTTTGGTGTATGCTTGTGTTATATAATGTACTCATCTCGAGACCACCTTCTAGATCACCATCTGTGATCAAAACTTAATTGTAGCCAATCTATATAATTCTTTTCTATTGATAGATATTAAATGAATGACCAAATACTCCCACAGGTAGTGAGGTATGGTCATTTTTAGCAGATCTCAGCGATATAATATGTTGTGATGATATTGAAGGTTTATTTATATGGGTTTAACCAAATTCTGTTGAGATGGGTTCCTGCAAAGCATTGATAAACTCCGCAGGTCGTACTCTGAACTGTTTCAAAACCTTTTCCAAGTTCAACTGGTCTACAACTTTTGCAAACTATGATAATGGTACAATTTAACAGACGATATGCGTGTTAAATGAGTAGATGCCAAAATTTAAATAAACTGTCGAGCATAGATAATGGACACTTGGTGTATAAATTTATATACAAACGGTTACACACACATTAATGTTCAAAGGTTTGGAGTCACTGAGCTGTTTTGATGGAAAACAAGGAAGTTTCTGGCTGTAACATAATTGCAAAAAGGCTTTTCTAACGACCAATTAGCCTTTTAAACTGAAACTTGGATTGGCGAACACAACGTGCCGTTGGAACACAGGAGTGATGGGAGTGATAAAGGGCCATTGGAACCCAGGAGTGATGGGAGTGATAAAGGGCCATTGGAACACAGGAGTGATGGGAGTGATAAAGGGCCATTGGAACACAGGAGTGATGGGAGTGATAAAGGGCCATTGGAACACAGGAGTGATGGGAGTGATAAAGGGCCATTGGAACACAGGAGTGATGGGAGTGATAAAGGGCCATTGGAACACAGGAGTGATGGGAGTGATAAAGGGCCATTGGAACACAGGAGTGATGGGAGTGATAAAGGGCCATTGGAACACAGGAGTGATAGGAGTGATAAAGGGCCATTGGGACACAGGAGTGATGGGAGTGATAAAGGGCCTCTGTGCGCTTATGAAGAGATTCCACTAAAAGTCAGCATTTCCAGCTACAATTTCCAACATTAACCCCGTCTGCGCTGGATTTCTCACCCATTTCATGTTAATTTAATGGACAAAATTTGCTTTTCTTTCAAAAACAAGGATATTTCCAAGTGACCCCAAAATCAGCACCATAAGGATGGGCCACAGATTTACAAGAATTAGTTGGGCCCAATCACACATTTTTCTATAATACTAGAACCTAAATTTAAATATTCAAGTACAAAGATCTTTTTTTTTCTTTCAAAAAGCATTTTTTATTTTCTGCTGTAGAAAGAAATGTGTTTTTAATGAGCAATACTAATTTGCCCAATAAACATCAATTTATTGAACTTTGTGTAAAAGATCTGCAGATTCAAATCCATAAAATCAGATCAGGCTGTAGTTTGTAGCGGAGACTAAAAAAGAGATAGCGGTGATGAGATGGTGGAAAAGAGGACTGTAATGTAAGCAAAATATACTTTTTAGTTTTTTTTTGGTCATTTACTCTCCGCTAAACCAAAAAACGACCAAGGAGAGTAATCTTTTTTTTTCTTTCTTCTCGGTGATAGAGACTCTTTGAGGTCAGCCGTTAAAAGGGCTTGTGCTGGAACCATAAGAAGTAGCATGGAGTACCGGCAGGATTACAATGAGACCTGGGGAAGGCAGATATGATACCGGCAACAGTCAGTAATAGAGATAGTCCGAGGAATAATGGCTCAGTCATCGGGAACTGAAACGAGAAAGGATCGTCCTCGGATAAACGGAAGAAAAGATTTACAAACCAAAGATTGTAGCTGATGTGCCGTCAGACCGAGAGGTCCTTCTCCACCGCTCAGCTTCATGGCATCTTTAGTAGGAACCCAAAGCCAAAAGTCTGGCTCTCTAACCTTAAATACCAGGTAACGGAGGCGTTCTCTCCAACCCAGGACCTGTGGGTAACGGACTCTGACCCAAATAATTCCCCATGATTAGAATTGTTTTCCCTATTGTGCTAAGAACGTATATTTAGATTAAACGTTTAATAGATTTCTTATATATATATTCTTTATCGAGCCAGGGACGTCCTCAGGTTTTGTTCAGTATAAACAAGAGAAAAAAGACAGCATCGTTTTAAATGTCATAAAGCTACATTGTTATTGTATAATTGGCTGTTTGCGTGTGTCTGTAAATCCGAGTGCAAGCTCAGGGGACGAGAAGAGAACCATGGGAACACGGCACCCTGCTTCCTGTCTGAGCTTATATACCACGCTATCATCTCATATTTCTGTACAAAGTGTGTTAAAAAACGGGTATTGTATTGTTTAATATAATATTGTCACTGGACCACAACTCCCACCACATTCATCCGTCTAGTGTGTTTTACGTGCAGTTTGACCAGCAGGGTGTAAGAAATCCGCAGACTCAGCTGAGAAATGCCACAAAGCAGAATGCTAGTGCTGTGCTAGCGCAGGCAGGTCTCCAGATATAACATTATATCCTGGCACAGGAAGTGGGCCGCGGAAGGAAGCTACGGAGGACACGGTGCGGCCCGCTATAGTGTTAATGGGCCAGTTGGGGAGATTAGCGATCTCAATTTTAATCAGCCCATTGAGTTTCAGTATGCAGCTTCTGGGCACCAAAACAAGACCACGAACGGCTGAGCTTTTATGGGCTTTGCAGATCTCACGCATCATGGTTTGTTTTTGTATTTGAATAATACATCATTGTGATATGTAATAAGTAATATATAATTACATATAAATATATAATAATACTACATATTGTATATATTATATATATGATAAGTAATATATACAGAAGACTTGTGCACTATTTTTTGTAGGAACTGTTTCGTGAGTTTGTGCGAATCAACGAAAACGAGGGTGATCTCCGTCGAAGCTGGCAAAAACTAATTGCAAAAGTGACAAATATTCATTAGGATTCGTCCATTTGTTGCCACGTGTAGCTGTCATTATAAGCCATTTTGGGGCCATTTCAGGCCGTTTTAGCGCTCTCCGATGAGGTGGGACTGTGTGTGGGAGGGTACATATCAATGACTGTTGAAGTAGCCAAAAAATGGGGTGGTCTCATTGATGGTTATAGCTGTGATTGATGGGTCCAACAGCCTGTGGGAGTTTTTCCTTACTTTTTTTCACTCTGGCCAATCAGCATTTACAAGGGGAGGGACAAGCATTAAATATAAGTGTGCTGATGTCATCTTAACTTGTCAGTAGCAGCAGTTACAGATTGATGGGAGTTATAATATATATTATTGGGGAAATGCAGTCCTGTGCAGACGGGGTTAATGTTGTAAATGACTGTTGTAGCTGGAAATGGCTGACTTTTTAAAGGAATATCTTTATAGGCGTACAGAGGCCCTTTATCACTCCTATCACTCCCATAACTCCTATCACTCCCATCACTCCTGTGTTCCAATGGCACGTTGTGTTCGCTGATCCAAGTTTAAGTTTAAAAGGCTAATTGATTTTTTAGAAAACCCCTTTTGCAATTACGTTACAGCTAGAAATAGAAAGATGACCCCAAACTTTTGAACGGTAGTGTACATGTCACATGTATGTGGGATATATAACGGAGTAACTGACTCCCTTCTTTGATTTTATACGTTCCGCATACTGTAGGGGGCAGCACTTTACCTGTCCTGGTCATCAGCATGTGAGATGTCCTAAAAAAATAAAAATAATGGAGGTTGTAATTTCCCTAGCCACGGGCGATGTGCTTTGCATGCTTTGGGTCCTTAAGAGTTAAGAAAGGGCATCATAAGAGATGAGACCGAGGAGCCACGTTCTGCGTGGAAATGGTCTGTGACGCCGTTTGCCGATATCAGGTTCTCCCCGATGCTCTGCACTTGTGACAAGATATGAAGAGAGAGCAAAAATTGCAGGATAAATGCTTTTATCAGCCTCCCTCTCGTCCGCATCGCCCTGCGCATACTGATTCATCCTCTTATCTCGCGCTCTCTGTTTATTCCTATCACTCTCTCTGCCTCTTTTACCTTCCCGCTCATGTAAATATATGTAGAAATAAAGATGGTTTTCTTACCAATGCCTGTGTTTCCCCTCGATCAGCCCTGCTTTCTACCAAGATGAAAGTAACTGTAAAAGTGATGCAGTCAATTTAAAAAACAATGCGTCTGCAAATGTTTTCCGAGCGGATCCTCTGACCCCCCCCATCCCAGCAATCTCTGGGAAAAACCTTTTTGATTCCAGGGATCCGGTAACAAACTGTAGAGTAACTGGCGGAGCCAGGAAGACCGTGGGAATAGCCATCTTTAGATGATTTGGGACAAGTAGCTCAACAAGAAATTAAGGTTATCCCCGTTAGACCTAATTTGCGGCATCCCTTGACTCTACATATGGCTCCCCACATGGATGCATATGAGACGGGACAATAAGGAAGACGATTATGCTGTTGGGGGACAACATAAACCATGTTTTTCCAATTCCCATATCCATTTCACATGCTATTGACCAGCACATGTAAAGTGCTGCCCCCTGGAGTACGCAGGCGGTATAACCGAGTAACTTATTCCCTTTGATGAGTTATACATACGATATACTGCAGGGGGCAGCACTTTTCATGTTCCAAAAGCAACACATGTCTAATGTCTCCTGGAAAAATGGCAGAAGGGTTCACCCCAAGCTACTTTGCCTAATCAGGGACATCCGGTCCGCCCCTGGTGCCTCTCTTTCCTCCCTTGATGCCCCTCTTTTTTCTATGAGCCCTAAAAGCCCCAATAATGTGTACAGAAACAGCAGAACATTGGTTTTATAAATTAAATTACAAAAACCTAAAAGCCTTGCCAAAGCCTTACCCCTTATCATGCCTCCAACCCCACTGAAGCCAAAACAGATGGTAAATTCTGATGAAATAATAATTCTTAAAAAAGAAAGTTTCAGGTCATCGTAAACCTACCTCTGCAAAAACTCACACTTTAGTGAATAAAAACACATTATCCAGGGATGGAGAAGGAATACACTATAAGGGTTAATGTGCCTTTCATGCAAGAACAACGTTTCTTTCCCTTTTTTAATGAAAGCAGTCTCCTGCCATTTCCAGTCCTGCCTTATTACACTGCGCACCCAGCAGACTGGCTCTAAAGTGCCCTGTGATGTTAAAAAAACATCATTTCTGCAGTCTTAATGTTTAAAATATTTTGGGTTAACTGGAATCTGCTTAAAAGCTGAATCAATATTCACTTTGGCCACCGCTGCTCTCTGCCCATTACTGCTCCATCTCCGCATACTCGTCAAATGAAGCATAAACCACTCTGAAAAGTCTTTATCGATACAGCCAGTGATGGTGATGCCTCTGGGTAGGAGCAAGAAGTGATTCGCCATACAGTCCTCTGGTGTCTTCGATGGTTAATAACCCTTTAAAAGATGGATAGAAACGCAGATACAATGTATGCGCCCATCATTAGTGCACTCTTTCATCTCCTCTCCTTCTCTATCATTCTACTTTCTCTCCTCTACCTATTCTTTAATTTTTTTAAATAAATTCTCTTTTTTTATTAAGTTCCATGCGTCATTAAAACATCGTACAGTTGTACATATAGCAAGGACCTTACAAGGTTACAAAGCAATAATATTCCATAGAAAGCCCTAAGGTTAAAGACAAAGGCCATCGCTCTTCCATATGCAACACATGTTGACGGTAAACAGCCATGTTGGTCTATGGGCATTCCAGAAGCATAGGGATATTATACAATAAAACCAGAACAATAAGCACCCTTTCCATATATATATATATATATATATATATATACCGGTATATCACATAGTGGTCATCACATGTGGCCAATATATATATGTATAGCCGCTTAAAATGTTGGCGCTATATAAATAAAGGATAATAATAATAATAATAATATATATATATATATATGTATATATATATATAAAATATAAATAAATAAATATATATGTTATATATATATATATATATTAAATAAATATATATATATATATTAAATAAATATATATATTAAATAAATATATATATATTAAATATTAAATATATATATATATATATATATTAAATATATATATATTAAATATATATATATATATATATATATATATTAAATATATATATATATATATATATATATATATATATATATATATACGCACACACACATACATTATATTATATATATATATATATATACGCACACACACATACATTATTATATTATATATATATATACGCACACACATTGGCCACATGTGATGACCAGTACCATCTTGTGTCTTACCGTCAGAGACAGAGAACGAAATAAGACATTATTTCCTAAACCGTTTTATTTAATCTCCGCTGTTTGCCGTCTGAAGTTTTGGCTGTTTAGATCTTTATTAAAGATTTCAATATCGTGCCATCCGGGAGGTTACTGCAAATTAAAGGAGATGGGACTACAGAAAAAAAAACCATTTGTAAATTGAAAGAAACCGTCTGAAAGTGCAGACGGAGCCGAGCAAAGGCTACGAAAAACATCTCTGTGTAGAAATAAAAGGTACATTCTTAAAATCTGCTTTCTGCTCTTAAATATTCGATTCTATGCAGACAAAACATTCATTTAGAACGTCAGCATGTTTGGCAAACAATTACTCGTGTCTGTACATTTACCCGTTCCCCCGCATTTTTTTTTAACTTTTTAATAATATTTATTCAAAACAAAAGTAACTTTTATTTTTTTTGGTATAAATTATGTCTAAATTTGGGAATGGTTTCTTCCAGAGTAGGGGGGGTTTAAGACTGCTGAGTCCAATCTTTTGTCTTCCCGTCGGGAAAGCATTGGATGAGAATGAATGATGTTAATATATAATGGAATTGAAATTTCAGATTAACCCCCCCCCAATTTCCAATATCATACACTTTAACCATATTTCACAATATTATTCCCCGGCTACCCCCCCACACCTTTTCAATAAACTTTTTACGTTAGTATTAAGTTAACCCTTTGATCCTAGAGAGGTACCTGCTAAAATGCAATAAATAATTTAAAGGGACAGTCCAGCCATCACATGCACTTTCATTCATATAACTTTTATAACATGGATATTTTATTGGGATTGATAAAACAATTTGGGGATTGGGATAACCAATCAGATTAAGGCTTCATCGGCTAAAGTTTACAGGGTTTGAACTTTGGATACCTTTACCCCATTCATTTATCATCTTTATACATTTTTTTGGTAAGCCCTACAACCATTACTTACGTTCTATTATAATATTTTGCTAAAAAAAAAATAAAAAAAAGACAAACTGGAGACAAACTGTATTATTTTTAAACTCTCGATCTATTACTCTTTGTTCCCAGGAGTACCAACTAATTACCGTATGTCTGGATGCTCAGTAGAACACGTGCATCTGGATCGTCTGTCATATTTGATAAAAAGAAACCAAAAAAAAAATGGTAGCAGGTATGAAAAGCTAAATCATCAATTCGTTTTACTGCGTAAAAAAATAGAATTTTCTATTATTTTTGTTTTTTTTACTGTTTGCTCTTTTTTTGTCTGATCTAATAAGTCTGGGCATATCAACATATTCCCATGCAATAAATTTCTTTCTAATAGCCTAACACAAAGAAAAATCCAATAAAGTGTGCAAATAAGCAGAAGGATTTTTTACCGTTTAATATCAATTTCTCATGTATTTAGAGGTTTTCCCCTCATCGTCGGATCTGTTTGGATTGGAAAATGACCATAAAGCTTAAAGGGTAAGTAATGCTAAAAGTGGATTTTATATAAAAACAGCACGCTTATAAAAGTTGTCTGTTCTTCCTTTTATTGGCGCCAAGGGTTCCGAATACATAGAAGGTAGATAATTACAATGTTCCTGAAATAAGAAATAAACATTTAAAAAAAGCTGAATTTTGATTGGCTCCTTTGTGTTTTGGGCTAAACAGAAGCCGAAGGATAAAAATCATAGTTTAACCCATTATAAGCATGTGGTCATATAGCATATATGTAGTATTACCAGTAACCCCCCCCCCGAAAAAGGTGCGCCTCTCCACCTACTTCTGCTCAACTATGCCTCCTGTTATTGATAGCCAGGCGTTACTCAACCAAACTCTAGTTGAGGGTTGTGGTCAACAGAGCTTGACCCGGAGTCTCAGGGTTTTTTGCCCCAATCTCAGAGTCTCAGGGTGAACGGACAGATTCTCAGGGGTCAAAGTCTGGGGCTGACCCCTTCCTATTCTATACTGCTGTGATCATATCTAAGACTCACAATGGGTGCTTACGACCATTATGTTATGGTTGATATTCCTGCTTGAATGTAGGTGACTCCATCTTTAAAGAATGGCAATGTCAATGTTACCTTAAGGACCAGAATGACACTAATTTGGAGGGCCACTACATAGAAGCTACACCATGGTCTTTTAAAGGGTTAATATTTCAAGAGTCTCAAGGTCAGCGCATTTCGATAATTCCCGGGTATGGTTGTGGGAGTTATAGTTGAACGACCCCAAGAGACCTGCCTGTTAGAGCTCCCAAATCTACACATTAAGATTCATCTGGTGCCTCCATTTCTGTTGTAGGTGGATGCCGCCTGCTCTCCATATCTCTGTTCCTCGGAATTCTGCGCAGGGAGGGTACATCCAGAGGAGATGGCTGCCTTAATATGATGACCTTCGTGGACCTCTCTGACCATGCTGAAAACAGTCCATCTCATCTGCCACGCTCTTCTCCATTCTGCTCAAAAGCCATAACTGCTATTGAGTCGCTCACCGTAGGTGAATAGATTATAGATGTAGTGGCTGTCACGCATTAAACATCCCGAATGCTGCGTCTGCATAAAAATCAGTCATTATCGTCTGACCCAGGGGTATCCAGCTCCGGTCCTCAAGGGGGATAAATGAGAACGGTTTTCTGAACAATGACGCATCGAGCGGTGATCTACAATGTGTTGGATTAGATGCCAAGTAGAAAAACACAACAACAACAACAACAACATTTTAACATTTTTGACGCTTAAAGTCCAAGCTAAAAAACAGTAATTTTCAGCCAACCGGCGCCAAGCAGGTGACCTCCCGGCGTCTCCATCCAAGGCGAGATCCTAAAGATTTACAGAAACAGCCCAAGCGATTTTATGATCTAAAAGATTCCCTTACCAGCCATGCCTTATCAGTGTCGGTATTACATATTCATAAATTATTACTGCATTAATAAAAATATATAAAACAGCGTATTAATAAATCCCGAGTATTGTCACCTTTATTACATAGGTTTACTTAGCAAGCTGTGCCTTCCTCAGGGCAAGAGGGACAACTAACCCAGCCATGCGAGGTAGCCGGAGACGGAAAGTTCCCAGTTATGGACAGGAGTCCAGGGCAGGGGGCCATCAAGGATGCTTTGTGTCTAATTTTCTGAGTAAAGGAAGCTTTATTGTTTGCCAGGAACCGCCGGGTTTGGTGATGTCCATGGTCCATGGGAGAAGGACTAGTCCCACTTCTCCCAACCCCCTTATTTACCTCGCCTCACAGACTATGATGAACCGATATTTTAGCTAAAGAGGGCCCTACAAAGCCAATAGAAATCTGCCGGCTTGGCTGTGGTTCGGCCATAGGTCTTCTCCCGGCCAAAGTAAATGGTTCGTAAATTTAGTTGAACTCAACTACTCTTCAAGCAACTTGGTCTCCAGCGCTGGCTCGGTAAACACTGCGTCCGGGGTCTGTTCAGACCCCTGTGTGATTCCGCGGCAAGCAGTCCCATGGATTTTAGTGCTTTCCTGATTCTGCTTGGCTGCTTCAAGCCACATAGAGTACGTTAATGTGCATTCTTCTTTGGTAGAGGCGTCAGAGACATTAAACTGTCCGTGTAATGCAGATATATGCATAAACGGCATAATGTATCTTCTTATCCGATATTTCAAAAATCCCATTTGTTTGATAATTTCCCATATTTAATGTTTTTCCCTTTCATAACTTAACCCGTATCTCTAGATTTCGACACTTGATCATTACTTGAGATGCACCAGATAAAATTCATTGCTTTTTTTTGCCGGTGACATAATGATACTAATGATGTCATTAGAAAATAAAAATACATTATTCAGCATAGCGCCGGGCTAATAGTCGCAGTATCATTGTGAAGACGTCTCTTATCAGGTTAAACCATAATTAAGTCACGTAATCCCTCAAAATATTTACCCTGTGAGCAAACACCCGGGCTAACAGCTCTCATCTGTATAATTAATTACTGTAATTAATGCGAGGAAGGCAGCTGCTGTTAATTTTCTCTGCTGCCAGATACCCTGTAGAGGTGGGAATCTCTAGAGGGAGTGACCAAGAAAAAGCGATAGCCGAGGAGGGTACGAAGCAACAGATGTATCGAGTTACAAACGGAGAAACGAACCTTTGGGTTTCTAGCCTTTGGCTATCACTAGTCGGACCCCAGCGTTCATAGAATTTAATCGAAACCATTCGGCCCCCCGTCTAGTCGCCCGTTTCTCCTGCTGCAAAGACTCAGACCTTAATCAGTCGTTGGTCTCGTCTTAGATTCAGGAGCCGTATGTCTATCCCACGCGTGTTGAAACAGTCTGCAGCAGGATGGCTGAGGGTCATGGAGTTGCAGCTCCTGAAACTTTGCTTTTCTTTCTTTTATTGATCGGAGCCAGAGGCTGTACCTCGTTGGCGTTCAGACGCTTAACGTAACCTCGTGGGGACACAGATGGGTTAAGCAACAGGGTAGAGGATTGAAGGAAAATATCTTCTTAAGAATATCAGAAGATATATCTATAAAGTATGTATAGAAACAGTGACATGCAGAAGAATCCATTAAAGAACTATACCAAGGAATACTAGATAGATAAATATATATATATATATATATACACACATATACCGTTATATATATATATTTATCTAGCTAGTATAGTTGTTAAATGGATTCTTCTGCATGTCACTGTTTCGAATTGCTGTCTGAAATGTAACCATGCAGTTACTGACAAAATCTAAAAAAGTTTGGAGCTCGAATGCATCCTGAAAAAGGAGCAGCTCACTCACTCCGTCATCAGGGCAGACTGGCAACGGGGCAATGGTCCCCTGGACTCCCCTGGACTCCAGGCGGAAATGATGTCAATTATGGCGGATCTTCTCTGTAAGCTGAGTTCCCTGACGCACGTCATGAGTCCCCAACCTCTACCTCCTCCGCACGGTGGGAATATCGATGCCTGGACAGCGGCACCTAACGTGTTTCATGCCTAGTGGCTCTGAACCGTAGACATGTCAACACAAGAGTGTCTAGCTGAACATGGATTTTATGCAGTATTTGCATCATGTCTGGAGCCTGTCTGTGCTTCTATCATTGAATCCCCCCCATTCTACGCAGCCCCCTTTTGATGGTTGCCGTGAGCCTCCATTTCCCCTCCTTGCAAAGTTTTAGACAACAAAACCGCATAAAATAACACGGCCATTTCTGTAAGAAGAAGAAAAATATACCATTTCTCACTCTTTAAGCCGTAAGCTATAATTTTGTTTAACGCTCGCTGTATGCCAATACTTAGTAAATAATACATCTATTAAATACATTATAATGGCAATATGTTGGAACTCTTAATTTGAATCAGCATGTGAGGTCATTTCATATCAAGTAGGTATATAAAATAATGGCAAACACTATAAGAGGATAATGAGAATTGATTGTGTTCATGCGCGAGGTGCTGCTGCAGATGGGGCATTTATTTTGCCTGGGAGTACTTTAACATGCATTCATCAGAAGCTGGTAGAAACTGCAGCCCTGCAGCTGCCCCTCCTCTACAGCATCCAAGGAGCCAGTGCTGGAGGTAAGTGTATCACATGCAGGGAGACGTGTTCAATGGATCTGGGGGACAGGGGCAAATGCATATGGGGCAATTAGAAGTGGGGGGGCATGAAAGCCTTAAGGGGCCACGCAGCTGTCATATACTTTACAATGCACATGATGGCTGGAGTGGCCCTTTAATAGCAAAAAGTAGCTGGATCTCCGTTAAATAGAAATGCCTGCGCGGGGTCTTCGTTACATTGTGCGTTTGCCCCGGTTTACTAAATACAGATAAACATTGGGTGGAAGCTTGTTTCCTGCTTCTATTGTCTGGTTTTTGTACGGATCGTAAGATAGAAACATAATTTACCAAATTTCAGAGAAAAGATGTACCGGCACAGCAGCATTAATAGATACATCGTTTCTGACAGTCATGGAAATGAAAGAATCTGCCCGAAATTGACAAAAGTTGCTAAACCTTTTAAACGCTGCGAAAAAAGCTCATGTAAAAAAAAAACACCAACAGATGTTACGATGCTCCGAGGCTACAGCTTTGCAAAATTCAAGGAAATTTTCACTAACTATTATTTATGCTTATTTGGAAGCGGCCATCACTTTACGTAACCCTGAAAAATGTCCTGGAATTGATCTCTGGGGTTGCGTAGTTTAACTCATTGTTGCTTTCGTGCTACCAAGAGAGGGCTGCGAGCAAAGACGGCGCAAGAAGTACAGAAAAGTATTCTTCTTGTATTCCATTATTTATTTTCTGTCTATAAACCGGAGCACTATAGCGGCCTCTCGGTAGCGCTGCCCTGGGTCAGGCCTAGGGTGACCGCATCGGCCGTGTTTTCCAGGACACATTTTATTTTTACATATTGCTGACCAGCCCAGATAAAATGCTGCCCTGCAGTGTGGGTGATGTATATCTGACTAATTGGTTCCCTTCCATCAGTCTATACATCCCTCATACTGCAGGGCAGCATTTCATCTGGGCTGGTCAGCAATATGTAAAAAATTATACGTGTCCTGCAAAACATGGCCGACTTTTTCCATCATACGTTATCGGGCCGTTGCCCTGGTATAAAAAAGGGTATGTAGTGTCCTGCCCTTGTGAGCTTACAATCTACGACGGTGAGATACAACTGAGAAAAAAGCAAAGCTACTTCTAGGACAAGAGAAGAAAGTCGAAATTCTGCGTTCCATTTGCGAGTAAAGTCTGGAAGCCGTATGAGAAGGGGCCGGGGTATGGAAATAATGCCTCCCGCAGCTGATTTCCGCAGTTACAGTATCGATCGCAGGAGGAGGGAAAGGCCGCCGTCAATATTTATCTGACTATTAGAGGATCATCATTACAAAAAAACACATTTGCTGCTTTGTACAAACAGAACCCTGTAAGCCAAGTTGTTCCTCAGGAGTGTCGCTGAGTTGATGAGGTCTCTCGCTAACCGTAAAAGACAGGAGTCCAAAATATTTATCGCTGGCCTCCGTGCTTAAATCCTGTTCCTTGTAAAGCGCCTGTGGTGCTTTCACATAACGATGGCAAATAAAGCCATCCGTGACTTTCTCCCACGCAAGCCGCCTCACGTGGATAGACTTCCTCCCTTCGAACATAGATTGCTGGTGTCGTTTTCCATGGATGAGGCCGGCCAAGCTTTGTCTTGGGGAGCATTAAAAATAAATACATTACTAAAATTAACTTTTTTGATGCTCGAAAATGATTAGATATGGGTGAGGATTACAACATTTAGACTGGCCTAATGCCTCTGTGCTACAGCGACCCAACAACAGATTTAGGAGAATATACACTCTGCGTTCATTATCTCCAATTGAGAGGGTGGTAGATAAATGGAACAGTCTCCCATCCAAGGTGGCTAATACAGCGAGGAAAGTTAAACATTCACAGGATAGACATATGGCTCCTGAATCTAAGACGAGACCAACGACTGATTAAGGTTTGGGTCTTTACAGAAGAAAAATGGGCAGACTAGACGGGGGCCGAATGGGTCAAATTCTATTTTTCTATCCTTTATTACAAACATACAGAGTGAACAATAAGCCCATAAAAAATCCATACCCGAGTATGTTCTGTAACAATGTATCAAGTTTGAATTTAAAGAAGAGGGAAATCATGCCTTACCTGTTGAAGTTTCGTCTTAATACATCACATGGATTGCCAATAATGATTCTAGTTTGTACGGCAGACGCACTTTTTTCCACCAAATTTTGTGCAGTTTTTAAAGCCTGGATAAGGAGGAAGAGCTGATTACGGGATAGGATGTAGCTGTTTTTCTGACACAGAGTAATGAGTGATCTGATTCTAAGAGCTTTAATCAGCCCTGAATCATCTTCAAACAGCCTCTTCAATGCAGCCATCTTCCTCCACCTAGTGGGATCTCGTTTAACTCCTTCCCTGATAAAGAGGCCAACGGTTCCATTAAAAGCCGGAGGCATCAACAATCGTCCATTATCATGATTCCATTTGATGCTTTCACATCCGTCTCTCTGGTTTGGCAACAAATTACCTGCACCTGAAAACTGGTCATAAACAGACCTACAGACACCATCTCATCATTAGCTTTAAGACGTTCTCCCTCTATGAGGGTAAACTACATGGAGATGATTGTATTAAAATTCCATAAGAAGGCTGGGCTGTTCCCTAAAAGGCCACGTTGCAATATTAATTTATTTTAGGCTACCGGAGATAATTGGGTGTGGGATGCCACCATAACCCCAACCTTGAAAAAAGCCTCCCCTGGACTTTACTAATCTGTCAGACTTACTGTCCCATCCTTCTACTTCTTCAGGTCTCCAAACTTCTTGACGTTTCTTAATTCCAGCTCTTTACTTGACCCTCCTTAATCGGGATTCTGCTCTCAACGCTCTACTGAGTGTTTGCTAATTCTTCCAGACGGTCTTTGATGGTGTCACTAATTGCCTCACTAGATGCCTGTAAGATTCCTAAAACCTAAGGACTTTTTTCAGACTTTCATCCAATGGTAAAATTCTCACTCAATGTAAGTAGTGAAACCATCACCCCTTCCTCACACACTCACTGCCTCACCTATGCCTCTGACTTCTCATTAAGCCCTCATACTCAAGCTGCTTTCAAGAACTGATGCCTACATCTGAAACATGTTCATGCATTCCTTATCTCCCGACTTGAGCTGCCCCATATCATTTGTAATGCCCTACCTTGGCTTTTCAGGGGGCTATCACCCAACAGGTAATCTGAGCCAACATCTAACCTACATGTGATGTCACACTTTAGGGCACATAATCTAAATGATACTTTGTCATGACATGGAACAGGTGTCCTGGTGAAGGGTCACTGAATAGTGATGTCTATGAAGTGAACGTGCTACATTGTAAGCTAACATATAGATTGTTACTGCCCCTACAGTCCATACTAGGCTCTCTCCAGGACCTCTGTTAGGTTTCAACCCTTCACTCCCCAAAAATGCAACTATCATTAAAAAAGTATAGAACATTTTGAAAACAAGAACTAATCATTCAGTCACAAAGCCACAATTAAGGAGGGGGACACATTGCCAGTGAAAACCGTGGCACCCCACGACAGCATCCCCACTAGTGCAGCCCCCTCAATGGTGCAATAACATTCTCCTTCATTTGGTTTGCTGGGTTCTTTCCCTTCCTCTTGAGCCCAAGGCAGTAATTTTCCCTTTAATTCATTCGCTAGCTCCCGCTGTGCTTGTGACGATGCATCTTTTGTGATTTATGCAAATGCTTTTAATCACTTAAGGCGAAAAAAGGAAATTTAGGGGTCTGTGGATGGCAGCGGCAAAGGCATGGAAACTAAATGTAGCACAAGACTTTATATAGTCTCCTTCCGTGTATGTCTGACAAGGACACGAGTACCTACCGTCTATCTGTATATAAGAACATGCAATGGATGACCCTATTACTATGGATTTACTATGGAGAGATTATTTATTTGTCCACAATTTGCACAGAATCACTAGCCCGGTGCTAAAATGTTTAGTACCTGGCGGCAGGACTGGACTGGCGATAGCGGAAGGCCCTGGCACCTTCAGTCCAAAGGCTTGAAAAGTCTTGGTTTTCCGGTTTGTACTCCACCCAGACTCTGCCAGCACATTAAGCTTTCTTTAATTAACATACAATTAACCAATTAAGTAAGAGCCATGCTGTGCAATATGTTAATTGCAATTGAAAAACTTGGTACATCTGCTGCCTTTGTACAAAGTAACGTAGAATTTGACAGCCGATAAGAGTCATTCACACCCTCTATTCTGCCAAAAAAGAACTGCGTTGGGTTGGCCAGGAATCGAAATTGGCCTCCAGCACGATAGGCATGAATTCTTCCACCGAATCACCAATGGAAAAACTTTTGATCTTTCCCAGGGCTGACCTAGGGCAAGTCTCCCAGCCGCCCCCACCAGGTGCTCCATGTCCTAAAGGTGCCCAGAGCGTAAATGTCTCGGTTTGGGACATCAAGGACACTGGAGAACCTGATTGCCAAGACTGCCCCCACCACTGGACCTGCTGCCCAAGGCCTAGGATACGTCCCTGCTGATAGCATAGTGGGGCAAAATAAATAAGAGTCCATTCCTCAAGGGCCAGCTTGACCCCTGAGTATAGAACTTCTTATTAAGGTGAAGGCACTGGGGTCTCCTGCACCTTTACATGCCAGTGATGTGTAGACCTCCATTGCCACATGGCCTCCTTGCAATGTTCTGACCTTCTTCAGGTATAGTGGGCGGGTGACTATTTCTGTAACCACGCCCACTTACGATTCTTGCCTTATCCCTCACCTCTTACCACACTCCCTAATCGTTGCCGGTATAGGCAAGCGTTGGGGGTATAGGGTAGCGTAATATACAATTAACGCTACCAATTAACCCTTTAAATACGTAACGGAAACCAAAAACAGGCTCGTGGTAAGTTTCACGGTAAACCATTTTCCTAAATACATTTTTGTTAGTGAAAGCAACTGTAAACTAGGCAGAATCTGTTTATGTTTTACCAATTTACATATTTATACATCCCAGGAGTGAATTTTCAGCCTGACAAAACACGCTGCGAAAAACCGGTGACTTTATGGCTTGGGTTTGCGTTAATGTAAAAGCGCTCAGCCATGCAACAGGTTGGTTTTAGCACTAATTGGCAGTAAGCAGGTATTATAGCGAAAAGATTTGCTGCATTTAGAGCCGCTTGCTAATGACAAGCCTGTTCCTTAAAGGTAAAGAAGTGCCTGGAAGCACAGAGGACATGTTTTTTTTTATCTGTCCCTGCTTAGAAAGGGGTGAGAGGTTGGACATACCACTCAAGTGCCCCGCTTTAGAAGGGAAAGTCCCTATCTGCACCCAGATGCCTCCGTCCATCTTTTCTGTTTTAATATGCCTCTTTTTTGAAAGTCTCAGTAAAGCCTGGCCCGACAAATAGGTCACAAAGTCTTGTTAAAGCCCTCCTTGTAGCCACGTCCCTAACCACCTCCATAAATATTTGAAACTTAAAATAAAATTTGAAATATTGGGACGTCTAGATTTAGCTAATAACAAAAATGTAATTTATTCCATTCCTGGTTGGGATATAATAGTCGTAACCACGGTGAGAAGGATTAAATATTAAGTCTAGAGATTCTTTCTTCAACTTCCTGTTTTGTTTTACTTCAACTTCCTGCCTAGAACACTCAGGAAGTGAAGAATGCGAAGGAAAATGGCGCTCCCCTGCGGGGCAGAAAATAAGCACTAAAAGTCGAATTATTGTAATTTCTGCCGAGGCATGATGGCTTTTATGGACGTATTTCTGAAAGTTTACAAAATGTTCTTCCAAAGAAAGGAAAATGTAAACATTATCTATAATTTCCCTTTAATAACTCATCTTACCGGCCAGACCTCCATAATGTGTCATTTTATCACAAGGAAACATTATTTAAGAATCCAGAGTTCAGATTTGAGCATCATCAGATTCTAAGCATGATTGTCTTTTTATAGCAATATTTTCCATATTTCTGGTTTTATCCGCTGTACAAAGTCATCTCTTTACATTGTTCAATTTACATTTTGTTTCCCATTTGTCCACAACAATTGCTATGGATACCCGCAGAGAAATAAAAACATTGCAGCACTTATGAAGCCCTTAATAATTCTGAACTCTGTTTGAAGGTCAAATAGGACAATTTTGTCTGTTGGCATTTTTAACCCCTTAATGACAAAGCCCGTACATGTACGGGCTCAGAATGCATTGTTTTCAATGGGTTTAGGGACCGCCCATTGTCCTTAAGGGGTTAAAGCGACCCCGTCGATGTGACACCGGCATTGTGTACACTCCGTGCTAGCATGGAGTAGCCTCGATTATAATATTTAATTTGCATATATTAACACGGTGATAAAGAATAATAAACTATATTTGCCCCCCCCCTTGATACAAATATGTTCTTTATTCATGTTTTTAACACTGTTTGGGTGACAGGGTCCCTTTAAGAATACGGAAAAAATTTTCTGCCCTGGGCGGCAATAACGCCGCTGGTACCAGATCATGAGTAGTAGGGTATTATCCGTGTTAAACAGAAAAATAGATATAATTACTATATAGGATAGACTTTAATAAAGCTTTTTTTTAAAGAAGGGGCCGAATGGGGGTATCTACTCATTAAATATTTTGGCTAAATATTTATCTAAAAACAGCCAAGTCGGCATTCCGAAGATTCCGAAGAATATTAAAATTTGTTCAGATTTTAGAATACAAAAGGACTTCATTACACAAACGAAAGGATACTTTGTATAACCAGCCAGAAAAAACAGGGACGCCGAACGCCACGACCCCAAACGCTGGCCGCGGACCCACCAAGACCACGGTGCTCAGAAACATCGCGATGACGTATTAAAAATACATTCTGCCGAATGGCTTCCTACGGAGAACAAACTTCTGACATTCAGCAAACTGTAAATTAACCGAATGATTCATTGGCCGACCGAAAAGCCAAATATAATGAATGATAAATAATGGTCATTCTTGTACTCTGCCTGTAGGACAATTCACCTTGAAAACACACACTTGGGGATCCATACCCTCCCTTTCTACGCTTGGGGCTGGCAGAACAGGCAAAATCAGCAATTATTATTCCCTCGTAGAAAGGCTTATAAACAAGGAATGAATATTTTAATTGATTTGGCAATGGAGGACGAAGTCCAAGGTTGTGTGTTATTATTACCCTGCCTGGATACATGCTTTCAGCAATGTGATCACGCTTAATGGCTCATCTATCAAGGTCTGTAATGCAAGGAACATAGATCAGACCGACCAAGATTAGCCTTGGTCTTATTATCACTTATTATCACGAATTCTTTAAGAAAAAAAAAAATTAGGCATTTCATACGGAAGACGGAAAAAAAAAGAACCAAAAGTATTAGAATGTCCAGCGTGGGAGAAACACGGGAGGATCGGAATTTTACACACATGGGAATAACATTTGAATACTCCAATGGACCACATAAAATTGAATTGTTCATTGATTTAACTAAACTCATAAGGGATTTAGAAAGTAAAAAAAGGCATTTTATCATACAGGAAAGAACGAAAATGAACTGTCAGTTGGGAAATTGCTTTACCAAAGAAAGACCCTAATTATCTTAAAATCATTCAGGAATTAAAAAAAGAAAATGTTAGCGAATACCGGTATATTAGGGGAACTTCAGAATCTTCAACGATATCTAGGAAATCCACATGCTTCAGCCAAATTTGGGTTTTCTTCCCAAATACCCCAAAGTTGCACATTTCGCAGGCGGAGAAATTATTCCCTAAATAGGTCAGAGGATAATAGTAATTGATTAATTTACTGAGCGGAGATACGACTGTCTGATCTTGTTTCATCTATTATTAATTGTCTTCAATCCAACTTATTCTTTATTCCAATCTGGAAGGGTTTTTTTAGTAGTAGTTTAAGAAACTTGGTTTCCACCCCAAGTAGGAAATTATCTATCAGGTGATCTTGTTTCTCGCTTATTGAAATCAAACAGGGGAAAACCACCGTACCTTTACCTGCGGAGATCCTTAGTCGCTCATGAATTGCCCATGGACGCTATGATCTATGGCCAACGTCCGCAAAACCTCTCTGAAGTTCAAATAATCAAAACCGGAAGCTCCCCATGGAAGCAAAATAAAATCCACATGTTTTGGGTTAATATGGGGACTAATAATCCTACCTTAATAAAATCTGATTATTACAAGTAATATTAAATTTACACTCAGAACATTAAAAAAAAAACTTGAAAATGGACAATAAAGCCAGGGGTGAAGAACGTAGGAGTAATCCGTAGGATTTGGCGTCAGTTCTTTTAATCAATTTAGATTTCTTGGGACAATAAGACACCTGAAAATGAATATTTCATGCACTTTAAGCCTCAAAATGTAAAAATTTTGGTCTATCGTGGCGACAGTCCAGCGTTGCCCAACGATCGAATTAATACCATCCTCGTATTAATTTAAATGTCTTCGGCAAAGCAAGAAACCAACGCATGCCGCTGACAATATTGTCCTACTTTAATGTCATTTTCTTGCTGTCTGGAATATCTTTAATATTAGGGGAATGTGCAGAGGAAACTTGTTCTGCCAGAGGCAAAGATTTCTCGAGGGTTTCTAATAATTAGATATGACAGATGTCACCTCCCTCTCGCTGACGGGGAAACGGATGAGAAGCGGCTCAGAGTGGACAGGACGTGGAGAAACTTTCCAAAAGTATAACAGAATTTTACTTATTCTTCCCTCCATCCTTTCTTTTTTTTCTGTTCATGTCGATACTACAATGTTCCATTTTAATACTGAATACGGGATAAGGAGGCATGAAGTGTGGGTTGGGTATTAGAGGTGAGAATACAAGTATATTAAAATATTGGGCGCTCAGTTCAAAAGCGCTTGTTTAAATATATATAATATATATCTATATAATCTAGTTTGAGAGAGAGAGGAGAGAAGAGAGGAGAGAAGAGAGGAGAGAAGAGAGAGGGGGGAGAGAATAGAGAAGTGAGAGGAGAGAAGAGAGAGAGAATAGAGAAGTGAGAGGAGAGAAGAGAGAGAGAATAGAGAAGTGAGAGGAGAGAGAGAGGAGAGAGGAGAGAAGAGAGGAGAGAAGAGAGAGGGGGAAGAGAGAGAGACAATTGTCATGTGAAGCAAAGGCAGATACTGATAGGTTGTCTCCGTCAAACTAAAAATCGGCATAAAGGAAACAGTCGAAATGATCTTCTGTGACTTTTCGCAGATACAATAACTATAATTTAATCCGACTCTCGAGGCTTCTCCGATCTGGATTGATCTTTTCCTATTTTCAATGCTAATTTTGCTCACCTGTCTTCCTTTCTCTAGATCTCATTTTTCTCTCTATTTACCTCTTATTTTTTGCTATATTCACGTGGGAAATCATCTCTGCGTCCATGTACCGTCGACAGTCCGCGTGCTTTTTATTGTAGGAACCATGCAGGTATTACTAGTCCGACAGAATGGAATAAGATGTGCGGTGGATGGAGGCATGGCTGGGTAATATTAATGAGCAGAGAATGTATGGAATCAATAACTAATCTAACTAGTACAATACCGGCATGGCATGTAATCTGCAAAAAGCATGCGGTATCACCAGAATATATGATATAACAGAGGTCTGTTCTAAAAATGTATCTATTCTAAGATAACAGCCAGCCCTGGCCATCTGGGACACTGGGCAAATGGCTGGTGGGCCAGTGGCCAATGGGTCCAAATACTTACAGATACTGCGGCTCCAGCAGCAGATAATATAATTTCCCATCCGGTGGCCTTAAAGTTCCCGGGGCCCTTAGTCATCCTTTGTCCAGCCCTGCTAACCTAACGCTTGGAATGAAACACAATTAAAAACATTAGCATAAATCAATAAATGGATTCAATTTTTTTAATCTATATACTAAATGCCTAAAACAGCCCCTTTTCGGTACATTTTTGTACACAATTGTTCATCATTGATCAGAGACATCTCTCATCAAATGAAAGGCTGGTTTGGAGACTCCTGAAGTTTAGTAACAGTGATGTCTATTCACTAAAAAGTCAAGCGGTCAGTTGAGTTAAGAGACTTGTCTCTTGTCGCATGCCCTCGCCTGCAACCACGAATAGATTTACTATGTTGTTGACGAGGGCATGCATCTTTCAATTTTGAGAGTCACAAAACCCCCCCACCATGCTATACAATTAATTAAAAATAATAAAAATAATAATAATAATAAATCAAAGTCCCCAGGACTCCCTGTCAGCCAAAGGATTGTAGCTCAAGGATGAACTCCACCAAGACTTTTTATGAGACTTTAACTTAATATGTAACTGAGTAAAGCATTTAGTATCTATTGTACTGGAATAATTTCATTTATTAACAATTTCCTGCTGTTTCTATACACATTATTGGAGCATTTAGGACTGTAGAGCTCTGGTGATACCCTCATACCCAGCAAAACTTCTGAGGAAAGAGGACCACCAGGGATTGAAAAGGGACTTCACTTTCTAAACAACCACGCTTGGGAGGTCTGTGCTGGGGGACATATGCATGTACTACGAGATATAGGCACAGAAGGGTATGGATAATGTAGGCGCAGTGTGTATTATAGGAGGTGCACGGAATTTTGGTATCAAATTATGTGAAGGTATAAAAAATATGCAGTGAAATGGAAGAAGAGGACAAATGCATAATAAAAGATGCTATTTTCTGCACGGACATAAATTGTATCTGTAGGAACGTGGGTCATGGATGACATTCTAAGGCTCTTATCCGCGGTACTGAATTGTTTGTCAACTTGGCTACCATTCTGCCTACAATGCACGAATACGGAGATTTAATTAGTCTTTGAAAATGTCATGCATTAGGTCGCCTATTTTATTTAACGGGCCTGCTTTCTGGTAACATTCATGATCTCAGTATCTTTAAACCCTCGGTATCTCTTATATATAAAGTTAAAACGCCCTTGTCTTTCTTGACCTTCTCACTGTCAAGTTATCCTTTTGCGCACGCCAAAGAAAAATCTTCTGTCATTACCGGTATATTTCACTTGAATTCATTCCTCGCTGCCTAGAAAGAGAAGTAAACTTTTTTACAAAAAAAAAAAGTCCATGACACCCTGATCTGCCCTATCTTAGCGAAAAGCACAGTCTATGTTATCTTGCAAGCAAAGGAAATCATGACACAGTAAGAAAAAGAGATATTAGCTGAAACCCATCATATTCACATTGTTCTATTTATTAACGCTTTCCTCGCGGACGTTTAATACCCCAAACTACAGTTTCTTTATTGGAACCTTTTGGGACCTCAAGGAGTTAAGGTGTGCAACAGTCTACTGATGGCTGCTATCAATTACATGGAATGTTTTATTTCGCTTCCCCTTGGCCAGAGGATCATGAAGCGAAGTCCATTGCTCTAGGTACGTGCCCCCCCCCTCCTACGTCCCCTAACTGATAAAAGCTTTCTATATCCATAAATCATCATGGAGCCAAGAACAATAGCTGTCACGGAACAAGCTCTCAGCAGTAATCTGTCAACAGCCTAGAATTTTATTATTACTGAGAAGTTGAGCAAAGCTTTCTCTAATTGATTAATCAATATCCTTAATTGAGTTGAGGTTGTTTAATGGATAAGCTTCACTTGCTCTTTCTGTATTTCCTGCATTCATTGACCTGCATCACCAAGAGCGTACATGCGCGGTGTCTGCAGGCTATACGCTGCATATATAAAGGGCATATCCGCATTTGGTCCTTAAATTGCACCCCGCAGGCCTGGCAATGTGAGCTAAGAGAAACGTGGCTCTGCTCTCGGTTGTCCTAATGGTTTTATGAGCTTTATAAGAGATGCTACACTGCGTTTTGTCCTGGAGCTTATTTTTTTTTTTTAAGCGCAAGTCACCCTTTTCCTCTGGATAAAGGCCTGAGAGGGAACTTTTGTTATTCAGCTAATATTTCTCCTAAGTGATTCTTGGGTAAAGATTGTCCTCGATGCGCCGGACAGAGAAAATGTACTGCAGTGCGATTGTTCGGAGTCATTTGTCAAAGGCGCTTATATAATAATATATATAAAAACGCACTGTTCGTTCTTTTTCTGAACGTCTGAATTTAGAAGCTGTATTTATTACACGGACATTACAGCTTACGTGTTCTACGTCCAAATGGCATTTCCGACTAATGGACCGTCACAAGGATCACGTGGAGAATACATGTTTACGTTCTCATCTACGCGGTCGTTGCTTGGTACGGTTCACAATATTTTCCAGATTTTCACATAAGAACCTTGATTTTTTTCCTAGTCGCATGACCTAGAGCTTACAGCCCGTGCATTTTGTAGCACTCTGGGAGTTATAAATGTATACAGTTGTTACTTTTTTCACAGTAACAATGTCAATTGTATGTAGAGACAAAGAGAAGTTCTAGATTCTAGTCTTAAGTGGAAAGTAATGTAATAATTGCACGTAAAGTTATAATTATCTGGTTTGTTATGACACAAAATACATTATGGGAGGTAACTTCTGTGTCTCTTGCCTCTTCAGACATACAAATCACAACAAAGACCATACTTTATCACAAGCATTGATCTCAGCTACACAAATCACACTCTAGAACATTCAAAAACAGACGGTGAAACAAAGTCATTGACATCTACTGTATCAGTCTCTTCTAAGACTCGGACTCCAGTGAACCACTCCATCATCTACCAACGCAGAACGTTTGGAACACTGGTGAACCTTCCCAGGAGTGGCCGGCGACCAGAATTAATCGCGTCGGCGACTCTTCCAGGAGGTCCACAAAAGAACCCAGACAAACATGTAAGGAATTGTAGTCCTCACTTGTCTCAGTGAAGGTCAAGGTTCCACTTCTGCTGGGAGGCTGTTCCACTTACGTTCTCAGTAAAAACTTCCTTATATGACCACTAAACATCTGACCTTCTAGTTTAGGATTATGACCTCGCTTTCTATCATTGACATAAACTTCCCTCCTGTGCTTTGTTAATAGACGGCGCTGATCTGTTCCTACTAGAAGATTTGGTTCTTTAACCAGACGTCATGTTCATTAAAGAGCTGACTGCTCCTTCTGAAGTTTTGGGAATTTACATACATTTTAGTTACTGAGCCTTTTCCCCGCACAGTCTGTCCAATTCGACGTCCACTTTGTGTGAAATAAGCACTTTCTGGCGTTTCGGCTACGTGGAACATCTGCAACGTGTACCTCAGAGCAACTTCAGAACATCTGCTGTTGGGATAAGCGTCCTGAAGTTTTCCTTTCCGACGCCCCAAGAATTCATGATTTATTTCTCCGCACATCTGGCAGAGCGCAGAAGTCCGCGAATCGGCCAGAGAGGAGGCTCTCGAGGGCTGCTAACGCTGGACATTTGTGAGTGTTTCTACAAAGTGACGAGACACAGAGAGTTCCAAAAAATATATGTTTCTGGGAATAAGTAAAAAAGCTGGGGAAAAAAAAATACATCAAATAATAATAATAATAACAATAATAATAATTATAATAATGCTACATTTGTTACAGTTTATTACAGATTCCCCCTATTGTTGTTTGGCTAACCTGCGATTCCCAGCATGTACGTTTTAAAAGTACATTTCATTTAAGTAGTGTTTAGAAATCAACGTCATTTGGCTATCTTTATTATAGACGTACAGAAAATTGCAGGGAGAAAATGAAAATTTTAAGACCCTATTACCTTTACAACATGAGTACAGATGCTTTGAAAAAAAAATGAACACAGGGTTTTAGCCGCAATGGAGATCGGTTTCCACAAGTTTGTGATATACGTAGCGCTGTTTTAAAGGTGCAGGGTCTGCCAAGAGAGAATAAATATATTAATTAAAGGCGATACCCACCACGAGTATGGTAGGTAGATCGCTGTGTGGCCAAACCAAATTGCCTTTTGTAGCATCATTAAAAAAAAAGGGTCACTTAATAAATGTTACCCCCAGGTATACTTCAGCTTGACGGTTATTAACTGGCATGGTTTATCCATCTTATTCCTTTTCCTTTTATCCTTGCTGTATATTATTGGCCTTAAGAGTGTTCATGCTAATGTGCGGGGATATTCTGTATGTCTCTCTCTGTTAAAAGTTTTCCTGTTACCTGGCATGTGTTCCACTTTTTGCACTTGTCTCTCATTCCAGCTCATTAATGTACCTGAAGATTTGCATCTCAATGAAATGATGTCTGTTTAAAATGCCTGGTACTCTCTTCACGGCACTTAAATAAGATTAACAGTAATGACGCACCAAGAGCGAGCGCTCAGACACTGAAGAACAACCACACAATAGGCTAATCTTTCATTCTAGTTGTAAGTAGCAAAATACCTTTATGTATCTATCATCTATCTCTCTATCTATCATCTATCTATCTATCTATCTATCTATCATCTATCTATCTATCTATCTATCTATCTATCTATCTATCTATCTATCATCTATCTATCTATCTATCTATCATCTATCTATCTATCTATCTATCTATCTATCATCTATCTATCTATCTATCTATCTATCTATCTATCTATCATCTATCTATCTATCTATCTATCTATCTATCTATCTATCATCTATCTATCTATCTATCTATCCATCTATTATCTATCTATCTATCTATCTATCTATCTATCTATCTATCTATCGATCTATTATCTATCTATCTATCTATCTATCTATCTATCTATCTATCTATCTATCTATCTATCTATCGATCTATCTATTATCTATCTATCTATCTATCTATCTATCTATCATCAATTGCAGGGGGGGGGGTAAATCATGTATACAAAGAAGCACAGATCTACTCAGTCTGCCTGGGTGTCAGAGTAATGTTACACCTTTCACTGCCTGCACCATGTTGGCTGCACCACTCTGTACCATTTTGCCCTATGGTACCATGGTAGTCCCAGGGCAGGGCTGGGCAAGAGGGGAAATTGCCCCCGGCTGCTCTTATTTCAATATTTTGGACCATCACTTACTTGCAGTTCCACCAAGAGCCACCAGGGGTTGTAGAGTAACAAAGACATTTCCTTGGCACTGCATGAAGCTGGATCCTTTCTGTGCTCCCGTGCATTCCCTTTGTATAAATGCGTTTTGGAAAGGACTGGATAGTGCTTTTGGGCCACTAGGCTGGACTTGTCCCATGGGTAGGTAGATAAATGTGACTTATTCTCGGGAATGTCTGAATGATTCCGGTAAATTGTGAATCTAAACACCATTAGCTAGAATGACTAAACAGGTGAAGACACAGTACATAAAACATAAGCATATTCAAAGATATCATTCTTTGCTTTTAACCCCTTAATAACAAAGCCCGTACATGTACGGGCTCAAAATGCATTGTTTTCAATGGGTTTTGGGACCGCCCATTGCCCTTAAAGGGTTAATATAAATATATACAGGATTGTTGAAGTTTTATATTTTTTTGATATCTCCCGGAGCACAAAGGTTTAATAATTTCATCAAATAACAACAACCAAGAAGAGTCCTGAACCAGTAGGAACCAGTAAACCCATTCCCGCGGGCCATGGTGCCCTTTCTTCCTCACAAGTCCCTGAACATCCGAAACATAATTGTAAGTGAAATTATCTGTTACTTTAGCAAAGCAGAACCATGTTGGCCTTTCCTATTTAATTAAAGATGAGAAAGCACATTTAGAAGGGATTAAACTGTTACACGGTTAAATCTTCGGCTTGGGGTAAGTGCCGGGTAAACAGGATTTGTAAACATGGAGGTCCTATGTGTGTGTGAGTGAGGGGAGTCAGCTGAAGCCAGGAGACCAGGAGAATAGATTTATCCAAACCATGACTTCGTCCATAAACTCATCTGTTAGTCAACCCCAAGGCACCACGGACCCTGGGGCAAATGTCCCATTTGCCCCGATTTTTTATCTTCTCATGAAAACGGATAGTGGTTACCAGCCTTTCTGGCAATTAATATGAGCGATCAGGAGGTCCCCAATCTGGAGATCTGGACCCCAACGTTCTAAGAGTGAGGGATCACGAGACCTGCCGGTTGCTGTTCCTGTGATAAAGAACCGTCTATTTAACGCGAGCGGGTTCGTTATATGGGGCAGCAACTCAATGCTTAATTGGTTTGGATTTCAGGTAAGCAGAGTTCATTTCGGATGATAGATTACCTTTTTTTTTTTTATGAGCACAGATGGATCCGTAATTTTTTTTAAGACCTACCTGAGGCTCAAAGCAGAACGTGTCGCTAAAGATCCTTAAAATACGTTTGATGTTCAGTCAGGAGCCGCACCTCCACAAACAAAACGTTGGAGTTGTAACACAGATAAACGTGTTACACGCAGCTGCTAAACGCTGCGCTTTGTTACCAACGCACTCTCGGCTAATAAATTTGCAAGTGATTTGCTAATTTATTTGAGAAGTTTTCTGCTCTTAAACTTCTCCTGAGTTCTGGATTATTTTATATACGGGGACATGATGGCAACTGGAGCGGTGAACTACACTTTGATGCCATTTCTTGCAATTCAGCGATTATTCCCCTTCACTGCTCCACCCCACCTCTTCGCTTTACACCCTCCCTCCAGAGTTAAATGGGCATTTTATGTAGGCTGTACATATGGAAGACCCATTCTTCCAACTTCCTACTGGAAAGACTCAACCCTTAATGAGTCCTTGGTCGTGTCGCATGTTTAAAATTCCCTTCTTTGTATTAACCTCTACCCCTTTCTGCTGGGAGCCTGTTCCACTTATTTACTACCCATGTCCAATCCTCTCCAACATTTCCTTTCTGGATCCCGAGACAAAGAGGGCGGGGCCTAAAGGGGGCAGGGCCACACACTCTGCGGAACTCTGCAGCGTTGACCCAGAGACCCGGAGAAGTGGTGCTTCTCCAGGAGACTCCGGTCGGACTGCGAGTCGCTTACCTTTTCTGTCCGCTCACGCAGGCTTTAAGGTAGCGGTTGCGGGGTGGATACACGCATCTCCAGCAGGCAGCCGTGTCTACGCCATTTAGCGCCTGTTGGCCTTGAGGTTCCAGGGCCGTTTTTCTTCCCCAGTCTGGCCCTCATTATAGATTTAATGAAGACACTGAAGGGCTAACTGGTTTTAAAAAGAAACAAACAGTGTGGCTTCATTGCACCGCTGTCCCGTAATTTCCCTCCGATAGGAAAGACATCGTAAAAGTCATTGCAAGGTCCTCCAGCAGACCGGAAGGCTGAATATTGCTGAGTTTTAAGAGATGCCGGTTATGAAAGTTTAATTTGTCAAATAATAATTTTCTTCAGGGAACAAAGCATTTGTCCCTTGGCAGAGCGCTGGAGCGCCCGTGAATAGAGGACTCCTCACACCACGACAGTCGCATTATCTCAGCCTTCCTATCCTGCTTCAAATCGCCGGAGCCGCCGAGTCGTCTTGGAGACATGCCGACCGCCGGCTGGCTTAATGTGAAAGGTCGCTCATGATCTGCTGAAGATGTGCAGTCGGAGCCGGGCAGGGAGAGAGCTTCAAAAAAGCTTATTTCAATATAATTCTAGAGGGAAAAAAGTCACGGACCACAGTGACAGCGCAACTTAAAGCATACAGATACTTGTTTTATATATATATATATATATATAAATTATATGTCTTTTATATTTCCTGAGCCTTATATTTCCATCTGGCGATGACATTTATGAGCTTTTGGGTTCAGTAACTCAAAGGGAATCAATACTGGTGTTATTTTTAATTTTATTTAGTTTTTAAAACATTAAATTTTTTTTTTCGAGATTTTTTCAGTATAAAAGTTTATTTGCGGAACTGCATGTACAAAAAACCTAGAAAGGGTTCTAGAACTGGCCCCAAAAGCTTGTAATAAGATCAGCCCTTTTTCCCACATGTCCTCCCTCCACTGGATTCAGTAGCCATGTAGGTTCTAGCCCCACAGAGCTTACAATCTAAATATTAATAATCATGCTGATGGATATGCCTGGGAGTCGCTGGGCATAAAAGCTGATTACTGTGCCTGCGGTGCATTATTTAAACTTTTGGTTGAGGATTAGCACTCCTACTCCCGTATATTCTACAACTTTATTTATCATAACAGCAGCCCTTCCCCCTCTTTATACAGCCCCGCCCCTTTTGGCTTTGGTATAAAACCAGTAGGGAGAGCTCTCCAGGCCAAGACTTTGAGGAAATTCCCAGAATTGGAACAAATTTTTAATTTCTTGGATTTCGCAGAGATGTATCTCTTTGTCGTGCCGACCTAGGGCAGAGCTCCCAGCCAACACCGCCTCGGTGGCATCTTCACTGCATAAAAAAATGCTATGATGTCATATCCCAGAGCTGCGTGTCATAAAGGCTCACAGCGCCTGCTAATGGAACCTATGGAGGCTGTGCTGAGCCGTCACATCCTCTGTAGTGTAAATGGACTGATTGGGGAGAACAAAGTCTATAACTGACCCATTGAGCTGTTACACCAGGGTGTGGGCCTGTTCATCCAACAGGGCGATCTGCCCTCCCTGGTTTTGGAGTAGGGGGACTGCCACCCCCTAGACCTGCAGCCCTAGTATACGTCACTGGGATTTTAAATCAACCAATTTGCGATTTAGCTATCCTCACACTAAAAACTCCATGATTAAACATTAACCTGCAACTAGAACCTGCTCCAATTAAGAACCCAATTTCCATTTGTTTTTTTTTTTAAACAGAAGATATCATCCAACAATAAAAAGCAATTAACATGGATCCCTTTGCAGCCCGTCCCAATCCACAGATTGATTCTCCCCCGACCGTCTTGTCCTCTTTATTTACTTCGCTCCCAAGTTTAATTTGCATGAGGGGAGACGAGAAATGTCCCTGATGTGATTCTTTTAAACGTTGGTAGCCTTACCCCCCAATACATCAGCACTAAAGCAGCCACAGTCTAGAAAAAAAAAGAAGCCATCGCCTCCCTGCAGAGCCATTGAGCCAAGCAGATGGATGGGGCATACGGACACCAGGCCGAGAAGGATGCCAGCGGCTCACAGTAAACTATTCTGCACCTTGGTGCCAGCTAATCTGCTTTCTTCCTTGACAGAAGACGGAGTGGCTGTGATAGGGACTGCTGGACCAGCTCCGGGATCCCTTTTCCTCCAAATTTCATTTTTGCATCACAGAAAGGAAACCGAGTAAACAACACTTTATGAGAGAAAAGGGGATAAAATGGCCTCTGTGTTTTAGAACTGAGGATAAGTTCATTGTTTTCACATTCCGCTTTTAAATTGTTAAAGAAAAAGGCAAAGTGCATAAAAGTGGCTGTGACGGGGTTCCCTGTAACCTGTATAACTTGTAGCTAGATAGAATGATAAGGCGAGGAAGCCGTCTTTATGCTTGAATGCATTCTATGCCTCGATTGTTTGGTAAAGACCAGTTTCCTCCTCCACGCCGGACATTGCTGGCACCTTTTAAACATTTTTGGTCCATCAGGTTGACCAGTAAGACGTAAAGTTCCGAGGAGCTTGATTTATCTCTATATCCTTGAGGGGCTCCTCTGTCTTTTCCTTTTTGGTCTTTTTGAATATCCTAGAATGAAGCAATTTCAGGACCATGGTCAGTTCTAGACTCTGGTGTTCACACGTTCCGGATAATGTTCCTGCAGCCATCCATCTCTATATGAAGCTACGGAATGAGCCAAGCGGGACCCCCAGGCACACTACACATCTGTTTTTTGCTGTGGATGGGTGGAATGAGTGAAACAATGTTACCTATTGCATCTATGTCTTGAGGTCCTTCAAAGTGCCTATCTTGAAGAGCGCTGGTTTGCAATGATCACGCTTATTCCTTTATCTCCATGTCAGCCTTCGCAAGCTTAAGAAAGCTTACCGGAAACATTTTCTTTCCCCTCTAATGCCTAACGTAACCCCCTGTTAAGAAGACCGGGGGAAGCTTCTCACATTACCTCTTTGAGAAGATATCTCAGGAACATGAATGTCTCTGCTCTCCATAATAAATACTTTTGCGCTCAATGCATCTTTTTTTGGTAAACATGTGAATTGCAAAACAGCGCAGCTCAACCAAATCCCTCAATTATAGAATAATGCTCAAGAAACAGAAAATGATGATATTTCTATAAGGGCTTATGCAGCCCATAGACTGCTGACGACAACAACTCCCATGACACGAAGCTGTCTTACTGATAGGCTGAGTGTCATGAGAGGTGCAGTCCACATCAGCTGGGTTGGCAGATGCCTATCCCCGCATAGAATGGCAATAACAGCACCGAGGGTTATGCATTCCGGAGGTCTGGAGGGAGGTGAGGTATTAGCGAGGGGAGCAGAGGAACCCCCCACAGTCTCTGCATCTCACGCTCTGCAGGTGGGGCCTAAACGCTCACAAAACAATCTCTCTCTCTTCAGGGATCTGTGAATAAATAATAATTGAATATGTATAACATATAAATGCGAGCTCCGCGAGATTACATACACTCACTTCGGGCGCGCATGCATTCCTATAACCACCTACATATCATGTATGCATGTGTACATATCCAACACCATCAGTCCCCAGTCTCTGAGTATATATCTATATATATATCTATATATACATATAAATCCTTGCAGATGATATGATACATGTCGCTGCCAGTAAACCAATGCAAAAAAACCATATCTGTACTAGTAATCATAAAGAGAGATGCACACTTCATTGCACATGCATCCTGAGAGGAGCTACACACAATGCATACTAACACATGCGACCTACGATAACATGCACAGGCTGCATGCATCCACATTTTATTTGGGTATCGATAAACACAATCAAATCAATTATAGACATAAATGTCCTTAAAATGTTTTTCTTTTTTAATGAAAACATACATTTTTGAACATAGGTTTAGCAAAATATAGAGGTTTAGAGTGACACAGGCGCTACACCTAACCGCCAAGGGACTAGGGGTGTTTGTTTCAGACGCCTTTCCACTTATGATCTGAGTTCTGTCCTGTTATAAAATAAGGTATGAAGGTGTTAAAAGGTACAGCATGAGCAGCTAATCCATGTGCATGCTGGGAATGTTCTAAGAATAAGGGAGAGCTGTACAAGAGCTATCTCCTCGGGGGCAGGGCTCAAGCAGAAAAGGAGTATACTTGACCATACAGAAGCTCACAAGGCCCAAACTATTAAACCTGCTCTGCTAAAGCTTGCATTCTTTACAAGTTGGCTTCATTCAGACATTCGCCTTGAAATCTCACCAAGATCAAATCATCTGCCTAGCTATATAGATCAAGAAAAAATATATTTAGATTTTTTTTTACTGGAAATAATTATGAGAATTTTGGGGATCTTTTGCCATCAGGTTAATGCATCATATTTATTTTTTTTATTATCTGGTATTTGACTTAAATTCACTGATTTAAAGTGCTTTAGGGGCCTAATGCAAAACAAAAAAATGTCTATGTGTTTTAAAATGTACATCCAAACTGCAAATTCAAATTCATAAGAGCAAAATTTCTTGCAGGTAGTTGTGATAAAAAAAAAAAAAAAAACCTTTCGCTTTTATATTCCCATGAGATAAAAATATGGGCTTTGGAAGGAAAAAAAAAATGTGGAATTACATTAGTAAATCATTTGTTCAGTAATGTTTCATATTGGAGGTCTCCTAGCAATTTACCTGAAGAAATTTCATGATTTTTTTTCTTTTCAGTTAAATGAATTCCCAAACTGTAGGCAGGGTAAAAGTGCACATTCTGATCGTTTTCCCTGGGATTTTGGGGAAAAACGTGATCTGGAAGTCTGGTTAAAGCTACAGCTCCAGTTTTTATTAATGTTTATTAATGTTATTTTAACTTTAAGTATTGGATAAACTAAATTATTCTTGTAGCCATCTTGTTATATTAAATTCTTGCAGTTTTTCTATAGTATAATTCCCTTTCTGTTGAATCATTGGAGTCAACTTTAAGCATATGGGGACATTTCTAGCCAGATGACCTAGTGTTATAGCAGCCAACATGCATTTGGTGCACAATACCCCTAAAACAGCATTTAGCGCCTGAGCCAGCCTATCCAGTAGTCCCCATGTTTTATGCTAAAGAATAGGTTTTAACATTAGTCCCTTCCATGTCATCCAAGTTTCTCCTGCTTTGGCTTCATATTTGATGTCCTACTCATTTCACATCTACAACAATCCTACAAAGACATCTTCATGTTTTTTAAAAATATTTAAAAAAGGTTTTATTTCCCATACGTCAAGTGAGGATGGGCAATGTGGGGGGCAATTGCTACCAGGGCTGCTCTGATTTAAAGATTTCGCTTGTATGTACGTGCATTAGAGTTAAAGTGTAAGTATAAGTGTTAGCATGAATGTGCATGTGTAAGTGTGTGTGAGCATAGGTGAATATGTAAGTGTGTGTGAACTTGAATGGGTAAGTGTATGTGTGTTAGCATGAATGTGTGTGTGTATTTGTGTGGGAGGGGAAGTATGTGTAAGCATGAGTGTGTACGTGTGCATGAATGGTGAAGGGAGATCCTGTGCACTTCCTAATGGTCCTCACAGTGCCCAAAAACCAGCACCATCCTGCTTAAAATGGGACACTAGAGGGTCATGCTATATGAAGTAGAAAGCCAGCCTTAAATAACCTGACAATTGCATTCAGTTGCCTTTAATTATGTGAGTTATGTACTCTATATACCCACACAATATGAATACATATGCCTAACAGCATTTACATAGAGACAGGGAACACTGTGAAATGTTCTATTTCCTGCATAATGTCTTGTTTATTTATAGAGAAGATTACTACAAGCCAGAAATCCTCTGAACTACATATATATTCCCCCCCTACAACATATCCAATTTCATCTTAAATTCCTCCAATGAATTTGCCACCACATCATCCTCCAGAAGCGAATTTCCCAGCTGGGTCCTTCTTTAATTAAAAAAGGCATTTCTGGATATGATTCTCCACCTTTCCTTGGCTAGTTCGCTCTTGTTTCGAGTTATGCTGTAACAAGCTCTTAATTTATTTACATATCCATGGCACATAATGATCTGTCCGAACGCCTCCTTTGCCAAATTTAAATCAAATGTGTTTTTTTGTGCAAAAGCCATTTCTGAAAAATAATAGATATAGTTTTTTTCATGTATTGGAGCATATTCAAAAAACAAGAAAATCATAATAAATTTATAATAAAAAAAAAATATATGGAATATTGATTTCTGATAATGTGTAACTCTCACATGTCACTGGTTCGCACCTTAAAGGGTTTATCTCTCTCAATGTCACAATAGCTCTGTAATTTTCTCCAAGAATCAGCAGCTATCTCATGAATAAACCAAGACGGAAACATGAGGAACATGCATATATACCGGTAGAGATATACATATATATATATATATCTATATCTATATATATATATATGTACCAATGTCTTGTATGCCAGCTTAGAGGATAGGGAAATATTAACATAACAAATACCTGCACATATATATTTTAACCCTTCTTTGACCTGCACTACAAGGATAAAAGATATTTTAAAGGGACAGCCTCATTAATAAAGGATGCATATTAATGTATGGGGGCAGGGCTAGCCCTAGATTGCCTTTTGTCGGGAGGGCATGGGCAGGGATCAGGAAAAAGTGGGCAGGGAGTAGGCGGAACATGGGCAAGAAGAGGGCGTGGCCTCATGCTGATCCCCTGCCTGAAGAAAGAAGATACTGACCAAGAGACCCGGGGAAACATCGCTTCACCCGGAGACACCCATACCCAGAGAACTCCAAGGTGTGATTTACACTAAGGCCACCAAAGGGTCAATCCTACACATACAACTAGTCACACTTAACAAATTCTACTATGTAACTTTATAATAATCCTTTGAAATAATTTGGATTTCAATATTACAGACTATATGTATTATAATATGTGTGCATGTACTGTATGTGTGTATATATATATTATTGTATATTTTATTTATTGAGTGCTAATAGATTTACTTAGCGCTTTCCAGGCTATAGTATCTTTAAAGGTAGTATACATATACAGACATTTTTATTGTGGTACACCAGGGATGAGTAGCTAAGGACAGGAGGTCCCTGACCCATAGAGCTTACACTCCAAAGAATAGATTTGTTACATGTTAATTAGAGAAACAAGTCCCAATGCCTTTACTACTGCACACGTATGAATATACCTACATATCGCTGAAATTGCAGCTGCTGCAGAACCTCTTGGCACCAGAAGTGCTAATAATAATACGCATTCTACTTCTAAATTGATTTATAGAAGCAAAATGTATTTAAAGCTATGCAATAAAAGAGGTTCTGGAGTAGCCGGGGGCTTACTGTCGCACCCACACCACGTGGGCCAGGCATGCATCGAGTCAGGCACGGAGCTGTGAAAGGCTCTGTTACCATAGCGACGTTCTCAGAATCCTCTCCACTTACCGCTATAACCTGCTTGAAATGTGATTAGATCAAGTGTGAGTGAAGGCGGCAGCGGTGAAAAGTGATTACTGTCTGACGATAAGGATCAGAGCCTATCATAAGTCATTTTGAGTAAATGTAAATTCTAGACGACAATAAATCAGTTTTGAAGAACCGTGGTAAAATGTATCTATCGTTAGAATTGTCATTCATTTTCTAGTGGCTTCCTGTACTAGAGCTTTTATTTCCACGGGAGTTACCGTAAAAACCTTATGATGTTTTTCCCCGTGTCGTGCGGCGCCTCTCACGGAGAAGAAGACACCTGAGAATGTGGCCAAAAACCTACTTTACACCTCGTCTTCCTGAAACGGTGCGTTAGTCTCAACGTAAACGTCATGCGATGCAAATGGCCGCTGAGTCGGATTATTTACCGACAAATGGGCTGAAAGCACAAAGTTTTGGATACGGCAAAAGGAGTCAGCACGGGCACCCTGACAGCCTTAACTTTTACAGCAATTTGAGTTACCATAGCTCATCTGTTGGATCTGACCACATGGAGCAGCCATCGCCCCCCACGTGCATCATTGACCCTTGGCCGCCGATGAGTCTGTCGCCGGGTCGACGATTTTCCTTCCTTGGCCCACTTTTGATTGGTACCGACCACTGTAGACCAGGAACACCCGAAAAGAGCTGCAGCTTTGGAGATGCTCTGACCCAGTCGTCCAGCCATCACAATTTGGCCTTTTCAACTCTGAGGACGAAATGTTCACTTGCTGCCCAAAATATCCCACCCGCTGACAGGCGCCATGACACCAAGATTATCAGTGTTATTCACGTCACCCGTCAGTGGTCATAATATTGTGGCTGATCGGTCTATATCTTTCAGGATATACCCCCCAAAAAATAGATTCTGCTCCTAAAACAGATTGGGTCATTGTTGTGGTTTCTATATGTTGAAGGCATATGTCTGAAGCCGGCGTTACCGTTCTACAGTTGAAGGTTCTGTTCCACAAAGATAAAATTAATTAATTACTCTCTCTAGAATGTTAAGCAAATAACTTCTACAGGTTTGTTTGTTATTTCTCCTGCATGTTTAATAATTTAAAAAACAGCACAGAAACCATATAGAGGAAGCTTTTTCAACTCATATGGCAACAGCCTATCAGTGCTTGCCTTTGTGTCATGTGACAATTATGGATTCACTTAAAAAAATATGAATAATAAAAAGTCTAAAATTTAAAAGAGGAGAGACTTTAAAGGTTCTCTTTAAATGGCACTTTACACCTAAAAACTGAATATAATAGACAATACAGTCTCACCTCTATGATGGAGGGGGTATGGTTTGATTTCAGACCACAAACATGTGTGGTGGGAATGTGTGGTGGGAATGTGTGGTGGGAATGCCCACTTTTGCAAAACCTATGGAAGGAAGTTTGTACTTTGTTAACAGATAGCACTGGTTTGGAGATAAAGTTGGAGATCCAAACTGCAATATTGGGAATCTTCCCAGATAACTTCCCACAACACCTAATATCACTGGGTAACCTGACATGTTTAATTGTAAAGTATTTATCGGTCACCCGATGGAAAACACCTCAGATACCAATTGGAATTAGTGGCTAACAGGGCCACGGGATCTCCAAAATCGTATGAAAGAACGTAGAAGGTTAAATAAACAACATAAAATTACACATGTACCAGAAAGGGTGAGACTCCCATGGGGAGAGAGACACCATTGAGGGACTTAAACACATCTAATGAAAATATCAGAAAGTAAACACATCATTCACGTTTTTCACACATTTATGCTCACCAATAACAAAATGACCACCAATGTTTAAGATAAATCAATAAAATTATTATTATTATTTTTTTTACTTTTTTTGATTGTCAATTGGTTACAAATGTATACAAAGAGGTGACAATAACTTTGAATGTGGTATTAACTTTGATAATAAGCCACGTGAGCTTAAACTGAAGATTACATTTTCCTGTTATTAAACTTTGATATTAATGCCTGACTGACAAATTTCTATGCTAACCATATTCTTTATCTTTCTGTAAAACACAAAAGCATATTATTCATGTTTGACATCCTCACCATTGACTAATGTTTTTCCTTTCTGTATAATAAAAATGTTTTTAAAAAAACAATAAAAAATAATGTTACATAAAAAGAGGAGAGACAGCATCAGTAAAGCCACAATCTCACTCGGATGAGCCAATTACTTTGCTGGACCGATGGCTTTCTACTCTCCTGTGTTCATACACTGCCCATACGTCAATGTGAAGCTACACTACCGCTCAAACGGTTGGGGTCACTTAGCCGTTTTCATGGAAATTTCTAGCTGCAACATAATTGCAAAAGGGTTTTCTAACCATCAATTAACCTTTTAAACTTAAACGTGGATCAGCGAACACAACGTGCCATTGGAACACAGGAGTAATAGGAGTGATAAAGGGCCATTGGAACACAGGAGTGATGGGAGTGATAAAGGGCCATTGGAACACAGGAGTAATAGGAGTGATAAAGGGCCATTGGAACACAGGAGTGATGGGAGTGATAAAGGGCCATTGGAACACAGGAGTGATGGGAGTGATAAAGGGCCATTGGAACACAGGAGTGATGGGAGTGATAAAGGGCCTCTGTACGCCTATGAAGATATTCCATTAAAAATCAGCCATTTCCAGCTCCATTCGTCATTTACAACATTAACCCCGTCTGCGCAGGATTTCTGATCCATTTCATTTTAATGGACAAAATTAGCTTTTCTTTCAAAAAAAAGGAAATTTCTAAGTGACCCCAAACTTCTGAACCGTAGTATATTCAGTAGCAGTTGGAGCATAAAAAATGCTTTATTATTCAGGTATAAACCTTTTTATTTTTGAATAGCTGCCAAATTTGTTCTTGTTTGTAACTAGAATTAGGTGCTCTGCAGCAAGCTAGATGTTTGGCACCTTCTGTCACCGACGTATCTGCTTTAAGTTTGCACCGTTGGCTTAAATACCCACACAATGGCCAATGCTTTAAATGCCTCTTTCTTGGATCTGAAACCAAAATTCTCTATTCAACAGTAAAAAAAAAAAGCGATTAAACCCAATAAAAGGATGTGTGATCAGTGGCACGGCGTCAATCTAAGGGCTACAACCCATACCGGGAGATTTAAGAGACCGTCCTGAAGACCAGACAGTTACCTGTCATACTGCGATATATATTTTGTTCCCTATGCCCACCAAAAATACATTTCCTCGGTTGACAATCAACATATTTCTCCATTCTTTTTCATGTTCCAAAATAAAATACTTTGCTTTGTTTTCTTGACATCCCGATAGACACCGAACACTGTATGGAATGCTGCTTTAATTTCTTCCTTGACCCCCAAACATATAGAACCTCAAAGCCCACTTGTTAGCCGCTAAAAAGACTTTTGAAAATATATGGAGCTCCTGGGCTAGAGAAAGACAAGACTGAAAATGGAGGGGCCGAGCGTAAGCCCATCCTGGCTTGTGGAACCACCATGCAAGCTAAGCCATGTCGATCTCAGTAGAGGTCTCAAGACGTGGCCAGAAGGACCCAAAGCGTTACCTCTTCTTCTGCTCTGAGTAAGACCAGTCCTACTCCAGGGATGTAGCCGTCGAGCCCAACCGCTCCGACATGCTTCTGTACATCCGGAGAAACGTTGGCTTTTGAAAAATGTGTTTTTAATGTAGGAGCCAACATAATGCCATCATGTTGGGCTCGACAAATGCAGAAACTCTAGCAACCGTAGAGATGTTCTTATCCCTCACGCCCTAGAAATGTAGTCAAATTAATTTCCTTTCATTTTTACTTCAAACTATGACCTCCGTGCAATATTTAAATGTCAAATTAACAATTTTATTTTAGTAACTGAAGCTAATTACCCAACCTATTTATATCGTTAAAAAAAAAAAGAATTCCAGTCCGAGACCAAATCTAAAATCACACTGAAACTGACAGCTGAAATGTATGTATTAATGATCTTTTGAAGATCTTGCGTTCTTTGAGCCACACATTCTAATTAAACATGGGTGATAATATCCAAGGAATAGCCCTACGCTAATTTAAAGTGACAGTCGCACCAGACAATAACGTAGCAATAATTAGATGAAAAAGGTACAGAAATTCTGAGTTCAAACTCTCTTTTCTTGTTTGCATTTTGGCCACATTAATGGTATGGTCCGATCATCTATGACTTCAGAAAGTTTTTGGGCTCTCCTTCCAAACGAGGTGTGATTTGTAGAGAGCCTCTTCGGACAAAGATAAAAAAGAAGGTTCCCTCTGGTGTTTTGGGGGTCATACAAAATCTAGTTATAGACTCCACGAGGGTGCAGACACTGGACTTTCTGTATTTTATAGCCAGGGTTGGACTGGCGATAACGGGGCGGCGCTGGCACTTTAAGGCCAGCGGCAGGTTGATGACATAAGAACGGCTGGATATATGTGCGGCTGGATAAGCTTTTAAACTCACATAGTGTGTGGCTGATCTGGTGAGTATGGGGCACCAATGGCCAGTGGCCCACCAGGCATTTGCCCAGTGCGCCAGGTGGCAAGTCCGAGCCTGGTCATGGCTTCTTTTGATATAGACACACAGCATACAGTAAAATATATATTATTTTTCGCCATGGAAATGCAAAATGAAGCTTCTTTCACTTTAAATAAATAGAGAATTTCCGGCGCCAAGCGCTCTTGTTTAGCATGGAAAGACGGCGTGCGATGATCTGCAGTTATTTTCATGTTAGTACGGATAGACAGCGTATCTGTTGAAGCAAAACCACAAGATTAGATTCTTGGTTACGACTCATGACAATAACCGCCCCCCTGGTTTCCTAAAACTCATCTTATTATCTCCCTCGCTCTTTAAAATTCAAACACAGCTCCCTCGAACAATTGGCTGTACCCAATAATAATAATAATAATAATAATACATTTCTCCTTTTCCAATCTGTTATCTAGAGAAGGATAGTGTGATTTTATAGGCAGGTAAATTGAAAAAAAAAATCTGCAAAAACAGAAATTAATTACTAGGGAAATCTGTTGGGTTTACTGCTATGGTGCTATCTATAACTTATTTTTTTAATTTCCTTTTTTTTTTTACTTGTCTCGCTCGATTTTCTTGCCGTGTTTCTTTAAGACAAAAACAAATGTAAATCGTATTTCCTTTTTTGTTTTGTTTTTATACACTATAAGCGTAAATGTTGGCCGTTAGCAAAGCGGTAAAATGTATCAAATATAACGGGAGATGGGGAATCTCAAGAAACAAGCGTTTTATCCTATTAATAGGATTCCGGGCTTATCTTTACCCCCTGACTCATGATTAGCCTTGTTCTGCAGAATTCCATTGTGTGAAACAAAAATCCTAATCGAATTAGTCGAATCCTTTTTTTTTCTCCTGCTGTTAAAGACTGTATCTGCTTCTCTGGAGATGACAAACAATTTAGATTAAACAATTTATATGGGGAATGGTGGGAGTTAGGGGTTTGCAATGTGCCACGCTTACAAAACAGTAAAGCCTGTGCCAACTAAATGGTTCTAATAATGGTCTTTATGGGAAAAAAAAAACATGACTTGTGAGGAAGTAAAGATATTCTGAATTAAGTTACCTTTATTCAAGCAGGGATCTTAGCTGTGGGATAGCAGCGGGAAGAGCACCAGTAAGAAGGTGCAAATATCTGTAACTGGGAATTCTTCAGGTTTGGCTTGGAGTCTCCTGGTGAGATTTCACTTCCATGGGTCTCAGGGTCAGTTTCTTCTTTGGGCAGTGGAGCAATGTTTGGCCACGCCTACTCTCCACCCACTTCCCTCCCACTCCCCCACCCACTATTTGTGGAAAGCCCAACCCCCTCAAAAAGCCCAGAGGAAGAGAGCTCTGTGGGGCGTTCCCAGGTATGAATACATCAGAGCAGACCAAAAACAAACAGTTCCTAGGTATGGAGATGGCCTCTGTAACCGAGGACACTTATAGAAAATGTGTATAGGTCACCCCACTGTAAGGGACAACGGCCTTACCTTATAGGAGATGTACATGGCTACCTGGGGCAGTTAGCTGGTTGGGATGTTTCCACCACCAAATTCTGCCCTTTTGTTATCAACCATGCAGCATAGGGGTTCTGGAGACATAGGCGGTAATTTATTAATCTAGGTGTAACATTGGAAATAAAATGTGCAATACAGTGATTATGTTAACATATTATATATATATATATGTGTATATATATATATATATATATATATATATATATATATATATATATATGTGTATCAGGGTATATATATATATATATATATATATATATATATGTATCAGGGTTTACCCAGTAAAGATAAGATGTAGGTATATGAATGAAAGGGCATAAAGACGAGCTATATCATGTGTTTAAATATTTGTTGGATTGTTGCGCAAAAAAGAAAACAACGTGACAAATGAACCTCTACATCCAAAGACTCGGTATCTTATCTCTAACAGAAGCATATATATAAAAGGCTACTCGTTTATTTATACATATCATATATCTTTCGAGTCGTGGGCAATTACATTACGTTGCGTTCATTTATATAGCACCAGCAAATTCTCTAGCGCTGTTACATTAGGGGAGAGAGGAAATACTCAACAAAGACAATTTAAAACGATTCCATTAACACGCCATAAAAGATACTCACACAGAAGCAAAAGAGAGATCATAGTCTACTGACTTCCAAGCCCCCCACCACTCTATATCAGCCCCTCATTTAATCTACTTTTTCGTTTACGCACCCTGTCTCACTCATACTCTTCCTCACCTTCATGCACACGCTCATTCTTACACCTCGCTCACTCTCACCCAGGAGAGGGTTATATTTGTATCCATGAAACATTCTAAGCTCAAAAGAAAAAAGGGACACGATGAGAAGAGAGAAGCCGCGGGACACTTGGTAGGTATGCCCATGAAATACTTATTTTGTGGATACTTTATTTGCCCTCTAAACTGTGACTTTTGTTACGAATGCCTTGTTTTCATGATTTAAGAAGGTAAGAAACTCTGACGAGATTAAAAAGACGTGGAGTTATATAGGAAGGCGCAGCTAATGAATACCGGGGATTTGGAGACTTTGCCTACAGCTGGTGCTGGACACAGTGAGTGATGGAGGGGAGGCTTTGAGTTTTAATCACTGTTGTGCTGACAAGGGGTGATTAGCACATCTGGTGTGTACAGGTTCTGATAAACAAAATATTGCCATGAAGGTAACGCCGCTTCAATTATCTTTCTATTGTAGGGAGGCTTAAAAAACACAATTCATTTAAAGATCCCGGAACGGTTCATTGGGTTCGGAACAAGAACTGCAAACCATTGTCGGCGTGTTATACACGCTTATAGTGAAGGATCACGAAATAACATTTGTTCTAGATTTTGAATGGTCTGTAGATGTCTCTGGAACCTTAATTCTGGTTTATTCCCATACTATTTGAGGCTACGTGTCAGTGAATATGCCTTTCCAATGCTACCTGACGCGTTTCGCTGGTGTGACTGGCTTTTGACTCTAGCCCTGGAAGCATTAAAATCTCAGCAGCCTGGTGTTTCTTTTGTGTGTCTCCAGTTAAAGACGCCAAGTGGACCCCTACATTCTGTCCAAGGTCTCAAGGCCATGGTTATGCGTTTTTTGGGGCAGGTACTCCTAAATCTATTAACCAGCACTTCCCAGCTTGTCTGATTTTCTCATGACGGCATGTGGTTGCAAAACGCGACTACTGTGAACCCGTGGAGAGCTAGAAGGGTGCAGAGAAAAACTATAGTAACTTAAGAAACAGTTACACCATGCCAGGATCCCATCAACCCTCCTACTTCATCCCTTTGGCGATTGTTTGCTAAAATGAGACTTGATATTAATAGTAAATGATAATGATAATTCACATGGATTAAATCCAGGAAATCTAGAAGATTTGGAATAATGTTTCTCTTAGAATGGTGAGTTTTTCGCTCCCAGAAACTTTGGAACATCCAAGAGGACATCACATGGATTCGATGACATCAAACGCGTTGGGTACACAGCTGGAATTACTGTTTCAATGAATGATTAGATCAGTTTAACACGGCTTGGTAATTAATCCCAGTTGTGCGACATTTTACCAGCAGATACTGTTCACAACAAGGTTGTACCTTCAGGCCAGCTACGGCTTTCAAGGTGTTTAGTAGAACCTCCCCTGCTGTCCGAAAATCCCGGTGTTTTAAGATGTTTTTTGTTCCCTTCCTCTTTAAAAAAAAAAAAAAAAGTTATACAAATAAATCAGTTATTTTCCTAATCGTGTACCAAATTCCTTCACTCTCATCCCTCCTGCCAAGAAGGAGGTGGATTTTGTCACTCTCTGAGACTGTTAAACAAACACCATTAACCTGCCAGCCGGAGCAATTAACCCGAGGTCCCCGGCAACGCAGCCGGTCCATCTGCCCAGCGCAGGACCACCGTCCTAACCTGTCTCTCTCGCTCTCGCAGCTTCCACGCGGTATTTGCATATTCGAGCGGATGAAATTAACAACATTTGCATAATGGGAATGGAAGGGACTTCATTAATTACAGTGGGGGTTTTTTGTTTTTTTTTGTTCATTATGTTGTTATCGTGCATGTAAAGTAGCCTAATGAAGCTACATGTGCCAGACAAACCGCTAATAGCAGAGGGACAGAGGGGAATGAGCGACTTTGTTACCCAGGGCTGGTGGAGATGGCACGTTGACTTTTGGATTATGGGAGATGCCCCCCGACAGGGTAGGCGCGGAAACTGGCAGAGCCTAAAAAGCCTTAAAGGAACACAGCAGTCCGCAGTCATTGTATCATTGCCTGATAGGGCAACAAGGCATGTATTATGTCTCGGGGGGAATACTTTTTCCTTGTTTGGGTTCTTTATTTTAACCCCTGAATAACAAAGCCCGTACATGCAGTCACGCTAACACCCAAAATTGACCATTCCATTAGTTGCTGTGGTTTTAACATTTTATTACGGTGAAGAAACACTCTTTTTAAACTTTCGCGGAATCGCTTTTGTACATAACCGCTAAAGTCGCTATAATTCCCTCTCACCATTACTTTAAGCATACACGTATATTTAATAAAATAAAGGTCCCGGAACTGCGGCTGTTACAGCATTCAAAAACACATTTCATTTTAAATTATTCAAATATGTTACTGATTTTAAGTAAATTGTGCAGCCTCTGAGATAACCTGCGAGTCTATTCACAAAGACCTGAAATTGCCTTCGTTCATGATGAAGTCAACAAGATGTTTCTACAGATGGAACCCTGCTGAGTTCAATCAAAAATCAAGGAACAGCCAAGGATCTCTCACCCACCACGTCTTCTTTTCAGGTTTATCCACGAGGCTGAGTCACCATTAAAGCCACCGGGGACACTGAAATGAGCCAGGGTTTCGAAAAAGCTGAACTTCTGGTTTATATCTGTCGGTCCAAAACCCGCCGGTCAGCTCTAGTGGTATGTTGGCAAACATTCAAGTGGGGACTAACAAGAACCCCCAATGCGCATGTACAGAAAGCTCAAGTCATTTATTTTTATTTATTTTTTTACTTTAGTAAATACATATTACATTAAAATGCATTACTTAATGAGGTGTGTGTCTGCAACACTGGAGTGTCCCTTAAACAGAAGAAGGGCCGGTGGGCTGCTGGCCAACAACGCCCCCCATCCTTACCCTATCTCAGGGGCATCCAACCTGCGGTCCTCCAGCTTCTGCAGGACTACATCTCCCATAATGCTCTTTCAGCTAAGGGGCTGGCTGAGGAGGATGGGAGATGTAGTACTGCTGCAGCTGGAGGGCCGTAAGGTTGGACGCCCCTGCCCTATCTGATGCGCCAGCACTGCAATATGTTACCCCCTGGTTGGATTTGCCCAGCTGCGTAACTTTAATAACGCAAAGTGAGGCTGTGCCAAATGATGGAAGTGCAGCCACTGGCCTTAAAGTGCCGGGACCACCAACTCTGAACCCTGAAACCATTACTTCCTAAAAGGACCTCTCTTCACACCCCTGATAAAAGAGCAGCTCATTTTTCCTGGCATCCATGTGAGTTTCTGACTCCTTGAATAACTTTAAATATACCCGGTCTTAGGGACTTTTCTTATCTGGGGTTACTTAGCAGTACTGAGTCACAACAATGCCTTAAACTCATAATGCGGAGTGTATGAGATCAGTGAACCATTTCTTTGTATACAAGTCGAAGTTACAGAACCTTCTCTCCTCCAGACAAAGCTCGGCCTGATATATTTCTCAAAGAAGGCATTTTCCATGAAGTAGCTTCAGAATGCTGTGCGCTGCACCCTTTCTATTCCCCCGGGTAGGCTGTATACTTCAGTCCAGTCATTGTGTGCTTTTATAAAGTGCGGCTTTGTTTGGAAGTCTGTACGGAGTAACAATATCCTCTTTCGTACATTTGCCCCAAGGCGCATCGATACATTTCTATGTGTAATAACACCGTGACTTATTCTTAATACACGACGGGGGCCGGTGAGCTTGTACCAGCGCCCAACTAATTAAGTGTAACTAGTACACAACATACACAACACTTGTCGAGGTGTTCCCTGAGTCTCGGGGTTACAACCCCAGTCTCAAGGTGATTGGGAAGATTCTCAAGGTCACATAAGGTCCATAGTTGACTCTTTCATATTCTACTAATTTCGTGATAGACCATCCCCGTTGGTGCCATTCTCCATGGTGTATAACGACTAACCCTTATCAGCTATTATACCCTTATACCATTTATAAGTAGACATAAATGGTATATATGATTTATACCAGGAGGACATGTTTAGAAGAAGACCCTTTCTTCTAGAACATGAGCGTTGATCCACTTTAACCATCTCGGCGCACGGGGGCTCAGCATCTCTCCACTATATGCCGAAAAGATGGAATTTTTGGAGTGTTAAAGGGAAATATCTTCAAAGTAATCATTTTTTGCAAGAAGACCATCCAAAAACAAGATTTCCCCTTGCAATCTTCCACCCAAAGCAATTAATTATTATTAAGGGAAACATTACTTGTGCTATTAATCAAAGATATGTCCTAATCAACTGAGAAATTAGATGGAACAGGTCCTTCAGCGTTACTGTCATTAGTCATGGTAGCTAACAACAGGTATCCTGGCAAATAATTATTAATGCTTTGGTATCCTTGTGGGTTCTTTCGGATTTGCATGAAGTTTTTGCTAACATGGAGTCACTGCGGGAGAGATGTATAAAGCGGCTTGTAGTGGAAGGCAAACCATAAAGCGAGGGCCAAGCGTCCTAAAAATCTTGGAGCCTCCCAACTAGCCCTTGTCTGTCACTTTCTGATATCCTTAGTGGTGTAGGGGCAGGTGAAGTCCACATGGAGAACTGTGTCACTGGATAGTGACATCATAACGTGAAGCCCGAGGTTTGTACTCACATGTGGCCCCCCAAAAGAGGAAGCTTCTTGTCTGGGGTGCTATTTGGTTGAGGATTGGCCCTGGAAGTATGTTGGAGTGGCAACAAGCTGAATAGTTAAATTTAGGTATTTAAAGATTATTTAGAATACTGTGGTGGACGCGTGATGTTGCTATTTAGATAACTAAAGAGTAGGCGGGTGTGCATCATATTGTGTTTTTATACCTATACATGTGTGTGTATTTATGTGTGTGTGTGTGTGTGCGTGTATATATATATATATATATATATATATATATATATATATATACTGCATTAAAACCATGCCATGCATTTATCCACCTACTCCCTTTACCAGTCGTTTTCTTGTCTCTACTTTCCGGTGCACTAACCACCACCCTTGGTTTGTCTCCTTTTTTGTAATTTGGATGTCAAAACTGGATCGACGATTAGAGGAAATAATAATCCATCTCAAGAAATCGAGCTCATTAGAGGAACGGAATAAGTGGCTTTAATGGGAGCAGCTCATACACTCACACCGTCGCTCAAGTGGAAATGCTACTGCGCTGCAGGACGGTTACATGCGCAGACCTTACATTCGAGCGCATTCGTAGGCGGATGTGACACGAAAACAGCGATCCTCATCCCCTCTGAACTTCTCAGCTGACAAGTAACATGTTTTCTCTCTCTTAATTTCCCAACGCAAGGGAGGGCTGGTGGTGGCCAACTTACCCAAACAGAAAATCAGTTTATCCACCGGCACGCCTCTTAAAATCTGAATTGCCACAGAGGTCATAATCGAAAACTAGAGGAATTTAAGGAAGTTTTACTTTACTCAGAGTGTAGTAGATAAATGGAGCAGCCTCCCAGCAGATGTGGTAGTGGGTAATACAGTGAGGGAAGTTAAACATGCATGGGATAGGCATACGGCTCCTGAATCTAAGACGAGACCGACGACTGATTAATGTCTTTTAGGGAGGGTGGTTAGAGGTGGGACTGAACCCAGGCCTGTGATGTAACTGAGTGAAAGATTCAGAATGAGAATAATGCATTTAATTCATGCACTTTAATACACAAACCCATTCCCTGCGGTTTTTAGACACATTATTGTGACTTTTAGCGCCGTAGAACACCGTACCCGACAAACATTCCGAGCTCCTAGTAAAGAAGGACATTAGTGGAGGAAAAAAAGAACTCTGGAACCCAAACAGAGGCCGTTTTATCTAATTAGGGACTCTTGGGGTGCATTGTTGGTGTCTATTGAGAGCGTTATTCATCAGTCATCCATGTTTCCCTGCAGAATACGTTAAGATTTCCCCGTAAAAGCCTGTGCGCCTGCAACACCGAGCACTGCCGCTGGACAGACTGTGGAGTAAATAATATGTTTGTTCATTTTTGCATCGCTGAGTACTTTCGTATAATGTCTTTTTAGAAGGTACATGGGGTGAGCTGATCGTAGTGTCAGAGAAGTTGGAGAAGCGTTGACCCGGCGATGCGGCAATCGGATGAGGCGTTTAAGGACCAGAAGCACTGCGGCTGCCATGGTAACCAAGTCTGACATTTCTACTCGGTGAAGAAAGCGCGTCTATTTGTGCTGCCGGCTGGATGGTTGCGGTCTCTCCGAGGGATACATTCCAGGAAGAGACGTCCTGCTGAACAATCTGTTCTAATGTTGTCTCTCGGGTAAAGTGGACTCGGCGTTGCTCGGCACGGACGGCGATCTCCCATAAGGCCCAGTAAAGACGCATCGGAAACATCAGAACTTAACCACCCCATTAAAGCACTAATCTAAGGAAAACTTTTCTATGAGTTTATGTTTCATTAAAAAATCTGCCCCCCCCCATTTTCTACTTTGTTTCTAGATCATTTCTTCTAAGCTAAAGGAATTACAAATCTTCGATGAATCCTGTTAACGTTTTTATAAGACAGCAGATTTAATGATATTTTTCACTAAGCATTTACATTTTCATTGTATTGGTGCAATTTAGAACATATACTATATGACCCTATGTATATGTATATGGGCACCTGACCATCACACCTATATGAGACGGTTGGACATCCTATTCCAAAGCCATGGCCATTACTATAGAGCTGATCGTCCTTTGCAGCTATAACGGCTTCCGCTCTTCTGGGAAGGATTTCCACAAGATTTTGGGGATTTTCTGTGGTAATTTTTGCCCGTTCATCCAGTAAAGCGTCTGTGAGGTCAGGCGCTGATGTCGGACGAGACGCCCGGCTCGCAATCTCCGTTCCAGTTCATCCCAAAGGTGTTGGACGAGGTTGAGGTCAGGGCTTTGTGCGGCCGGTCAAGTTCTTCCACCCCATATGAATATGTGTATTGCACAAAATGCTATGTAAATTGTTGGTGCTATATCCCTATAAAATAATACAAATAATAATACCCCTGCGATTTTGTGTAGAACCGTCAATAACTTGACAAACTTGGATTGGGCAAATAAAAGCTTAAAGGGTCCCAGAAATTAAAAAAAAAAAAAAGTTTTGCATAAACTTGCGAGGGACATTGTATGGTACCACTGTGGTCATGTAAGGAGATCCTGACAGCCTTCTGTATTGGATCGATAACAAGCTAAAAAAAAATAAAAAAATATTATTTTCCTAAATAAATCTTGAAAAATGCATTTCATGTAAAGACAGTTAAACAGAGGAGTTTGTGTTAAGAAACCAGAAAGTCTCATTATTACTTTTAAAAAGTTGAATTGGCCCTGGAGACGCAGAGGACATTATTCGGTACTTCAGTAATGGAGTTCTGTCCTGACTACGTTAGTTCCGCTCAGGCACGCTGAATGCCGTGTATTGCCTTGGATTAAATACGCGTGGTTCATATTTTCGGGGGCAGTTGTAGGTCATCATTTAACCTAACTAGGCCATATTTACTAAGTTTTATTTGTCATCTCCGCCTCCGACAATATGAAATCAACCAGTTCTACAACCAACTGGTTGTAGAACTGAACCCTTGCCAAATTCTTTGGTGTCCTCACCCAAAAAATGTTTTTTTTTTTTTTTTCCATTTAAGATGGCATTATGTTTTTATACATATTTTTTATATTATTTTGATCTCTTCGGAATAAGCGACATTAGGGGAGGAAAGAGGACTCAGAGATTTTGGCCCCAACAGGGCGATCTGCCACAAGGAAAGTGTTTTAGGGGTTTCTATCACTTATACTTGTATCTGCTTTATTATTATTATTATTATTTTTTTTAATTTATATGGCGCTGCTTTGTAGGTCCATAGCTTAAAGAAGCATTTAAAGGTGCTGTTCCACTTAGACGAAACAGTCATTTTAATTATACAGAAAAAACCACAAATAAACTTTTATGAACCTTTTTTTCTGTTTCTATGACAACAGCCTATGAATGCCTGCTTCTGTGTCACATAACAATTTAGTGTTCCCTGCTAAAAAAAAAAAAAAAAAATCCAAGGCAAAGGCAAAATTTTTCATTATAATGAATATTATTTCCGTAAAGGGTTCGAGAATTCAACGGTACCAGGAATTATGTTGCCAACATAGCATTTGGTTATAAAAAGTATTAAATATATATATATTGAATATAACACTAAAAACATTGTAGTAAGAGTGGCAGCGCTAAAACCAGAAAATTATTCTAAAATTGGTCATGTGATATCATTAAAAAACAAAATCCTGTGGCTGTTAGAACTTCCACTCCAACCTTGCAGAGTCTTTGGGGCCTTTTTATTAAAACTGTTGCATTTGCAATGCAAATGTTCTTGGAAACAAAAGGCAATTTATGATAAGGGGAAAAAAAAAACATCAGAAATTCTATTCAGATTACAATTATATATGGAGAAATATCTCTGTAGATATAATCTCATTTGTATGTGCTTTTTTATTTTTTTTATTCCTATTAGCTCTATCTGGCGGCCAAAAGAAAAAAATCCTACCCAATGTCAAAACTAATCCTTCCTGTAACTGATTAACATGTGGATGGTTCATTTTTTTGGCAAGATCTGCATCATTTTAATTCCAAATTTGCATCTCACATGGAGTTCCAGAGCTGGATTTCATTGGCGCTCGGGAACAAGAGATGGAATTTAGATTTTTTTTCCCATTATAAAAATTAAGAATTCACAGATTGGAATCATAATACAAAAAAAGAAGATCCGGTAAGGAAATATTTAGAAGTATGATCATATACAAAATATTTGAATCTAAGATCGGATTTTTATAATAGTTATACGTTTATCATGGTATTTTTTTCAATTATTTTGTCGCTATTTTATTATTATTATTATTTATTATTATTATTAATTATTGTTTTATAGAGCGCCATGAAATTCCGTAGCGCTATTTGTATTTCCACGTCTAGATCCTTCAACAATACTCGAGTGATTATTATTACCATATATACCTTCTAAACCACCAATAAACACTAGATATACGGTAACCCTCCAAGATACATTATACCCCATATCCCCCATTCCATGTACACACCACCTAATGCATTGACTTATTCTTGATCTCCTAAACTTGGGTCTTTGTTCTTAGTCTCAAGTTCTCCGGCTCCTTAACAACTCTTTAGTAATGTTCCTGTTTGGGCGATTAAGTTGGGTTGAATTTCCAAAATTATGTGTTTTCGTAAAATATCCTGTGGCCAAACACATCTCTTGGAAGCCTTGGAGCTGGGGGGGGGGGCAAAAGGCATATAGGGGTATTCTGCAGAACCAGAAGGACCATTTAAAGGACCACTTAGCTATCATATACCAGATATCAGATATTCACTACATTCCATGTGTGTTCTATGCCATTGTAGAGTAACATTTGCACATTCTGGTGGATATCCTGATAGATTGAGCGATAACCTTTTTTTTTATTCGGATCCGCACTTCTAGAATAGGTTTTGGTGTTTCTAGCAGCATTTGTTGAAAGCTGACGTTCCGTGTAGTTATTTTGTCTGCCACCACCCAGCATAAATTAACGTTGTGTTAATTGAAGTTTGACTTTTCGCTATAGCTGAAAGTTTCAGACATTCTGAATGTATTTGTAATGAGGGGAAAAAAACCACTATTGCGCATCTTGAATCATATATATATATATATATATATATAAAATCGGTGATGAAACAGGAAAGCCCTGTGTTTTTTTCGTAAAGTAACTTTGATAATATATTTGACTTTGTTTGTGTAGAACTATCTTGACTTTATGAAACACATAGCCCTCGAGAGATAGTAATAATGTAGCAATGTATTATTAGACCTTAGAACAAAAATGTAGGGGGGGGCGTCAAAAAACAGCCACGTTCCGAGGACGAGTAAAACTATATATTATTTGGATTTCCGATGCAAATGCACCCTGTTTTGTTCCATCATTAAAGGGACACTCCAGCCATTATTTGCCCTTTAATGCACGATAGCTGAATGGATACATTAAGTTTACATGTAGCCCCCATTGCTTTTGCCTCTTTCCCTACCCTCCTGCAATGATGGTTCTGCAAATGCTCTGGTGAGAAAGTGCTCCCATTGACTTCAATGGGAACGCTTTCCTGTCACTGATTGGCTACTTGAAACAACCATTCCGTGGAGCCAAATATCAGGACACGGAGTAGGCCCAGAGCTGCAGCTTTTCATAAAGATATTAAAGTTTTGGGGTTTTTTTTGTAGGTTTGAAGAATATACTTATTTAAGTACTCACAGAGTGATCTAATGTGATTCCTGACCTCGAACACTGGAGCTTCCTTTTACGTCAAGATGGAATCACCAGACTGAAACAAAATTAAAATAAAAAAAAAAAAATTAAAATTAGAAAAAATATATACAGTTCCATAGGTACTCAGACTGGGGAAAAAAACTGCCAGGTATATTTCTTAGACTGATTGCTTGAGGTTTGGCTAAAAACGTGAGTTTTATGCACCAAAAAAACCCAAAAAACCTCAAACTCTCAAATTTACTAAAGACAAATCACATTAGCACTCGCAAAAAAAGATCCACGAGATGCTTATGTACATCCCCTGTGTGTGGTTGGTCCCGTCTCCTTAGAAGAGGGAGAGCCACGAGTAACGCGGCCTGGGAAGGTTCCACATCTTATAGCACGGAATGCCTAGATTTGCCAGAAATACAAAATAAATACAAAATAAATCTGCCAAAAAAAATAAAATAAAAAAATAAATCCCCGGAGGAGACCTCCATGTTGTCCACAAAGTTCTATGAATGAAAAGACCTCTGTGTTGTCCTTGAATATACTTGAGCATGGTAATCATCCATATGGTTAAAGCCAGAGGGAATTGTCCGTCACGTTAAACGCTGATACTCAATAAAAATGCAGAGAACATAATTGTTTCATTTGGTGAAGACACATTAAACACCAAGACACTACTAACAAGTCTTTAAACCAGTGATATAGGCGACGGGATCTCATCCAACATCCCCGTTATCACATATTTCCATACGAGGCCGGACTTCCATGCACATAGAAATGCGTCGGGGAAATATTTCTTCTGCAAGCTACGTATCAAGAGTAACAGATAGTAATTACTTTCTGTATGAACTCCAATTAAAATGGTAATTTCCATTTAACTGGACGTGTCACGTTCCCAAATCCTCATTATTCCTCCCCATTTTCTTACAATGTCCTTAGACTCTCTGATGTCTTAGCATTGATTTATATTTTCAGGTTTTATTCTTTTAGTAGAACCACAGAACTCAATGGGGAATGAAGAGAGCAAACTCTGTCTTAATACATTTCTATGTTGATTAATTAAGCACATTTTGTGGAAATGAAAGGGTGGGTAATTAAACATACTAAATAAACCTCAACCTAGGGCCAAATACTTTTTCCTGGTGCCTTTTGGTATAATCTTGATTGTCTCGATCTGATGCGCATCATGGACCCCAGGCAGTGGCGACTCTAGAAACAACATATAGGGGGGGGCACACAAGATACCACAGTCAAACTGGGGGGGCATTAATAATTTCCACCATTAAATCATACCACTGAAAACACACACACACATATATATATATATATATATATATATATATATATATATATTGCCAAAAGTAATGTGCTATGGAATGATACTTTTGTTATTGGACAATACAATACTTGATCATTCAACATGGGAAGCCTGAAGCCACAATTTAGTAAGACTAATCCTTGAAGTCCTTTAAACAACACAATACCTTAACTTTTCCACTAAGTGATTTCAGTGCCTAATATTAGTCCCTGCTGCCGATATATATATATAAATATATATATAAATATTAGACCCTGCTGCCGATAGCAGGTATAGATCAACACATTAACACACAAACCCAGCTTTGCATGTATAGATCAATTGAAATTCACTTGTGATCTCAGCACTGAAGGTATATATCAAATAAACAGAATCAGACATACAAATCCTGTATTTGCAGGTATACAATAATAATATATGAAATGTAGCATTGCAGGTATAGATCAAATCAATACATGGAAACAGCATTGCAGGTATTAATCAACTGAACAAGACATACAAACCCTGTATTTGCAGGTATACATAAATAATGTATGGAAACATAGCATAGCAGATATGGATCTACAGAAGAACACACAAACCAAGCTTTGCCGGTATAGATCAATTGGAATTCACATTAAAACACGGCATTAAAAGTATATTTAAAACCCCCTAAATTACAGGGATAGATCACAGGTTGCACATGCAGATAACACACATAAGATTTGCCATCTTTGTTCCATATACACCCTGCCTGTGCCATCTTGGTCCCCAAGGCTCAAACATCCTGCTAGTGCCATCTTTGCCCTTCCACAATTATACATCTATGATACACACAATCACATTAACTCATGCTCTCCCTCATTCAGACAAATCATCCACATATTAACTCATGCTCTCCCTCATTCAGACAATTCATCCACATATTAACTCATGCTCTCCCTCATTCAGTAAATTCATCCACATATTAACTCATGCTCTCCCTCATTCAGACAATTCATCCATTTTAAGAAACTACACCCCTTGTAGCTTCAAATGAGGGGCTACATGTATTTCTAGTGCACAAATAATGATGGAATATGTCACTTTGGCTTGAAAATATGTTTTTTCTAACCATAGCGACATGTTCATTTGTGTCTTGCGCACTCCAGGTTTGTACTAGAAACACATGCAGCCCCTCATTTGATGCGCCAAGGGGTGTCGTTTTTGCAAATGTGTACTTTTTGTGCCATAATTTAACTTCCTACGTGAGCAGTAATGCCACGTCAAGGCTTCAACCCTAATTACTGACCATTCACACGCCTTTTATATCTCCATTCACTCGCAGAAGCACACACCATACTTTCCATACATTCACTCACAGAAGCACACACCATTCTTTCCCCTTACAATCCCAAAGAAATGATGGTAAAGGGAGAAAAAATTTTACTGCAAAAATACGTTTTTGCAGTAAAATGCAAGGCGCTCCAGGGATGATATGGTAACTCACGTACCGCACAGGCTAAATGGCTGATTTTAATAATATTTGCAGTTCATCAGGATTTCAAAAATTGCCTCCCTCTACCGTTGGCTAAATTTAACCCCATGATCAAAGGGATCATGGGATTAAAAATTAGTATCGGCCATTTTTAAAAAGGGAATGTAACTTTTTATAGCTATATGATCGCTGTGGTAACGTTGGCTACCACAGTGATCATTTAGCTAGAATACTTAATTTTTTTTTTTTTAAAGTTAAACTACTTTATGTTTAAATAATTTAATTTGGGGGTCTCTAGGCAATTTTGATCTTTTTTTATCTGCCTTTAGAGACCCCCAAATTATTTTTTTTACATTTTTATTTTCTTAACTTAATATTTGTTATTATTATTTTACAATCTATATACAGTTGGAAAGGTGCGGCGATTACCTTTCTAACGGTATATGTTGGGGGTATGTAGCTGCTTAGATGCCTGAGATACAGGCATTTAAGCAGCATGCCCCCATACCTCTTTAACTGACCATTGTCAGTTGTTAATAAAGTTGCGCGGTGACGTCATCGCGTCATTGCGCGAGACGTCACCGGGCAGATCGTGTGGCCCCGGTGATGCCCTTCAGTTTGAGGGGCAGATCGCCGGGGTAGGTGGTGATGGAGGTCCACAGACCTCCATCAAGGTAAGATAGTGCTAGTGACGGCATGGTGCCGTCGTTAGCACCTGACTGGGACTGCTAGCGACGGCACCATGCCGTCGCTAGCAGTCAAGGGGTTAAAGTCCCATTGCGGGATTGGGCAGGGGGGGCAAGCAATAACCTAGGGGGGGCAATTGCCCCCCCTTGCCCCCCTGTAGCGACGCCACTGACCCCAGGACTTAGGCAGGGGAAGGTTGGCAATCTTTGGCCCAGGGGTGCAAGTCCAGCCTAGTGACCCAATGATTAAATAGCCAAAAATACCTTTCAGCAGACACTAAAAGCAGAAATCTAAAACATAGTTATACAAAGGGAATGCATTGAAATCCCATACAAAGAGCACAGAAAGGATCCAGTTATCATGTAATGACTTTGACTTGTGACCTTGTTACTCTAGAACCCCTGTTGGCTTTGAATGGAACAGCACGGATCATCCATGGAAACGTTAACGTTGTGGCCCAAAGTATTGAGATAAGAGCAGCCCAAGGGGCAATTGGTTAAGGGGGAACGGAAGGTGGGGATCAGAGATCTGGGGAGAGAGTGGGTGCGAGATGAAAGAGGTCAGGGCAGTAAATTAATGTTGGCCCAGGGCCTCTCCTGCCCCTTATTCATCTTTTTAACATTGTGTATAGAACAGATGAGGTGACGCATGGTGCCTCTAGTCCATTCATTCTTCTTGATGCCTCCATTGTCCCTGTCCTTCAAGGTTCTAGGTCACCCAATCCATGCCTACGGACGCATTTGTGGCATATCTTTTCATTTATTCCTTTTACGCAGAGGGTTAACTAAACTCTACAAACAAACCGAAGCCACACCGATTTAATATCAATTCCTGTTCTCTTTCTTCAGGTCTATGGTCAAAGAGACAGCCATTGGTGGGCAGAGCATTATCGGAGTTGAAGCGTTAAGCATTCCATTTCCTAACTCATTTTTCCCTGTTTTCAATGATTGAGGCAGATCCGCTTGTCAAATCCTTAAAAAGCAGGTAGGTGGCCCTTGTGATTGAAGCGTTATAAGAAACGTCAGCTGGCTTCGATGCGCATTATTCATACCCCCCCACCCCCTTACTAATTGCTTTTCAGGCATGGAGAGGATGTGAATGGTTTACATGTCTTTATCAGCAGTTAATTCATCAGTTTGTAGCTTCCTTTGTTTGTTTTTTGTCTCTGCCTTTAATAAATATGTATCTGTCTACAAAAAAAGTTTAGTTAGAATGGAGCCTTATCCGCCATAAATCTTCACCGAGCCATGGCGTTAGTGGTTAGTTTTTCTCTCCTGTTTTTCTAGCTCTGTGTGGCTAAAATTGGTTCTTAACCCAAAAAATTAAAAAAAATATTTTTTACCAGATTCATTTTAATTTACAGTACATTTTAAAGGCTAAACCTTCAATAGCACACACTTCTTCTGGACTCTGCAGCTGAACCTAGTAGGGCCCTTTGGCATTTTCTGCCTCAAAGCCAGGGCTGTAACTTCCATGGGGGCAAAAGAGGCAGTAAAGTGAGAGTTGGGCTTGATCTACCTGGCTGCAATGCCCCTCGGCCCTCTTCTTTCCTATTCTAGAGCCAGATGTGACGCTTAGTCGCTTACCCAGGATTTGGACCACTGTTCCTCACCCAGGCACCAAGAACCACAGTCATGGTTCTGCCTAAACCTACAAAGGTTTTTCGCTTTTTGTGTGCGGCTGTCTGTAGTCCAACTCCCTTTGCCTCTCCTGATTCCAACACCAGTTGTAAAACGACATAGAATTTAAGGGCAGATAAGAACAGTTCAGCACGTCTAGTCTTTCCATTGTTTGTCGTTGGTCTTGTCTTATAATCAGGATGGATCTCGTGCATGCTCAAACGCCCCATTACATTAACCTTTACCATTTCTACTGGAAGGTCCTCTTCTCGTCTCCCACCCTCCCAGTGAATAGGTCATTGGGTCACACTGGTTGCTCGAATCTGAGAAGACAGGTCAAACTTCACACAATTCCCCAACCAAAGTCTTGAAAACCATTAAAATAATGTTTAAAGTGTGAATGCAACATTTTTTTTTTCCTTTCAATTACACGGCCAACTGGAAAAATGAGTGTTGGTTTCCAAACCCAAAAACATACCAGGAATTTTTTTTGGAGCTCCATACATGAAAAAAAACAGCAGTTAATCAATTTTAAAAATGTTCACCTAAATTTAATTTCAGATTATTTAAAGCAAATCTTAAATCACTGATTTCTTTAAGTAAATTCTCTCTACTTTGTGTCATCAACTCATTAACAAAAAGTGTCAGAAGACACACCACACAACTTTTTTAGTTGATATCTTCTCTTCTGCGTTTACAGAGGTTGTCTATTTAGAGACAGGGGTGTTGTGTCTGTGATTAGAGATGAGTTGAGATGAGAGTGCATGCGAGGAAGAGACAGACATTGTTATATAATGTAATTTTTCCATTTTGGTTGTATTTGGCACAAAGTCTATTCACAAAAGACCAACTGCGGCCAAGAGTTGTGAGTTCGAGAAAGTGTCCAACTTCTACGTTTATAGACAACTCAAAGTGAGTTTTGTCGACGTCATAGCAACTCACATAGTCATGCTGAGTTGTATCAAGTGCTCTAACTTACATCTTTCAAGAATACATTTCTTGCATCACATGGAGAAAATAAAAACATTAAAAAAGTGCAGAGAAACATTTATCAAAATAACATATTTTTACCAATTATCGACTAAATTAATTTTTATTATTTTTTTTGTTTTTAAAAAAATAAAGTATAGATTCCATTGTACATTTTTTTGTTCTATGCACTAAGATTTCCCCCTAGTTCTTTAGCCTCTGTATGGGTGTAAACCCCACTGTGTAATGTGACGCATGATTCTGTTAGACGTTAATTACCCCTTTTCTGCTATTTAACCCTGTGTTTCTCCCAGTCCGGGAACGCAGTGAAGCTCATGTCCTGAGATTCTCGTAGAGAGTTGCTTTTGTTAGTAGGAAGCCATCTCCTGAATATTCTTTTCGATTAAAGCCCTCTAGAAAAGTGTAACTCATTCTTTTATTAAGAGGTTGAATCAATTACTGTGAAGACGACATAGCAGGCGTTTTGTGAACGCCAATAATGACAAAATGAAATTACTGTAGGAAGTGCTTGTATCGAACAAATGTTTATCACAGTTGTCTTGCTTGTGAGTAGTATCGTGTTATCAGCAGACAATGTAGAACAGGATTCTGATCCAGAAGAAGATTCAATATGGCAGCCTGCCCAGAGAGCATATCGCCAGATCATCGCCGGGGGTGCGTCATATAATTATCTACCCTTACCTTACTCAGGCTTGGCGTTTTAGAGAAGAACATGGATGTCTGCCAAGAACCTATTTGGGGCAGAGCCTGTAATACAAGGACATGGCGTTCTATCCAGATCAGACACAGAGGCAGAGCCTAGAACCCCACATACAGCACGGAATCCCAAGACGCACATGTGGCTGCCAGCTGACACATCAGGACCGGACCGGTGGCCCACCAGGCATTTGCCCATTGTGCCAGTCCGGACCCTACTGTTCATGGTTATTAACCCATGATATATCCCAAGATTGCAGACCTCTGTGATTCTGAATAAGTTACTGCAATCCAATTAGCAGTTAAATGCCCATCTCAGTTTTTCCAGCCTAAAGAGATTTTGCAAAACACCCCCTCCAGGGAAAGTCCTGATTATTAGTTCCTTATAAATAAAGAACAGCCAGGAGGAGTAAAGTTTCCGAGAAGCTCCTAAGAGGACAGTAATTACCACGAGCCGACCGCGTTCAACTAGAAGGAGGAGATTCAGTCGGTACAAGATCCATCGGAACGAAGTTTCTTGCAAAAAGAGTCTCTTTAAACTTATTTTAATCAAGCCTGTGAAGTGAGAGTATTTAGCTTAATGTAGTCGTTTTGCGTTTTTTATTGCGCTTCTTCAATTTCAAAGTAATAATAAAAATGATGCTGTTTCATTCCAATTCAATGATAGCAGTTTGGTTCAAAGTTACAGATGAGGACAATTACCAGAGAGAAAAATGACTTTGCAATTGTATAGAATAATTCTAATCTAAATGGAGAGCAGTGATACTTCTAGAGAGAGAAGGGTACGGCGCCCGCACAACTGCCGAGGGATGGGTGAAGAAGCATGGGATACATTGTGACAAGAAGCCAATGGATCAGGAATATGATACTTCTTTGGAATCAGATAACAGCCAAGCTTTTAATGGTTTCTGTGCTCAGTCTTGGGTTGGACTTATACATAGTCTTGGGTTAGATACATAGGGGTAACAGTCAGGGGCAAATCACGATCAGATGGGGAAAGTCAGGTTTAGTCAACTTTAGTCAACTAGTCAAGGAAAGCATAATGTATATATACATGCATATGGACACATACAGACATACCGCACATACATACACACTCACTGCCACACTCATGGACCCAATCTCCTCTCTGCACAGAGTATCTCTGCTCCTGGGACTGCGTGCTGGAGGGTCCTGACCGAGGAACTCTGAGACATGCCTTTTCCTTACAAATAATTGCAGGAGACGGACCCCACGCTCCAAAAGCCCCCCATCACTGTCAGGGGAGACACTTCCAATACTGAAACAGTTAGTAGGAAGGAAGAACAGGCACAGAGCCACATAAAGTGGATTGGCAACAATGTTAATGCCACGTGGTTCAATTTAATACATGTTGGAGAAAACAGTTGGGGAACAGTTTTAGCAACAAACAATAACATTTTAAGTTTATTATGATGTTGTTTAAAAATAAATGCAATGCGTTCTTATCATCTTCACGACGTCACACTAATCCCACACTCATGTACCAACAACCTTTTTTCCGATCCTCAAGAGAGCCTCCTGTTTGCAGAACTCTTGCATTATCTGTCTCTGCCAACAGGGAATGCTTTAGTATATTGTTTTTTCCCTTTGTCTGGTTGTATCCCATATGTTTGTAATGTGTTTCATCTCTGCTTCCACCTGGGGGCTATTGAGTTTGTTCATACCCTGTTTAAGCCCACACCAAACACACATTCATTGCTTGTTTGGCTTCTCCTTTTATCCTAGATCTCCCGATACTTCTCTTTGGATTATTGGATTTTGAGCTTTTGCCTGGATACCGTCTACAAACTTTTGCCTGTCCGACTGACCCTGGAATCGGACATTGACCACTCTCTCCTCTGTTTATTGGGGGGGGGGTTCTGAAATACTGATAATCAAAGCTTGGAGATCTACCCTTAAGAACGTTGGTTGTTCTGTACAGATACCTCACCAATGAGACTATCCTGAAGCCACGTTCCTTTTATACTCTTTTATGAGCATTACAGTCTTTGAGGAGCGTTGAAATCATGCAAACCACTTTTAGATGTTTTACATTCATTGGTATAATAGTCCTTGTGCAAAAAAACTTACACCATAAACATTTTTTTTTTAAATGCAAACGCAATATGCCCAAGGATAAAAGTGTGAAAGAATGTAGTATATATGAAACACATCCAAAAAGAGAATCCCAAGGTCCTGTAGATTGTCTCATATGATCCCTAGTTATTAAATTATACTTTTTGGCTGACTTACTGACCATGTTGTGTTGAGTTGGCTGAAATGGAGTGATTGATCTACTCACAAAAGTCAACTCCACCAATGTGACATCTCAACTCACCAGATCTTAGAAATTCCAAGGTGAAGACACCCAAAATTCCAAAATGTTCCTTCCAAAAGATGACCTGTATCTTTGATGATCATCATTTTTAAACATGCATGGGATAGACATACGGCTCCTGAATCTAAGATGAGACCAACAGTTGATTAAGGTCTGAGTCTTTACAGCAGGAAAAACAGGCAACTAATTGGGGCTGAATGGGTCTGATTTGCTGGTGAATTCTACGTTTAAATTTTAATCCTTCCCAGTCTATTCAATTTTCCAAGTTCTTCTCTTGATTTAATTGCCCAATCCACCCTACTTTATCTGAATCACCTCTTCAAATGCCCAAAGACAGTGTGCCTAGTGCATTGGCGATGTCCAACCATACCAAGGAGACATCCTGGTCTCTTTTAGTGACAGACAGGCAAAAGTACCATTGAATAATGCCATTTCCCTGTGACCCATGACGTCCTCACCAGCATGCATCTTTGTGTTAGAGCGTGTGAGCATGCATATTCACAAGGATCATCGGTTTGCAGAACACCGGCTGATGGACCAAAATGAGCTGATTTGGTGGTTTCTGTTTTAGAAATATCACCCCCGCCTTCAAACGCTAGGAGAGGGGGGAGCACAAGAATGCGTTCATATTTAACATCATAGCTGTATCCCTCCATTCATCTATTTCAAGATCTCATCTGTACTTGGCGCTAAATATTTAGTTTGTGTCATCTAAACCCACGGTTGTCGTTGATACACCCTGTGGGCAGATACCTTGTATAAGTAAATAATTCAGTAGCCCGCCCAGCCCCCTGATCTGCCCGTCTCTGATTAACATGTCTGCCGCCGCCGGGAGTGGGACATCGCCGGGAGTGCGGGATCTTGGAATTCAGCCACGGGGAACAGAATTTAATGAGCAGTTTCTTGTTTTTATCTAAACAGAGACTAACAAACAAGGAACACAAAATCTCATTATGCAGAGTAAAAAATAATAATAATAAAAAAAAAAAATATTGCGAGAAAATTGCGGCTGCCGGCTTCACAAATGAAGAATTTGGGGACAGGAAGAAGGGGAGAAGAATTGGGAAAGCTGACAATTTCACATCTCGCGCTGTCGCTTTTTCCATACTTATACCGAAAGACCTGTCAAGTCCCACTCATTAGCGAAGCGGAAAAAGGCTCATGCGTTATTAGCATAAGTGTCTTCCTAGACATCAATGGTCTGTTGCCTTCTGCAGCCAGCACAAAAAATGCATTTTGTTGGCTCCCGCACCAATAAAAACGCTCTCTGTTTGCTAATTTGGCTTCTATGCAGAGGCACTTTATCAAAATCCCGTCTGGTGGTCCGGTTTGCCAAGATGCTAGTATCCTGAGCCAACCCAGTTCAAAATGAAGAAAAAAAAAAAAGCATTAGGAAATCTTATTACGCTTTTCCCAGCGTCTCGTATTCCGGGTAGCAGCTCTTGCCAGTAGGTCTCTGGATAAAAAAAAAAATATTTTGAAGGCCTTTCTACGTATGTTACCATGGCTCATATCCATCATGGAAAGGGAAGCGTAACAGATTGCGAGGCCTTACTGGAATACTGAAGGATTTAAGCCGATCGCATACACTGCTTAGTCTACCCTAAAGAGCTTGCAATCAAAATATCCTCAGCTTTTATTTCTATGAGTCAAATTGTTCTGTTCTGCTTAAGCATTACACAGCGCTGCGGAATATGATGGCGCTATATAAAAAAAATAAATAATAACAATATCCATTGAATCCGCTTCCCGGTGAAAGTAGCCATTTTAATTGCTTGTATGATTATTCCTCCCCATTAAGTTGCCCCTCTCATTTGGTGGAAGCATACCAGAATCAAGCACACTGTTTAGTTTAATCTACCCCATGTGACCTTTATAAAATCAATAGAACAAAATCTATATAAAATCTTTACGGGAAAAAAAACATTATTTTTCTTGAATTTGGGTACCTTCTCCCTTTTTTTTTTACATTTCATGTTATTTCTGTGAAACACTGAAAAATTTTCACCTTCCCCCGTACCCATTTATAATATCGACTTATAATAGCAATCACTATACCAAGTCCATGCATTAATATTCAAACACGGTGATACATATGTATGTTTCCAGATTCTGTGTATTCTCAAGCGTGTTTTTTTTTTAATTCACATATTAATATCCATTTCTCCAATAGCGCTAGACTTCTCAGCTTCCTTCTTGGAACGATCTCAGCAGATGATGTATGAAGAAAGTCTTTTTGGTGTGTAAAGTCCTTCATTAACTTGCTAATTGTTTTAATGATGAATGAACTGTCAAAGGAGAGCCACCGCTGACTGCACTGGAGTTGGTTTTTATGTTAATGTAACTGTATTCCAACTCCATTGTATAACCTAGCTCATTTTAACTAAAAAAAGACCCCTTTTGTCATAAAAGGGACTTCTAAAAAATGTTCCTGAATCCAAAAGGTTCAAAGGGTTTGCAGAATTCGGGGTCTGGTTAACATTCCAGAGAATTCTCCAGGGTTGACCTGGAGTCTCCGGGTGCAATGCTGCTTCCCTGGATCTCTGGGTCACTCTTTCTCTAGGCAGGGGAATGGTTTTCCACCACACCCGCCTCCCAGACCATTTAAGGCTGGCTAGTTACAGCCCACAAGGTGTTAGCCACTCCTTTATGCGTGGCTAGCCCTCCCTGAGCCCCTCCCCCAGAAGAGGGAGAGCTCCAAGTACCCTACTCCTAGTTGGTGTTGAGGCAGCTGAGTGTAGAGGTATTTTGGGTTATTTTAAGAGGGAGAGCTCACTGTGAGCCATAGTTGTACAGATAAATTTAGAGATGGTAGAGTTCGATCCTACATGATATTAGAAAGCAAGTAGAGTTCAATCATGGGGGAAAAAATCAGTTACTCGAAGTCAGGGCAGGGAGAGTTCAATCATGGAGTAAAATCAGTTAGTTGAAGTCAGGGCAGGCAGAGATCAGCCATTGAAAAAAGGCAATAAGATGAAGTCATGGCAGGTGCAGTTCAATCATGGAAAAAGTCAAGGGCAAGCTGTCAGGGTTTCGGCCTACCTGCACTGGCTTTCCTCCTCATGGCTCTCTGTTTGTTAGGCCGCGCCCCCTTCCTCTTCCAACTTTATGTCCAAGTTAACCCCTCCTCTTCCTGCAGGCTGTGACTATATTAACCAGCTAGTTTAGTTGCTGGTTGCCCTTTCGTGGTTCCGGACCTGTGAGTGCGTGCTGCCTTCCAGTGTTTGATTCTTGTGTATGACCCGGCCTGTCTGACTCCCATTCTGGTGCTGACTCCTGCCTGCTTTTGGACTACATGGATTTCTGGACTCCTGACCTTGGCTTGTATGACTACCCGTTCTGGCTCCTGACCTTGGCTTGTTCTACGACCACCCACTTGTCTTATGTTTTGGATTCTTGTTATTATTTTATTTTAATAAACATTTTGACCAGTACCTTTTTGCCTCCGTCCTGATTCACTGGTACCCTGACACAGGCAGAGTACAATCACAGAAAAAAAAAGTCAATTAGCTGGGGTCAGGGCAGGCAAAGCTTGCCAACGAAATCTGGGTTGAAATGTTGGGCCGTTGGCTGAAAAAAAGGAAAAAGCAAGAACAGGAAAATCTTGATAATAGTTATATGTTGCCAATAACTATTATCAGTTTGGTAAATTTGGTAGCCCCATGCCCTCCCACCCATATTCCACTGATCTTCTTCCCATTCAAAGGCTTTTATTCTTTAAGCTATGACGTCGGGTCCCTCGTAACCCCCTGTCTTGGCAGAAACATATCTGAACAACGTCTACCAGACTCAGGAACTCCACTCAAAGAGCACCAAGAACAAGAAGCTAAGACAGATCGTCAGAACCCACCAGAGTCTACAATACCAATAGACCACGGCACAGCGGCCCATTTAAAACCAACCATTAATGACCAAGGAGAAAGTTATCTTCTTGGGGGTATTCTTGTGCCTCCATGATCAAAAGTGAATTTGATTCTTAAGGGAGGGCCATAAATTAGGGATTAAGGTGGAAGTACAATATTAATAACAGAGACAATGGAGACAAAGAGGACAAAGCAGACAGGAGTGGAAGCCGGGAGGGTCTGCGAGCGGCAATAATACAGGAAAAATTACGAGTGGTAGAACGCATTCTATGCAGGGATTGTAATGTTTGTATAGAAAAAGAAACAAAATTACCATCCTTCTATAAATCAGCCGTGTGATTTGGGACAATGCCATGACGCGGCCCGTCTCGGAAAAATATGAATTTAATATTGCATTTGATTCCGGAACAAGAAGAAATATATCGTGTATTGCCGATGTTAAATTGATATTGAACTTTCTTGCCGCGTACGGATAACTTGGGGGAAGGCTAGGTAAACTTCTATTTGCTTGGGGAAATAGACGAGAGGGTTTTTTTTTGTATATGGCTCATAAAAAACAAGCAATATAAATGGTGTATATTTGTATGTTTCATTTTTTTGTTCCCTAACAGCGTGAGTAATCGTTTCCGCTTCAATAAAAAGGTATAGTCCTAAATTGTGTTTGTAACTCTTATCTGGTATGAGAATTTTTATTGCATCATAGGAAACAGGATGATACAGAATGGACTGTGTAACGCTTAGCGTGACCCTCCGATTTCCATAACCTGTTAAGTGTGCCCATGAGAATGAATTGCTATCAGAACATGCGCGACGGCTTGCGCAGGGGGAAACTCCACCAGCTATTAGCTACCTGTCCTTAATGGTCAGACATGACATAGAATGGGCAGAGTCTTCATCCCTTAAAGGTGAAGTAATACAGCGAAAATCTCCTTCAATGTAAAATCCAGCGCTGTATACAGTAATAACCCCCAGCGCTGTATACAGTAATAACCCCCAGCGCTGTTTACAGTAATAACCCCCAGCGCTGTATACAGTAATATAACCCCAGCGCTGTATACAGTAATAACCCCCAGCGCTGTATACAGTAATAACCCCCAGCGCTGTATAGAGTAATAACCCCCAGTGCTGTATACAGTAATAACCCCCAGCGCTGTATACAGTAATAACCCCCAGCGCTGTATACAGTAATAACCCCCAGAGCTGTATAGAGTAATAACCCCCAGTGCCGTACACAGTAATAAACCCCCCCAGCACTGTATACAGTAATAACCCTCAGCACTGTATACAGTAATAACCCCCAGCGCTGTATTCAGTAATAATAAAATAACCCCCAGCGCTGTACACAGTAATAATAACCCCCAGCGCAATATTCAGTAATATCAGTCTGCATTGACAAAGAAAACCAGTCTTATCTCATTTTGTTCCAATAAACTCCCTTTATCTGCAGACCTGGAGGCGGCCATTTTTATCAGTCATGTGATATTTTGGGTGACTTTCCCGGCTTAAATCCGACACTGAGCTGATGATTTATGGCAATGCTAATGAAGTCCATTCCTCCATAAAGTTTACTTAGTCAGTGTGTCCAGCTATGTGATTAAAACCGAGTCATTCTATTGTTTCCCACAGGCAGTACAATGAGGACTTGGGGTGTTTGTTTAGTAGATCGGAGAGAAAACTCATACAAATGGCTGATGTGCAGCTGCCTGGAAACATTATATTATGGGGCAAAAACTAGAACCATTTAAAAAAACAAAAAACAGTTCAATACTTTTGAAACTTTGTATCTGATTCTAGTAATAAAAAGTTTCAGTGGGACTTCCCCTTTAAGGGTTGTGTTCTAGAATGCGGGATAGGCCTACCTAAAAAAAAGGTTTATTCACTAAAGCAGCTGTTTCTGAGTTGCATTTTCCGCTTACTGACTTTATAAAGGACCAACCCGACATGGTTTTTTCCTGCAGGAAGGGCTCTATTGGGACTTGTGCCCCTAATTTGACCCTATATAGGGCCACCTATACGTCTCCCAGGATTGGATTGCACAAATATGCACTAAAGATGCTTTTTATGGAACCGAAAGTTGTCTTTAGATATTTTTTCACAAACACACTTCTACTTAAATATGCTAATAGTATTCATAATAAAAAAATAAATAAATAAAAATAATAATTGTTAATAATAATAACAGAAAATACCCCCAAAACACCAGAACTCCCTGCTATGTATTCAATGGGGTGCGCTTGGTACGTCACCCATCGGAGCCGTAGGTGACCAAGCATGTGAGAATAGGGGAAAAAAGAGAAATCCAAGGATTCATAAATTTGTTTCCAAGGAGCTGAAGGGAGGCTGATCCGGGACGTGATTCACAAAGCTCCCCGCAGCCAACGCGTCTGGATTAATTATGTCCGCAGATAAATAGCTTGTGCATAGCCGGCGATTAATCAACACGCCCGATACTCGCACGCACTTGGAACCTCTTATGTAACCAATCTGCCGTCATCACATTACTTATGTCTTGCAAAGTCTCAGCATAGATAATGAGATTAAAAAAAAAAACCCCTGACGATGAACGATAAATCCAGTTTTACACGAGCCAAATATTTACATTGTATGATACTCTGTAAAGTACACGGAGTCTTCAGCCGAAGCCGGTAACTTTTATTAAGATATAAAGTTACAGAAGCTTTCAGAACCCCAGAGATCTCTTTTTTTTTTCTACCCAGGCATTTCAAAACTACATGACCTCCAATCCAGCTACTCAGAGGATTGTCAAGTCTAGATCTTGATAGATTGTTACTAAAACTGACACTGAATAACTGAAAATATACTGAAATGCTCAATAAAGCTCCTTCTGGTTGCCGCTAGGATGGTAGAATATCTTCCAGCACCTGCGTTGGTCTCTTTCCATTATTCATTTGTCTTAAGGATGCAGGTCGGCTCTCACGCACCCGGATTGATCTACGCCAAATAACAGAAGCTTCCGTTCTCTATAATGACCGCTGACCAAGAATATTGAGAAGACGGAGAAAATCTGAGAAGGCGAAAGTGAAAAAGAAATGCAAAGCCGGAGATGCGATCCAGGAATAGCGGCTGGTTTTCCACCTGCTGCTGAAGAAATTGCTCATAAATCCTTCTCGAAAGCCGGTCTGGTGCCTCTTGATAGAATCCACAGGGTTTAGAACATGCGTCTACAGCCCTCCAACGCCACACATTCACGCACACACATTCATTCACATATATTAAATGCTCTTAAAGGCATTGCCCAGTGGGAAAAAAGGAATCTTGAACATAAAACGCAGTGTGTTATAGACTAGAGTAGCGTAGCATGGAAGAAAGCCATGTTTTGCATTGTATTTACATAATAAAGGAGAACTGTCAAAGGCGATATGAAACCAAAATTGAATTCCGCCGCTGAAAAACATCCATCACTTTTTATTTATTATTCCGATGTTAAGTTATTTACATTTTCCAGACATGGCATCTGCTTCCAGCGACGGCGTAGCCAGGACGTTTCATGCAAATTCGCCTTCACATCTCCCACGATCTCTCGGTGCCGATTGCATCGGAATCCTATGGTCAGCCAAGAAAGAAGTTGGAACCCACTTATTAGACTTTTAGTTCTTTTAGTTGAGCCCCCGACGCTATACATTGGTTACAACCGGTCTTTGGTAAAATTATAATAATAATATCAGTGTCACTATTTGATATTCCGTTAAAGCTTAAATGAAAAGAAAATCACAATTAACGTATCGTCGTATTGGGGTTATTACGCCTCTTTTAATTGGTCATCATGTGACCTTTGACAGTCGCACCTGTCCGCTAACCTTTACCGCGCTGACTGCTTTATGGCAAAGCCCTTTACGTTTAGACCTCATAACTATCCTGTAAGTATCCTTTGAGTTAGAAAAAGTGCTTTAACTTGATAAAAATCACTTGACTCCTTAGAATAAAATGAGCTGAATTAAAAACTCTCAAGAAAAGCAAACCGAATTAACAGAAATTGGCGTTATATTAGTAAGACAAAGTGTACAGGTGGGTGAGTCGGTGTTAAAATGTAAGTAGACACTTACCTAATTCCATATTCTTGCTTAACACTAGCGAGTTCTGCCGGCCCTGCATAATGCATAAATCAGTGTGTAAGGACACTTTAGAGAAATCATTAATTTCTGCATGCATTATACAGGGCCAGCCAGGCTCTTCCTGCAGCAGAATCTCACTGGGGTCGGCCCCTCATAGCGTATAGTGAAGTCACGGATCTGAATCCCAACTCTCCATTTAGTGAACAAACCCCCTGTTGACTTAACAATACTCATCGTGACTCAACTGAAACTCCACTTTTAGTAAATAATCAGCTTGATTCATGATTCATGATTGAAAATGATTCGTTTTGTTGAAGGCACTCGGGCCAATCACGTTACGTTAATATGGACGGACATCGCAACAACGCCGAGGCCTCTCCGCTGTTTTGTCGCGAGATGCTTTTCCTTTTTTTCGGGATGTTTTTTGGGGCCGACAGATGGGCTGGCAGATCCGTTTCCTCATTTGTTAGCCGCTAATGCTTTAATGATAGAATAAAACTCTAGATTTTTTACTGCTGCTCGGTGAACATCTTTAAGTAATAAAGTCGCAATGTAAAAATGGTCTTAAAACAAGCAACATTATCCTCCCCACGGGAAACACACACGCGCACGCACGCACACGCTACCTCTGCCTGCGCTTTCTCCGACTAGCTCCCCTTTTTAAGAAGAACGCTCATCAAACCAGCAAGAAATGTCTCTTAATACAGGAGAAAATCTAGAAAATCAGGGATTTCGCCCCTTTTTTCCCTTTTTCCGAAGGGGTAGGAGGCCAGATCTGTGTCTAATCCCTTTTAACTTTGTGCTGCTCCAGAAGGCGGAATGTAACGTTCGTTTCACAGACACCCTCAAGGCATGAAGCCTCTCTCTGTTCGCTGGATTTGTGACAGACGCCGGACCCGCTGGCTTCTTCCATTTCACTTCATGTTGTTCGTACTGTCTGTTCAGATGGGGGGGGGAGAGACAGATGAGAGAACAGGGAGAGACGCGGGGGGACGCGAGAGGATTGATGTGACCGGACCACCGCTGGAGAAGGTGCTTTATAATAGACAGAGCTCAGAACGTCATTGTCACTGTAACAAAAATGATGCGACATTAAACCTCGGAATGTAAATCAGACACGGGCATTAATGTTTTAAGACAGAATATCGTTTCAAATGTTACTCGATATCCAAGTGACCTCAGATTTTGGAGTTTGCACTATTTACTCATCAGGGGTTGTCTCAATGGTTTAATTGAGGGGTTAAATGAATTGAATTAGTATGATTTTGGCAATTAAGGCAATAATAGGTTAGAATTAAGGCAATAATAGGTTAGAACAGGAGGGATATGTAACCAGGTATTCACAAAAGTGAACTCAGCAGTCATTTGGGTGATTGCGCAACAGAGGTATACTGACACACATGGGTCTCTACCAGGTTCAACGGGGGTCTGTGATAATCTGGGGAGTTCAGCCAAATTCATCATGCGCCGGCTTCTACAGAATTTGTGAAAAGGTTACAAACGAAACACCAGATTTAACGGGACTCAAACTCAACGGAGTGTCTGCACGTAAACACCTGCTGAGTCCAGCCAAGACCACCCAGATCTAAAATACAGCGGCCGTGAACTGTGCAGTTTTGAAATGTTCTGCGGATTGTGCAGCGTTGGTCATTTCGGTTAAAAACAAGGTTAAAAATGTAGCTAAAATCTCTGCTTTTCAAATAATTTTTATAACAACGAATGTATTCGGCAGTGAGGGACGCTGATTATAATACCCGTGCTGTAAGGGTGCCAACTGTTTCTGGTCCATGATCCGGACTGCAGATGTCAAACGATTAAGTAGATCAAAACATTTTTGGACGACATAATGCACAATGTACGCTATCCAGTCATGTCCTAAACACATTTATACAAAGGGAATGCATGGGAAACCCACATAAGGAGCACAGAAAGGATCCAGGTATCATGTAGTGCCTCCTAACATTCTTGGTACTCTATGACCCCTGGTGGCTGTGAATGGAACTACAAACAAACAGAGATAAAAACATGGAGAGTAGTGGTCCAACGTATTGCAATAGGAGCAGCCTAGGGGGGCAATAGCACCCTTGCAGGACGCATTTGATTAATTTAGTATGTAGTCAATAGCTGTCTTCTGCCCCAGAATTTGTTTCAATGAGATTATGGCGATCCATCACTGACCACAAAATGACCACATAGAATGACATAGAAACATAGTTACATGGACTATCCTCTGTAAATGGCACTATGGGTGAGGATTTTAGACGTGGAGACTCATCTAACCATCTGCTTGACTCCCATGATGATGGTTTTTAGGGTCAACCCATGGTTCTAGTAGCAGCATTTGTACATACCGTATGTTCGAGATGGAATTCCCCCTATTCCATTAAAATCTCTCCCCCTCTCTTTATAAATATAACGATAGACAGATATGGAGTTAAACGTCGGGAATTGCAATCTTGCACCATTCGTCGACCCTTATCAGTTACCATACGATAGATCTTCTTAATGTGAGGAGACCCCAGCAGATCAGTTCATCTTCCAGGATGGAATCTTCAAGAGATCCTTAAAGTGGGGGTCGTATAAATGCGAACGCTCTCGCTCCCCAGACCTAGAGCACCTATTGATTTTCTATTCCAATTTACCGGAGTGTAATTGCTTGGCTTCACCTCATTGCCTAAGTTTCTGTGTTATTAAGTGTGCTGTAATCCGCCAGTTCCTTTATGTATCACTTGTCAAATATTTGATTTTTGATGATGGAAAAAATCAATTACTCGCCGTTCTCTATTTATATTTCGGCTCGGAATCCCATATCTCTCGGTTTTAGTCTTATTCCTGATTCTGTACGTCTTTCCCTTGGTCTTGCACGCCTACACACCGTATTCATGCGCAAGACGGAGAAAAACGGTATTTACCGGCAATGCTATAAAAAATACAGCCACGTTGGTGAGAATTCCACAAATCCCGGCCCAAGCCACCATCATTCCTTTCACACCCATACTTTTTTTACACCCGATGTAGGTAACAAAGTCCCTTCGTCCCCCAAAGGCCGATCCGCTAAGTAAACTGGTATTGAAATAGTTACTTATGGATGAGCGGTTTTTACAACGGAACAAATAGGGCAGACTAATAAGACATATGGCATTGAGAATTGTAGAATTTGTCCACATTTAATAGAGGATGAAAAGCCTTTAGGCTCCTCATAGCCCATTAATTTAATATCGCACACCCATAGCTGGTACTGGGAGGGTGTAAGCGGTGACACAATATATAAATAATTATGTCACATTTGTATGAAGAATACGTAGTATAAAGAATCTTTAGTATAATGATGTCATAGGCATACCTGGGCTCCGGCTACCTGGAGTCTACCCTTGCGGGACTCGGCCAGGACTACCCACTGACACAGGCTGACGGTCCCGCTGATGTCGTCCGTCAAGTGGGGGAAACACTCGAAGAGTGGAGCGGGGCGTCAGGACCCCACTCCCGCGACCCGGAGGATTTGAGTGTCGACTCAGAAAATTAGAGAAGAGGATGTTTTCCCGGAGTCTCTAGTCGAAACTCAGAGAGTTCCCAGGGATGGTCATAGAGGGATATATCTTTGGAGTTTCCAGGACCTCTAGGATTCATATCTACCCCTGACATTGATTCAGCTGACCTGGGAATAATATAGTAAGTTTGTAGCTGCGCCTGCCTTACTCGCAGTCAGGACAGATGTTTTGAAGGTTCCTACAAGGCTTTAGTGCAATACTGCAGTGTGGTTACCATATATATATATATTATGTGGTGGGATTTTAATGCATACCCATTAGTTTTTTTCAGTTCTTACACAGTTAACTACATTGAAAATTCAGAAAGTTTCTTCCATCAAAGTTTCCATATCTGTTGATCCAGAAGAAAACAAAAAAAAAAACCCAGAATGAGACTTTTATCGAATATTATCTCAGGAGCTTTAAAAAAAAAATAGTATCTCGTCGCCAACATTCTCTTTATGAATCACAAATCTATCCGTGGCAGAGCTTGGGGCTGTATTTTAAATCAAAATCCACACTCAGTCTCAAGAAAGCATTTATTTTTATCCTTTCTTACATCATGCCCAGGTCATGAAACCGACACCGTGACATGAGGAGCGACACTTGGACGCACCAAAAGTCATTTTATATATATATATATATATATATACTGTATATATATATATATATATGAATATATTAATAGGGGCAATAGGCGTGCATAGCAAATAACTCATTTTGTTGTGGTTATTATTGTGTGTCAATTATATTTTTATTAAAAGTTGGAACTACCTTCCTAGAAAGAATAAACAATAGATTAAAATTCTTGTTTTGCAAGGCTTTTAGTTGTCCGATATAATTGTTTCATCTTGAGTCTCTTAGGATGAGGGCGGAAAAAGGGTGAGGTCTCTTTTCTCCCGTTCTAGATAACTTTGCGATATAAAACAGTGCAGTTCCAAAGCAAATTAATTTGGGAATGTCGTTAATAGAAACCGCGCCCCACGAACGGGAAGAGGAGCGAGGGAAACGAGAATATGTGAAAACAAAAGGGGAGCCAGAGGACAGCCATCCACAATCTTCTTTCCAGCGAGTCTCTTTGTGGAAGCCTCTGATGTTCTGCGTGAAAATAGAAAATAGAACGCTGGCCTTTGTGTAGCGCGCACTCTCTCTGTTTGTATAACCTTTCGGTGATGCTTAGAAAATGGTGTACGTGACACCATGACATTGTGTCAAAGATAAGAAACTGGTGGAATAATAATAAAAATAAAAAAAAAAGATTATAAACGTGATAAAAACGAAGAAAACGTTCTTAACCCCTTAAGGACAACGAGCGGTCCCTAAACCCATTGAAAACAATGCATTTTGAGCCCGTACATGTACGGGCTTTGTCATTAAGGGGTTAATGGAACATTTCCATTGGTGTGGCCTTAGGATTCGCTATCGATTATCAGCGATGTTTTCTTGTTACCTAACTTCAAGTACGGAATGTTTTCTTCGTATAAGAACCGTACCCTGCATCCTTTTTTCTTCATGAACAATGTATCTCTTTGATCAATCAGTTTGGTTTTGACAAAGTATATTTTGTACTTTCCATTATATGTAACAGCAGTAAACCGCGAAGTCCGCTTCAACTCTACATCAACTCTAAGGCATACATCGTTAAAAATATATAAGAATTGTTTAATTTTCCCCCGTATTACTAATGAAAAAATAAACGCACTTTTCTTGACCAAAGCTCTCCTTCCACACGGTCTTCTAGGCATAAAGATTTATCAGAAATCTGAGGCGAGTGATTGACAACTCAAACAAGCTATTATTTTTAGGTAGGACTTAAAGTCAAGAGGAGATAACCCCGGACTAACTGTTGATGTGTCATTAGTGATAATGTTAGCAGAAGGGATAAAACTTGTCTTCTTCACAGGATGGGAAATATTGAATAACTGGTTACAGACGTGTCTGTCTTCCCTGCCTCTTCTCGGATTATACTGGATGTCAGCGCGAGGTCTGTTTCACAAACTGACAGGAGAACATGTCCAGATCTCTCTGAGCGGTTCAGAAATGCCACCAGGCACAGCTACTGTATGATTAACCCTGTTACCGGTAGAAGGCCAGAAAGGAGCAGAACTCAACTACGTCAGCTGAAGGCCCCGGAGATGAACCTTCCATTCATATCTGACCTGGAATGAGACGCAGAGATGCCTTGCAACCCATTCTTAAATGTTACCATCCGTGAAGGGCTGGATGGAGGAATACAAAAGAGAGAACCTGATATGAAGATACAATTATTATACAAGATTATGCGAGGAAGAGCCAATCCTGAGCGTCGATTCTACCAGTCGGCCTGAAAATGACTGATATCAGTGAAAATCACACATAATGGCGCAGTGCTCATTTCCTGCAAATTATTATGTTTTTGCTTTAGATAAAATGGCATAAAGAGATACATAAATGTAATCTGACATGAACTTTGTTGTTTCCTTCTTCGAATTCCCTTTTTTTAGTTCAAGCGAGCCATCTTGTGCCTTAGGCGACTAATGTAGATATACTGCCTCCCACCCCATGGGTCTCACGTGTTCCTGCCAGGACTACGCCATACAAAAACAATATGAGATGCTCACCAAGAACAGAGAGCCGCCTCATAGCCCGGCTTACGGTGCGTCCCCACTTGGGAGCATCTAAAATTTTAGCTCTATTGTACCATTACAGACGAAAAATCTCCATCTACGTATCAGTCTAATTCCAAAGGGCAGTCCAGAACTGAAACGGCAAATTTCCTGCTCTGTTCTTGGTGAGCGTCTCATGTTCTTTTGGTATGGTATTTCACCCTTTGGGGGGGATCTCTTGGGAGTAACCTCAAGTGCAAAGGTGAGTCCGGTCGCTGACCTCCTTGCTTTCTTGCTCCTAGAGGGATACAATTGTACCCTATGGACAAGACTGATGAAGACTTAAAAGTATGTTTGCAGTTGTTGGTTCCCTTGTGTAGAAGACATTTGCCTCACGTTTTGATCCTGGACTGCCCTTTTGGTCTGGATCAGACTGATATGGAGATTTTTCCTCCGTAATGGAACAAGATTTGAGATGTTCCCCATAGAACAGGCTATGAAATGGCATCTCATCCTCCTTTGGTCCTGCTAGGATTATCCTGATTTGATTTGGGATCTTGAAGCAGGACCAATGGTAAACAACAACTCCCCCATGGCCCTATGGCAGACAATCCTCGTGACCACCATTCCCTCTCATTTTTGGAATCCCTGAACAAAGTTCAGACTGAGCGAGGAGAGCCAGACGGATTCCAAGTCCAAAGCAGGGAAGGAAGTCAATGGCAGGACTGGGCAGGCTGAGCATGGGTATGCAAGTGTGTGTGACCTTTCAAAAGCCAAGCCAAGAACGGCTGGCCAGCTCCAAAAACCAGCCTATTTTCTGGCTCAGTTTTCCAAGGACATAATATCAGGAGCCAAAAAGGCAGAGTTTACCTCATCCATCCCATCTATGCTCCATTGGTCTTTCCTTTTAAACCAACTTTTGCCCATTGTCGTTACTTTGGACGCTAAGCATGTAAAGCAGAATACACAGGGATATAAATAATAATTGTATACTAATAATTGTAGCTTCTTTATCCTTGTTTTCAGACAAGGAAGGAATGTTTCCCTTTTTTGAGAAGGGAATTGCTTTAATGTGGGCTTTTATTTTTTTTTTTGCGTGCTTTTGGATAAATATAACTAAAAGTATTAACTTGGCTTTCAATCTTTTTACAACCGAAACACTTGCTGTGTTACTATGTATGTTTATATACAAAGAAACATGATAATCCTGCTTAATTATTTTACTAATACAGGTCGTTGTTATTTGCCCCCTTTTGCTTCGGGTTTTATTCTATTTGAAGTATAGAAGTAAGCATTTTTTATAAAATCGCAATTGTTTGTGTTTTTTTTGTTTTTTTTTTGTTCTCCAGACATCAAATTGCAAGCTTCTCGCTGAAACGACGATGTAAAAATTCTAGGATCGGAAATCACTGACATTTGGAAAGAAATGAGACTGCCAGGTATCCGCTGCCAGGCAGGCCGCAACACATGTTTTCCGAAATGATTCTTGGATAAAGCAATTTTGTAGAAGTGGCGTACGACTGGCATCGATATGCATGAATTATGCTATCAAAATCCGCCACGATGACTGTAAGCCTGTATCGTCTGGGTACAGAACACTGGGGGCTCCACAGGAGCATATGTCGGGTACTCCACGCTTTCTTTAGAAAAAGATAATCCATCAAAGGCACTAAGCAGATACTTGAAGACAGGGATCTCAGACCTTACCTGCAATCAGGCACCCGGCAAACGTGGCCTACATAAAAAAGTAACGCGTGACGCAGCTGGCGGCTGCACTGACATCATCAGGCGGCCACTGGCCTTAAAGTGCCGGAGCCACTGTACCAACATTTTACATGATTAAAAAACAGAAAGCCCCAGAACTCTATCTGCCCCCAAATGTACTGAAAGGTGTGAGAAGATTAGGAGACCCCAAAAGCAGAGTTTATTTAGTTTATGGATGGTCTCTGGTGATGATGGAAACCTAGGAAGAGAGAGAAGTGGAGGAACGACATTCTAAGGGGTAGCAAACAAAACCATGTTGGTTTCATACCTTCTAAATGTCTTTGTTTGAGACCCAAATGCTGTCCCCCAGCCAAACCCCCAAAAGCAATAGTGCTTCTCTTTAGCCACTCGAAACGCTGGGTTGTACAGTGCTACGGAATATGATAGCGATACATAAAACAATAAATAATAATAATAGGTAGAATTTTTTTTTTCCCCCCCACACTCGAACCGTAACCAATTACCTTCCACATTAAGAATTACATCGTCTTTAATTAATATGTATATCCGCAGAGAATGACTCCCAATGAAAACAGTAATTCACAAGAGACGTAAGCAAAAGAGACACCTTGTAGCAGGAGCTGCCATCCGGAATTACGGCACAAACACACGGCGATGATCCGCAACAAGAAGTGAAATTCCAGTTGACCCCATTCACTCGGATAGTGGTCTCCGCTCCACAGAGATGCTTCCCACCTCCGATGTTTCTTAGAGAGAAGGAAATATTTCCGTGGATCTCATGAAGCTGTCACTTCGCCTTTATTTTTTGTTCACCCTGCTTGCTCCGCTTTCTGGGTCAGCGATCCTTTTTCCACGGGCTTAATCTGTTCTGACAAAACTTGCACAATTTTTTATTTTTTTATTTTTCTTCAGATAATATTAAAAAAAAATAGCAGCTCAAAATGGGAGAGCGGGAGACAGGTGAGGAAAAACAGAATAGTGAAGCGAAGTGTCTAATTATCAGATCCATGAGCGTCCCCCCCCCAGACAACTGTCTGTAATTTTAACTCCTAATGATGCTCTCAGTGTGAAATATTTTCTAGTTCAGTCCGATTTAGAAGTAAACTATCATTGTGAAAGTATTCGCTTTTTACAAACACAAAACTGTCATTTTTTTTTAAGGAATGCATTTTTCTTTCAAGAAGACAGTTCTAATAATAACATTTTTTCATATTTTTTTTCAGAACAGCGTTCGTGTTTAGAATAGTTTAGGGAGAGATGCAGACGTGAAACATTTCCGAAAGGCAGAATTTGGACATAATGTATTTTGTTTTATTTTTTTATTTTTATTTTGAAGAAGGAGATTCCAAAAAGTTGACCTTGGCGATTCAAGAAAGAAAGTAATGGCCTCTTGGGCAATGTTCTTTTGGGTTAGATTTGTGGGGAAAGAGCAGCGTCTTCATCCATGGATCTACCATTATTATTCCGGCCTCTCGCTTACCTTCTTCAAGAGGGTGGAGCCACAGGGACAGCCTCTCCCACACTCCTCCAATCGGGGGAGAGCGTGTGCCCAGAAGCTCCACCTTTTCTGCGGAAGCGCACCAGGAGGCCAGGTTCACAGAGAAATGAACGAAAAAAGAAGATGCAAGAACAGAAGCTGAGATGCTGGAAAGGAGATAGCGTCACAAAACAGTCAATGGAGAAAGAAGGAAGACATTGAAAGCGTGAAAAAGTGTGTGAATGAGAGTGTGAAAGAATGTAAATGAAAGTGTGAGAAAGGGTGAATGAGAGTGTGGGAGAACATAAATGAGATTATTAAAGAGCACGACAGAGTGAATTTATTCATCATCTAACATAATGGATGTGGACGTGCTTTTGGAGGGGGAGGTTTTGGCGGCGGCAGAATTTTATCCATGAACCCAGGAAATACAATGCCTTGGGTCGGTCCTGGCTATATATATATATATATATATATATATAGTGTCAGGCACATCTAATAAAACAACAGTGTTTTGGATAAATGGATGAGAACGAAGAGAGAGCATAGTTTGGATATTCATTGCAGCACACGTGCGTAATGGAGGAAGCACAGGCATAGCCTAGACAGATATTTCAAGAGGCAGCAAAAAATAATAATAATTATAATAATAATAATTTGGGGTTTAGCTGCAAGATGAGCTTTGTAACCAAAAACACATCATGCGTCAGCTCATGTAAAATGTACGATATGAAGAAGCACTCTCTGTAAACCCTCAACCTATATCCTGTGATCCAAGATCAAACAAGTACGGCAGCGCATCCCAACATGACTCTGGACCTCAGCATGAGGTCCGCCGGGGGTCTGCATAGGATGTCGAGATTTCAGGCTGACATCTTTAAGTGCCGTGATCAGAACATTCACCGAGCAAGATCAAACCCCCCTCCCCATTACAAATAAATCCCTCTGTAGTCTGCACTATCCACTGGTACAGAGATCGGGAAACCCCTTTTGATCACACCAGGTTGATGGAGGGACGCATAAAACTAAAGCCATAAGAGGGAATTGTTAAAAATTCCGTTGGCTTTGGGCAGGATCTTTGATCGCAGACAGTACGGTGCGAGTTAAGAAGACCAAGCAAACATCTGCACCGTACAGCTATGTTTGGAACTAGGTTTCCCAGCGCTAACGCACCCCACGGACCTGATGATTTGGCACCCGGTGGGTTTCTCTTTAGGACGCTTAGTTTAAATTATGGAAAAATATATTGACTGCCAAGGAACAAGACAGTAAATGTTGTTGTGGGCATAAACTGGTACTTTTTGGGATACTGATTCATAAAAGAGTAAGCAAAAGAGCTACATGGATGGCTGGACTGGTGATTACAGGGCAGCTCTGGCACTTTAAGGCCTATGGCCACCTTATGACGCAAAGGCGGAATATGCACGGCTGCATGCTACGTTTTTATGGTCACTTAGCGTATGGCCTGGCACATATTAAGCCACTGGCCATTCGCTGTGGCACTAGACCTGGTGTTGCCCAGTTTGCCAGATCTGGGCCTGGGCACATCACGTACAACGAGACACTGGGGTGACTGAGTTCAGAAGGTAGTAGGTAGACGGAACAGCCTTCCAGCAGGACAGGTCAATGTTAATACAGTAAAGGAATTAAAACATATGTGTGATAGGCATAAGGCTTCTCACCTGCAGTCAAATTTTATATTTCTAATGGTGTGTATCATTTTTTAAAATGTATTCAAGGCTCGGGGAAGATGGTAGGAGTTAATTTCTTATATGTCAACATTTGTAAATGATTCTGTATAAGCAATGAGGTTCAAACATTTCTCCTTCTACACCGGGTAAAATGTATATGTTATAACCGTTTTTAGAGTGAATTGGAACTCCAATCATTGCGGGATCTTCAAAAACCCACGTAGGTGTCTTGGGAAAAATCTCTTAACATACATTTGATGCATAAAAAAGATATACTAGGTGGACAACTATCATATTGTTTTAATAAGATGAGCTTAATAGAGCATAAAACACCAGCTTCCCTTACACAAAAGATCTCATATCATTCAGAAGTATATATATATATATAGGTACGGCTTTCATATTACAGCAGAACAAAGGATAATGGATGACTTCCAGCAGGTTGAGCATACCTGCCAACATCTGAAATAGCAAAGAGAGTTTTTAGGTAGCTTCCTGATAGCTGTAAATGGCACATCATGGGGCAGAGTGGCATATAGGGGGTTAAAAGGCATATCATGGGGCAGAGTGGCATATAGGAGGGTATAAGGCATATCAGGGAGGCAGAGTGGCATATAGGGGTTAAAAGGCATATCAGGGAGGCAGAGTGGCATATAGGGGTTAAAAGGCATATCAGGGAGGCAGAGTGGCATATAGGGGTTAAAAGGCATATCAGGGAGGCAGAGTGGCATAGATGGGGGTTAAAAGGCATATCATGGGACAGAGTGGCATATAGGAGGGTATAAGGCATTTCTGGGGGCAGAGTGGCAAGCCTGGGGCAGATGTGTGTAACGTGGGGGGGGCAGGTTGGCAAATAAAAGGAAATTTTAAAAAAAAATTCTCAATCATAGCTTTTATTAAATATGAAAAAATAGTCTACATGAATTAATAAAGAAATAAAAGTTTCTCACAAGAATATCGTGAAGAATAATGTGATCGCTGTTTTGTTCCACTGAATGAAATGGAACTTTTTCATCAAAAAATGTTCGCAGTAGTAAATGTTTTGATCCCATTATGTGTAATGTGTTTCATTTATTAGGGCCTTTTAACACTTTTGCTTTCTGGCATTTTAATACAAAAGGAGAGAGATGAAGAGAAGGGGGTAATGAGAAGTGGGAGAGAAAAAGAGAAAAGAGGGAGATAATGAGAGAGGGGAGAGATAGGGAGAAAAAGAAAAGATAAAAGGAAATGGTAGGGATGAGATAAAGAAAAAGAGGAGAAATATTGAGAAAGGGGATCAACAAATGGAGGAGAGATAAAGAGAAAGGGGAAGGACGAAAGAAAGAGATAAACCAGGACTATCACCCTGTTGTGTGTGCATGTATACAAATACTACTGGGTTCAAATAAAATATTATTTAATAAAATATGTATATAATTTGACAAGATAGATAAATAAATGTAAACATTTTGCGTAACCTATTGACCTATGATGGTTAAGAGATATGGAGACCAACTCCTTGATCGGTAAGTGCCTTTGAAATAAAATGCAAACATTTAAATATATATTTAGGAAAATGGGATCATTTAGTTTTTAATCTCTTAACCGAGCATTCATTGGAATCAATAATCATTGATTCAAAAAAAATAACTGTCCCTACAACAGAACGTGGGTTAAAAACATGACTTTAACCATTTTATGCCATGTAACATTAAGACCTTGATAGGTCGAGCAAAACGCTACGTTTTTATTTCGTATATAAAAATATTTATTAAGTGTGTTGGTAGCAGGGATTTAAATTGTGTGTGGGATGTATTAAATATGTCACGTTAATGAAATATACATGACGTTGACTAAATATTTCACACCGTTAAATGAATCCCCCCCTCCCCGTACAACGCCGGGCTGTGTTTGAAGATCGCTTCATTAAATCTAAGTACAGCAGAGAGGTACCGCGCAAAGTAAGACGTCGTATGGAGACACGATACGCGACACAAGGCATTTGTAAATTCTGCTTGTTCATGACAAGTATTGCAAAAATTACCCAGTCACTTCAATTCAGCTTGAAGCCAATAAAGCGATCTCGCAAATGTATCTGTGAAATGTATCCGTATGTTTAGCATTCTGTCCTTGTTCATTCCATGCCTCTGGAATCCTGCATACAGCCGAGAAGCGAAAGAATGAGTATTTTGCTGCGGGTGTGTCCACATCAGAGGTCCATTAGGGATGAATTAGCGCCTACACCTACACCCGTACTCCAATATTCCATCCAGTTCAACCCTTCTATCTATCATTAAGCTATTTCTGCCACTCCAAAAGGCAATCAGATCTCTCCTTGGACTGAGAATCTCTAAAATATTAACGTTTCTTCTATGGTTTATAACCCTGTATGTTCTGCTTTCACTCTTTTTGAAGGCATCCATCATGTCTGATAGAACCAGCTCTCTCGGCAGTGAATTCCGTAGCTTTACTGCCCTCACTGTAAAGAATCCCTTTCCTGTGTTGTGGACGAAATCCTCGCTCTTCCCGTCTCCGAGGAGGACCTCTTGTTCTTTGTACATCTCTGTTAATGAATGGGTCGCTGGAGAGCTCTTTATATCGGCCCCGCACTTATTTACACAACGTATGTGGGTTACAACAGGATAACCACCTAAGGCTTCTTATGTCACCTGTGACCAGGTGCTATAGCAAAAAAAGATACCGTCAGAACACCTATGCTCGTTTGGAACCTGACCCACCTTTTAACCCTTGCTAAAAGGGTGGGCAACCAAGCCCCCTACCACCTCAAATTGAACATCACTGTTATTCCCAGCTCAGCCCTGCCTGGTCCTCAGTCTTAACTCCTTTCTTCTTCTTTCTTCTCGCCATACAGGGGACTATTTGCTGTTTAATTGGACTCGTTGGGGGTCTGAGATAGCGGGGAACAGTGCCCCATCCCCCCCACAAAAGGGCCGTTTTGGCTTTTCACAACCCAGAATGAATATCCAAAGTGTGGAACTCCAGCACGGATTACACAAAATTGATATTTTTTTTCCCCCTTCAAGATCATTGAATATAAAAACTTCCTAAAATCCTGAATGTTAGCCCAAATGTGTGTTTTATTTATTTGTAAACGCTGCCTGATGTGATTTCGAGCGCTGGATTAGTTTTAGTGGATATAAGTAATTGCTGTAGTCTTTCCATAATTGCCACACTTTTGAAGGCATCAATATTGCATGTTCTTGCATAGTTATTAGTAGATTTTCATTAAAATTGGCGCATGACCCATAAAACCACATTGAATTGGATATAAAATTGCATATCATTTTCTAGGGTAAGTGCAGCAAATTTACATTTATAACCGAATTCATCTACTCTTTATTATCTCGACTAAACTGCGGCATGACTGATAATGCGGGTAATGAATTTTCAAACAAGATTCCCAGCGTTGTAAAACTATTAGGAATTAATTGAGTTTGAATATTATAATAATTATTATTTTCACCCTTTATTTTAAAATCATACTTTTCGTCAGGTCTGCAAATGTTTAAATATGCAGGATTCCGCCCCAAAACACTTTCATACGCAAAGGGATGATTTGTATCCTGTGTTATTAACCCATAACACGCACAACGTCCCTCCATACGCAACCGACAGGCTGCCGGAGGCAAACCGGGTCCTTTAGCGTGGGACCACCGGCCGCACGATACATAGGCATAAAATGTAATGAATTTAGTGCGGATTTAGGATTTAGTGCGTCCTGTAATATCCAGCTGTCGCCCGCACTTAAATCATTAGGAGGCCATTGGCCTTAAAGGGCCAGGGCCGCCTCGTTATACCCAGTATGACCCTGTATCTGACTATGCAATTAGCAAGGTTGTAACGTATCTTTTTATGGCATCATTAATTACTTTGGTGCTATGACTCACAACAAGTAAACGTTGTATTAAATACAATGTTTGGCGTTTTGCAGAAATACCAACTTTCAGATCGCCATCTAATATATATATATATATATATATATATATATATATATATATACTGTTTTTTGATATATATATATATATATATACTGTTTTTTGATATATATATATATATATATATATATACTGTTTTTATATATATATATATATATATATATATTCTATTTATTGAACTACTTTAAAATTCATTTATCAAAACCACCTACAGCTATTGGGTTTCATTTTTCATTTGGTGAAAGTACATTTAAGGGATTACTTTACCCTGGGGAAGCTGGGATTGGTGGTAAAGGGTTAATATTATTATAATATTATTATTAATATAGGCAAATTGGTCGAAGAGACGATGAATTCTACAGTCAAAGGTAAAATTTTTACTGGGCCAACATAGAAAAGATGTCGGGTCAGGTAAACTTTAGGGAACTCACAGGCCTCTTTTATTTAATGGAAAAGCTTCATAGGGGCCACAAAAGTAAAATGTAATAAATTTTCTGTCCTGGCGCCCTCATCCACCGACCCTTACAACGGCTTCTTGAAAAGAATCAACAACAATCAGCAACTTAACGATAATGGAGAGATAACTCAATAGGAAGAAGATCCCGTGAGCCAGAAGGCTGCCCCGAAGGTATACACATACGATACGTTTCTAACAGAAATATATTACTTATTTTAATTTATATATAATTTATATATTATATTTATGATATATAATCCAGGTTTTGGATAAAGTGAAAGATCGCTATGTTTCAGTCCCTTTCTACAAAAACACCTTTGCTCTATATTCCCGCTTCCTCGTATTTCATAGATAATATCTAGCAACGTTTGACCATCGGAAGGCTGATTGTGAAATAAATACGTTCCGGCTTTAAAGCAGGGAGGGTCGCCTCGCGCACTCGGCTGAAGATATCAGGGATACTCCGAAAGATCTCAGATTTCCAGGGAATCCGATGGCCTGGCTTAGTGTGATAAAGCATCTCCCATTAAAGAAAGTGTTAGATAAGAAAATAAAAATAACTCTCTGCTTAAAAAATACAATGCTCATGGCTTGGCTATCAAAACATTTATTTATTCTTATTTTTTTGGAATGTCATTTTTAGGTATCACATATAAGGACTTTATACATCACAGTTATGTCATTTTTTATAATTTTTTTATTTTTTTAAATATTTTTTTAATTATTTTTAGTAGTATTTTTATTATATATATAAAAAAAAACAAATCCTCCTACTTCACCGTCTAAGTGCAGAGAGCTGCCACGTTCCTCGCCTTTTCTGGTGCTGATGGGACATATCGGGAACAATTTGGTTCATCACCAAGCGAGCCACAAGGAGTGAAAACCAGTAGGCTTGAGAATGCATGCGCACACACGGAGACAGTCAATTCAGGAGGCTGCCATCGGGTGAGTGAACAAGCAGACCTAGAAAAATAAAGAACTACATTTTCACTGAAAAGTTTACTTCTAGATTTCGGTCTTCAAATTTCAGCATAAATATAAGACTACTTAAGACAATTAAATGAAAAAAACAGAAAGTGAACAAAAGGGAAGCTTTTTGGGCACAACATATCTAAAATAATGGACAGCATGTTCCAAATTGCACAATTTCCAACACTATACTGGCTTAGGTCACAGCAATGGCGAATTCTGGCCAAGGCCAACTACGGGTCCTTTTGGGTCATAAGTTTCCCTGTAGCACCACTACCCCATGGGCCGGTTAAAAAAAGAGTTCAATGATCGCCCCAACTGACCCTTTAAAGGCCTCCAAAATGTATTCCGTCCAGTGCCTCGTGCCCTTAATAGGCAGAGTGTCAGGATATGATGTCATATCCTGTTCAAACCAGTAAGGGCAGCTGTGCAGAGGTGGTGGCTGGTGTTGACCTAGGGCAGCCCCAGAGTTTAATACGCCATTGGGTCACAGACTCTATGGATTTCAGGGATACAAAACTTACTTAATGATAAATCACAGCCCCGGCGCATTCCAGTGAAAAAACATTTTCAGGAAAAAAAGAGAAAACAGAGCCAAGAGAAAACCGTTCCACCTAACGCGTTTCACAGCATAAACTTATGTGAAGCCCAGGACACCGAGGAAGAATTTTTCTCCGCTTATGTATATTTTACTTTTTTTAAAACAAATCATTTGAGATAATCGGTGCTTTTTAACTGTTAGCGGAGCTGTGGTTTTGTTCATTATTAAAAAAATGTTTTCAACGAGCAAGGCTGCGATAAATAACCAACGAATGAAAAATGAAAGAATTTTCCAATCAATAGCACATAAGCTGCTCATTCCAACAAAAGACAAAGAAATTAGAGACACGGCCCCCTCCACGATGATCGCTTACACCGCAGCTCAGTTAGTAACCGAGTTAACAGACTACCCTGGGAGCGATGCTTATCCCCCCCTGAATTGCATCATTTTTAACAATTTTGTAAAGGTTATTGCAAAACACAATGTTATTTGCAATATAAGTTACCTTTATGAAGGAGAAAAAATCATTTTTCCCCCCTAATTCCATTCTTATGACTTGCACCATGTTTTTTCTGCTACATGATAGAGTCATTGGGACAAAAATGTAACGAAATATACTAAACATGTGAATATCCGCTCATATGATCAGTTATTCATAGCACACGCAGTAAGGGAATGTAAAAAAGACTGAGTAAGGTTTGAGTCTTTACAGAAGGCAGACTAGATGGGTCAAATGGTTCTGATCCGCTGGCAAATTTAATATTTCTATAGCAGGGGTGTCCAACCTACGGCCCTCCAGCTGCTGCGGGACTACATCTCCCATACTCCTCTGCCAGGTCCTTAGCTGTAAAAGCATTATGGGAGATGTAGTCCTGCAGCAGCTTGAGGGCCGCAGGTTGGACACCCCTGTTCTATAGAGTTCATCATTGGCTGGAATTGGAATGAGCTGGGCCATTCTGAAAAACAAAAAAAAACATACAATGTTTCCATAAAAAATACATAAAAATTACATTGTATCAAATTAAAAATAAAAGACTTAAGAACACTGAAAGACATCGTAGACTGAGTTGACCCTGTGTCTATTTAGAAAGTATTGCTAAGCCAGGACTCCTGAGAGCTCGGCTCTTGCAGGTCACACCGATGTCACCGCCAAGGGCAAGAAGAGAACATAAGGTTGCTGCACCGCACATGGCAATTAACACTTATAAACAAAGAGATGGAATGATACGGAGCTATACAACTACAATAATGTATGTGATATCACAAAAGAAACAAGAAAGAATGGAACATTCATTCATCATTTATTTCAAGGTTCAAAGAAGGAGCTTAATGTCTTGCAATGGTTTCATGCGGCTCATAAGCCAGCCCCATGTCAGGCCCTTAGGATGTAGAAAAAGGCAATTTGTAAAACAAACATATGGAAGGACCAGTTGGGCCTTTGAACGCCGCACATCGTGTTCTGCTGATGAGAAGACGGAGAGGCAGAAGAAAGAACTGGAAAGGAGCAAAACTTTTCTTGAGACTCCTCTTTGAAGCGAGTTGTCCAAGAAATCAGCAACAATATGAGCTGTTTACAAGCCGGTTTTTAATTAATGGCGCTCCGTGCCGACACACACAATGCTGGGTCGGACTTTCACACACCGAGAATGCCTCGCGTAACAAGGAGGTGTAGGAACAGAGATCAGAGAGAAAACACGAAAAAAAAAACAGATGCTGAGCTAGACAGAAGAAAGTGCACAACCCTAATAGTACATGGCAGCCAGGTGTTATACACAGAATAAAAATACAACATTGATTTAAGAAGTCAGGTGTCGCTAGAGGTACTTGTCAAAAATTCTAAAGCACGGTGGATTAGATGAGTTGGTGGTTTAATTAAAAGGAAAAACAGTCAAAACAGGACACCTCTCATCACACAGACGTCTTTACTTGGTAAATTATTATTAGTAGTAGTATTATCATTATTATCAAGAACCGAGTTGAAATCATTGTAAAAATTCCAATATATAAAAATTCCTTAAAATAAATTGTGCTGAAAATATGAACAAAAAATCAAGCTAAATAATAAATAGTTATTTATTTATTTGAACCTGGAAGTGACATGGAATGTTTGAACTTTAAGACATCTGTTGCAGTTGCGCTTCCAGCCACTGTGTGGTGCTAGAGTGCCCTGCAGTGAGCTCTCCTATACAGGGCAGTGGTGGTTGGTTTTTCTTCCAGAGGCTGCTTGAACCTTGCGAGTGTTCTGTCTGAGAACAGGTGATTTCTGCAAGCTTTGGGCTTCAGCTGTCCCTTTCCATGAGCATCCATGGCAGATCACTTTACGGCGAAACTATTCCTACCCGTATCCCCTCCCCAATAACAGCACTTACAGTTGACTGACACAGTTGGGGCAGATGTAAGCAGAAGCTTCACAGATCGAATTGTTGTATTCTATATTCTTCGGCGGTTGATGTGGCTGGGGCTCTGCATACTAGTTAGAAGAGATGCATTGCTCACCTAATTTTAGCCATGTAGTAGCCTCTCAATACAATAGAGAGGTCCTTGCATTTTCTATTACGTCACAGAGCTACAAATAAACGGGGTTCTGGAAACAAAGACAGCAATTGGACAGTTGGCCAGTGAAACAAAGTTGTCACACATTAATTAGGACAGTTGGCAAGTGTGAGACAGCTGCCTCCTAAATGTCTTTACCAATTTCTTTATGAATATCTGCTAGTTCCGTTGCTTAATACATGACCCAAAATAATGCTGAAACGACCCTAAAAAATATGACACAATTAAATTCTCTTAGTTGCATTTGGGAGTTGATGCTTTTATTATTTGTTTCATTCTGTCCAGAGCAGATCCTACAAAATATAACAAGACTTTTATGATGTTTGCTTAAGATACTGAGCTGACTCGTAAACTTTAAATCTGTTGAACATCACCCCAGGCCCAACTCAGATCGGAAATATAAGATATATATTAACTGTTCCCCCCTATGGCCAGATAGACGCGTCACCAACGTAACCCCCACCCTTTGTTCCGCATACATATTTAATGCAAATGTAGCTATTTAGACAGGGCCGTTGGCTGCAAGGAAGGCGTCCTCTCCCTGGTCAATAGAACGGCTCAGGGCGACCGTGCATTTCTCGGCACAACGCTTTGCTGCTTAGTGAATTTAACCTTTTAAACTCACAAGAAAGGGGGGGCATGTATTAGTTTATGATACAATACTGTAAGTGTATCAAAGAAATGGTCATGTAAAGAATAATTTTTAGGGAGTAATATCAATGGCTGTTTTTTACATTCCATTTGAGAACTCAATTCTTTACGGCAATGACGTTTTCATGCCAGTATCCACCAGGTGGGAGATAGGTAACCTTTGCCAGTTGAACCATGGCCCCAAGGGGGCCAGAACCCCTAAATCACTGTATCTGTTCTCCATGAATAGGACTCCTCTCTCTCTTACTTGTCCAGCAACCCATTTCTGGATGTCAGGCATAGCTAGGAGCTTTCTGCAATAGAATCATTGTCCATCACAAAGATTCTATTGCAGCGGCTCCCAAAATGTTCTTCTTGATTGTAAGCTCCTTGGAGCAGGGCCCTCCTCACCTCTTGTTTCTGAAGATCCACATTTCTATACGATGCACGACTTGTTATTTCCCGTTTACCCATCGTACAGCACTGCAGAAAATAACGGTGCTATAAAAATGTATTAATAATAATAATAATGTTGCTAACCCAATGGCTAACAGTCCTTATGAAAACCATGACTTGTCAGGAGGCAAGGGTTTTCCAAATTAGGCCACCTGTATTCAAGCAGGAATTTCAGCTATGATATACCATTAAGACAAATAAATCAGGGCAAAATATGAAGGCGTCAACTGCTTTTTTAGTCTAAATCTGGGGCAAAAACAATGAGATTCAGGGGCAAAAGAAACAAAAAGTATGGAAGCTCTAGGGGTATCAGCAACAAACCCATAATAGCCCCTCTACTTTACCCCTCTGCTCCTACATCTTTTAATCACAGCCCCCATGAATCACTTGATCCTACCCCTGACTGTCACCCTCAGTCCACCTTCACAATCATTCTAAAACATTGCTTTTATCATTCATGCGCCTTGCTTATTAATATTTCTTGCCGCACATCACCTTGTTTTACAGGAAAAAACATACACCAGGCTGACGTTTATTCCACGCGGAATTCATCTGTGGTTCCAATATCAATAATCTACTAAATTTATAAAAATGCTCATCCTATGGGATTATGTAAAATACCGCTCCTAATGACATCGAGGAAGAGAATTATATGAGATCTGTCGTGATTTCGGCCGTATAAATCAATATGTTTTATCTGTAATGGCAGGCACACATCTGAAGACAAAATGTGGAGCTATTATTAGTTCTTCATCCAAGATGATCGCGAATAAATCAAACACTGGTTTTCCGGGGACATAATGGAAGCATGTTCTAGGAAAAGCTATTCTTATATATTATATATATATACATTACTTAAAGGAAACCATGTAAGATTTTCAAATATTTATGATGAAGGAGTTAAAAATCTTTTGGATGTGGGTTATAGCGGACATATATCGCATATACAGCCTTAACCATATTCCCATTGCAAAGATAGGGGCCGGGAAGTCCGTCAGTCTCCATGGCCATCCAGTTGATAGACAGGAGGTGCAAAGAATTTAAAGCCTTTGTCTACAACATTGTCACTGGATCCTGAACAATAGCTGACCAGTTACTTTACTGTGGCCCATTGTGGCACGGGTCAGCACTCAAGCCTAGCGGCACAACTAAGGGTAGGGCTGCCTACCGCCGCCGCCTTCACTCCGCTGGCCTTTCAACTGGGAGTGGGGATCTGGCGTCATCTCCCAGCGCTCCAAATTTAAAGGTAGCCAACTGTACCCTAGCAGCCGGATTCTTAATTGACCCAAGCCCCAAATCATCCATGCTATTGTCACCACTAGGCAAGTTAACGTGGCATCACACTTAGGGGAGGCTTAGGGGAGGCTTTATTATTTAAGTGGTAGGAACAGTCATGTCAACACTAATGTAAGCATCGTTCTATAAGGTATTTCATATCGCTTGGGCCATTTATCACAAAGTTATCTACATTTCTAATGTGTTTTGTGTAGTGGCATCCTACTCACAAAAGTGCCCTGAGTGTCTGAATGAGCAGTTGTAAGGTCTGTTTTCTTTGTATAGAATGTTACAAACCATGTTTGGCTATATGTTTATGATTGCTACATTTTTATTAACGTGTAGTTTCAATTAAAAAGTAACATATTATTTATTCGTTTCCCTTTCGGATAATTAATTGCAGGACAGAAGCATATATACCTAATTCTTCAATAATACCAGTAGGAAAAAAACTCTCAGTAGATGGCATGAATGAATGAATGAATGAAACATGAATGAAAGGCCATCATTAGGTAAACATTATTGTTCCAATAACCAAAACCCATGACTTGTCAGGAGGTAAAGATATTGTGAGTTGAGTCACCTGTATTCAAGCATGGATTTCAACTGTGATAGAACTGTTAGAAAAACAGATGCTCAGATATCATTAAATCAGAATAGATTATGAAAGTGTGACCTTGGGGATTCTGCCCATTCACCCTGAGAATCTGAGATTGGGGGTAAAACCCCTAAAATTCAGGGGCAGTTCTGAAGTATGTCCATGGTAAGAATAAATCATATGTTAGAATCAATTTTAAAAAGTTAAGTGAAACAATAATAAATATGAATTACAGGAAAAAAAACGTGGTCAAGAATGTTGACATTTTAGTTTCCTAAAGAACAATCCAAAAGCAGTTCTAGAACATCTCCGCAGGAAGAGAGATCTTCAGCCGGCAGAAAGTAGAATCCACTTAACAGATTTGCTGCACATCTCATATCAATTGGCATTTATGCGTCTCCACGATAAACATGATGAATATTTAATATGCAGCTTCACCGTGAACCACTGTTAAACAACAAAAACAGTTTACGAAGCGGAGAGGTGATGAGGACCAGAGGGACCTGCCAAATGCCAGCCTCAGACAGATTTGCGATGACATGCTGGTGAGTGCGTGAAACACAGACACTCGTCCTTAGAGTTCTCTGCCAGTGGAGCAGAATGCAGCCAGATTCCCTCCTACAGGCGTTGGAACACAACCTAACCTTTACCGTTCTCCGTAGAGCTTCCTATAGAACAATCCAGCAAGCGAGGCTCCGTGGACCTGGAGTTTATTAATATATTGACCTAATATAACTCTGTCATCATAAGTTAGTGGCTAGAGCACATTTAATTCACAGTTTCAGCATGGATGGGCAGTCTGGAGCTGACTCGTTCATATTTTACTCTGATTTAATGAGTTTATGCTTTTCTCGCCGGTTTATCACTATTGAAGTCCCTGGTTGAATACAAATGTCTTAATTCATTATACCCTTACCTCCTGACAAACTGTGGTTTCCGTGAGGACAGTTATCAGAAGGACTTGGTTGCTATCCAACAGATCTTTAAAGAGTCCATCAGGTTCAAGCGTGGTGGTATATACCGTGTTATTCCTTAATGGTAGGACAATGTCAACATTAGCTCTACGTTGTGTGTAGATACAGGGCAGCATTTAATGCTTCCAAGCTCACCATGCCAGAAGCAGTTAGATATTGTGTGTGATTATGTCTGAATCCATTAATTCTTGTACAATATTTAAAAAAAACTCTTGGTGCCCCCAAAGTCTTCACCTAACTCTGCATTTGGACATACCTGGGAACTGTCTAGGTATGACCCGGTGTCTCCGGGTGAAGCACGACATCCTTGGGTCTCCGGGTCACTTTCCTCTTTCTCCTGGCATGGTAGCGGTGTTCATTCATTCACAATTTATGGACGCTTCCCCTCCTAAGACTTTCTGGGGCTTGCTAACTCTATCCCTCACAAAACCATCACCCCAGAAGACGGAGGGCTCCAAAGAGCCTTCCCTGGGCAGTTCCCAGGTATGCCTATAGGACAAGGGAGGAGTGGAAATGGTCGGGAAAAAGAGTTAACCACGAGAAGACAGGCCGAGCTGCAGTTGCATGCGAAATGTGAACAGGGAAACAGAAGAATGGGGCACGTATTAGGGAGTTCTCACCATTCATACCTCTCCACCACCCAGAGGTCCAAAGGACTGGCCCAGAGCCCTTGTAACCATCTGCCATACCCTCCAGGGGCAACTCCAGCAACCATCTGCCATACCCTCCAGGCTCCGGAGCAAATCCAACATCTTCTGTGAATATATATATATATAGAATTATAAACGCGCAACATTTATCGCATTTTATGTGCATTTCCTTCTTTGACGGATCTCGAGCACGGAGTTGGAAAATCAACGTATCTTCTAATTCTTTCACTTTCTTGTCCCTTTAAGAAAGCGGCATTTTTTTCTAAACGGGAAACCGAGGATCGGGATATTTTATGCTCTCCGACTTTCGGTGCCTCTGCTTATTTAACGCAGATATTATATACGAATTTCTTTAGATGACAGGTCTGACAGTGATATCTTAGAAATCAATAAAATCTTTAAGCTGTTTGAGGGCCTCGGAATAAAAAACGTCAGGATCCTATAATTTGTTTATTTTAAACTGCATTTATATTCACTTTTCCATGAAGTAGATTTCCTGTTTAATGTCAGGAGCTATGACTGTAGCAGTTAAAGGCTTAGGAACACACACTTTATATTCTATTCTCACTTGGAATCTAAACTTTTTATCTAGTCAGCCAGACTCCATTGGAAAACCGCAGTAAATGACAGCCGGGGTTGAACTTCGAGTTTTAAAATTTAGATTTATGGCCATTTTTTATGCACTTGGGCTTTTTAAGTTTTCAGCAGCGGAGGTTCCCAACTGTATTCTTCACGGCACTTTATAGGATACTCTTTAAAGCCGTCCATGTTTTAGGAAGCCAGTTATTGAGTCATATGTTTGCTCCATTTTTACTTAAAGTAAAAAAGACTGTTTTTTTTTTTTAACAAAAAAGAGGAATAAATGCTGCAGGAACTCTTTCCAAATAGTTCAAAGGAATTTCAATATTTTTTAGCAATGTGACATTAGCAGCAACGGAGATCATAAGGCTATGGGCATAAATCTAACCCTCTGCCGATTTTGTTTTTAGGTATTGAAAAAAAATATATTTATATAAATATGACAAAAAATGCCTTGGGTCGGGAAGTGGGAAACCATGTGGCTAATGTAAAAAGTTATATATGTACCAGGTGTCCTAGTTTTTGTGGGACAGTCCTGCTGTCATGAGAAGCTGGCCCACTGTTGGACCACAGACCCCCATTGCAGCTCCCATATGATATGATATGATAGAAAGTGATATAGGGGAGATATAAGGGAATGGGGAGTTAGGGGCTCTGTAGGTTAGGGTCAGAGGTTTGAATTTGATTCTGGAGGGTATAGGGAGCCAATGAAGCTCCGCAAGATGACTCTTTACGTGTGATGGTTCCTCTTGATTCCATGAATGACGGAGAAACATTTATTATTATTATTATTATTTATTGTTTTATATAGCGCCATCAAATTCCGTAGCGCTGTACAACATTTATAAGAAACACTCTATGGTGAATGTTTCTACGGGTTTATGTCGAGAAACATTCTTACGCGTTTTTTAAGTATGATTCTGCATTTGTTTATTGTTTTAGCATTCTATCCATGACTGGGTCCTTTCTAAGATCCCTCTACAGAGTATCTGTGCCGTTCTGGTTCATAAGAAACTTTTTTTTTTTTTAGCCAAGTGCATATTGAAAAAAACTGAGTATTCTGGCAAATTACAGTAGTTTTTGGCAGCTGTATAACTGGGGACATTTTCACAAAGAAAACAGTCAGCCCACCAGAGCTCATAAATACATAAAATATAAAACAAGGCCAATAAAGTACGATAAGTTTGGATACAAAGTCACAGGGTTCTACAGATGATACACATTATAATCTGAACCTTTCCATCACCCTTTGAGCAGTGACTCTACGCTATGATTGTATCCGTCCTCTGTTTGCCAGGCATTTTTTCTTCTGTTTAGGGACAGTCAATGGTCTCCTAATAAGCCATTTAAAAACCTGTTGTTTTTTTTTGTTTGTTTTTCCCCATATACTTAATAGTGTAGGCTTTGGATTTCTAGTCGGGGTGACATTTATACTTGACAGAAATTAGAATCCAAAAGCATGGGGGATTTGACCTGGTCTGTACTCGCCGCCCAAGCGTAATTCATTGATTGACTGACGCGCAATTCAATTGTTGTCAACAAAGTTACCGTCCTAATCCTAAAAAGCAGCTCTCTGTTTCAGAAAGTGACAAAAATCAGTGACCTGGCAATGAAAATCCACTGCCTTAGGAAACATTGTATCTATACCGAAAATATCTATATAAAAAACACAAGAATTCCCAGAGCAGATTTGCAGAATGTTATATTAATTTTTTTTTTAATTTAATATGTTTTTGTATCTTAGAACAGTATCTTTTCGGCTGCCATATCCATGAACGTCATAACCATGGAATTTCATGCAAATTTGCCCTTTTCCCCATGATCCCTTAGTGAAGAATCCTACAGGCCGAACAGGAAGTTCTAACCCACTTCCTGTACTCTAGGTGGCTTCTTTGTACATGTGCATGATTAATGTGTTGTGTAAGTGTAGGAATTCACAACAATAATTGTTAAAATGTGTAAAAGTTCTGCTTCATCACAAACAGAAGAGAATATAATACCCATTCTTTTACCAATAGCGAAAATTATTTCCCCGACCCATCTTTCTATCAATCAGTAGCCAATAATTGTATCATTTAGTAATTAGATGCCCATACAAAACTCAAATGTAATATTATTAGAGAATAACTTAATTATGTCAATTTTTTTGGTGGGTTTAAGCTGAAATCCTATATTTTTGCTTCAAATCCTTTATTTTGTGCTCACCTGCAATTTGTGGCACTTCAAGGTCACCCTTCATTCATCTCCAAGGTCATACCGTCTTGATGTCAGCAGTTGATTGTGTTATGGTCGCTGTTACCAGTGTGTTTCTCTCATCTCTGCAATTGATACTCCGGCTGCATTAGTGGCAATGAGGTCCAAAAATTGCTTCAATCACAGCTGGTTCAGATACTCGCTGCACTAACAACCCAGTCTTAAGAAGCTCATAAGGATCTTTCGAGAAAGATGGTCGCTTTTCTTGTTTCTTTCCTCCCCGATGATTAAAGTATCTCACTACGGCAGTAGCCATTAGGAAGCCAGACAAAATGTTTGTAAGGGGAGAATTCGGAACGATTCCATTTTATCCACCAGGTACTTAAGGAGCGCTCAGACACGTGTATACACTGTACATATTTATCTATGCACTTTTTCATCTACTTTTTGTGTTTCCCAAACCTTCAATTTCTTACCTTTCCGCTGCTGATTTATTTCGTAATACGGTTCTGGGTCTCACAATGAAGTTTTATTGTCCCTTAACGTTCTACGTAATTGTCTAGACCCGGCGAATGCCTTAAATCTGCCACATTGTAACAAAGGTTTTTACATTCCTTTCCCACTAATTGAATCTCTTTTGGAATGTTTGGTTACGATATACCATTGTGATTTTTTTTTTTCCGGCATTTTTTGATGTCTGTCTAGACAATTTAAAGGAGAACCGTAAATTTGACGAACGGCCAACACAATATTTCAAGGAACTCGAGCTTTCTATTAGCATACTGGGGCTATTATTCAAGGTGTTGTGAACCCATGAAGGACGTATTTAACTATGAAAGAAATTTCACTCTTCTGAATGAAACTTGATGCATAATTCAGTATTTCAGAGGAATTCAGTCCTGCCGAACTCCATAGCGTTGGCCTTTCTGTTGGCCACCTTCTTGGGATCGCCATAGTTTATAGAATGAATCACACAGAAAGGAACGAGCTTTGGAGGCTTCATTGTTTTCAGTCTTGGAGACTTGCTTTCTCCTTGGAAACATTAAAAACCAGGGTCCTCTCTTCATCTTCTTGTCCATCTATCATTTGTTGACAAAAGGGATGCAGAAGAATCCTCGTTCCTAAATATAAAATCAATGGTAGGACTTCCAGACGTAGGAGCTTCACTCTGAATATTAATAAGAGGAGGTACCTGATTGGTCTTCCATGCTAGGGAAAAAGATGTGTTTTTAACTCAATAAATAAGAAAAGACAATATAAAAAAGATAAACTGTCAGGAAACCAATAGAAACATGCGTTATTCTACCAAGCGATGTGCTGTGTTACAGTACAGCAAGCATCTCTCTTCTAACCTTCAGTGACCTTGAAAGAAATACCTTTTCATCTTGTATGGCAGGTTGCCGTAAGTGCTTAATGGCAGGTATTAATTTGTTCAACAAGTGCCAGCGCTGAGGATATAAGAATCATCCGGAGCAAATTCCCTCTGTGTGTAGAAAAGGACGTAGACGTTTTAAGGGAATAAATGCTGTTTTCAGAAGTATTTTGAGTTCTCTTTTGTTGGATTCCAGTTGAGCTCTGTAAGGAAGTTACTCAGATCTGCCGTCTGCCACCTACCCTTCCTGACCTAGCACTTCAGACGAGGGAAAAGAAGAAGAAGGGCATCATTGCTGGAGATGAAAGATACCCTCATATCAAATGATTACCCGGATCCAGCTCCACGTCGTAATACATGTGACACAACGGCGACATCATGACAACGAAACTCAGCTGCAGAAAACGCTTTGCCACCTGCTTTATCTTAGCTCAGAGCGTTAATGCTTTGTTGGTTGTTTGGGACTTTATCTAGCGTAGCAACATTTCCACCTTTAAGGTTACATGTAGTAGCCAACAGTCCCTAACTTGCTAGAACAGTCCCAACAAGGTTTATTTCTCGGATGTTGTTCCTCGGCATTGGCTCAGTTTAGGCATTTAGCCATAAAGTGCCAGGGACGCTTTTCTCCCCAGTCCAGAAATCACCTTTCTGGTCCGGCTGCTTGTATAATGTAACATTTCCGAATTGTAATTTTGTTTGCAACTATATTTCGGGAGATATCAGGAAATATGAGCCGGGCTACAGGTTTGTGTGTAATGCCTTAATTACCCCTCAATTACACAATAATTAATTCCTTGACTGTTATGCATTAATATTAATAATAATATTTTTTATTATTTTATTATTATTATGTTAACAGATAACATGATGCTTTTTGGCATTATTTTATTGTTACTCATAGTCTGTTCTTGTTAAGTATAAATTGTTCCTTGTGTTATTGCACAAAGTGCAGCAGGGGTGAACAGACTGTAAATAACGTTCTGCGGCAGTTCAAAGTACAGTATCTATATACCATTTTTATTACTTTTGCCATGGACTAAATAAATAGATCCCAGGGAGCTGATAGTATAAAATTATTGTTTCTCTACTTAGAAATATTCCTGTTATGCTGCATCTGTCAGCTTCAAGACTGCAAACCATATGCACCAGCACATAATGTATATATTCTATATGTTCTACAGTAATGAACAGTGAATATTATTCATATAACTACATCTGCAAGGAAGTCAGGACCTACATCTTGGGGTTTCTTCCCCAATCTCAGGGTCTTGGGCCAGTTCTCAGGGTCATGTGGTCTAACGCTGAATTCCTTCATATAGAACTTTGCACTAAACCTCTCAATTGGTGTTTTTCTCAATTGTATATCACAGCTGAAATCTCTGCTTGAACACAGGTGACTTAATCCAAAATACCTCTAGCTCCTTACAAGCCAGGGTTTAATAAGATCTGTTATTAGGACCTTTTGGCTACAATCACTAGGAATAAAAAAAATCTTTTTTTCGGTGGGTTATTTATATTTAAAGTGTCTTTGGATCGGCTCGGGTACGTACAGTAAGAGGTTTCCACCATTTTTATTGGCTCCGCCGTAAACGGAAAATTGAAAAACATATAGCCTTTTACTTTGATTTCTAGATTTATTGCTTTTGACTCGGAAATCAGCGCCTTAATGAATAGCTAAATTGACACTTTACAGCTGTTTTGTGATAAGCGGGACTCAAGGTGTTTCCCGGGGCTAATTTCATCCACGGTTACAATATTACACTTCATACGAAATCAGCATTCCTCTCCTTGTTTTCAATAAAAGCGCTTCATGTCTTGATTGGGTTGTTATTTTATTTAGATTTTTTATTTCTTTATTATATTGGGTTTTTGTATCATGGCGCTTTATTATATTCCCTTACCTGATTATGGTTTTACTGTATTTTCTTTTTTTTTTTTCATTACTCGCTACCTGCCTCGATTTTTCCTGTGGTTAAACTGTGTCCTATTTCGATTTATGGCTTCCAGTAAAAGCGTTCGGTCTCTTGCCCGCGGTTCTATAGGCGTTCCGATCTTAAACATGAATCTTAAGTTCTCGCATCCTGTGGCTTTCTACTCAGTTGAGCTTATTTAACGACATGTAAAGTTCTACGGAAAGAAAGGAAATTCAAGGAGGAGGAGGAGGTAACCGCTAGGCTACTAGTGACCGCTGATTAATTATTTCAAAGGTTCACACATGGGCCTGGGTCTGGGGAAACGGTTTAATTGTCTCTGAGCAGCTTCCTAGTCCCGTTAGCAGTTATTAGCCCATGGTCGTGAAAACATCATAGATAGATTTGAGAACACCTTACCCTACAGATCATACCCACTCTGGAGCATCTCACATTTAAGCTACATCGATATATAAGACTGATCCTGTCTACCAGGGCAATCCAGAACCTAAATACAAAGAAAACATCTACTGCTTGAGGAGACCAACAACCCCACATGTATGTTTTGGCCTCCATGAGCATCATCAGCAAGCGTGTGGTTGGTAGCCAACCAGGCACCACTGAGCAAGGAGGTCCATAGATGAACTCACCATCATCACACTTGGGGTGGACCCCAAGAGATTTCACAACAGTTAAAGTGACATACAAACAAGCTTGGGAACAAACAACGGCTCAATAGGCCCACGTTTTTAGCTCACTTGTACCATGGCAGAGGGAAAAAAATCCCAAAATATACCATTCTGACCCCAAGAGCCAAGGTTCTTCCGCAGAAGGAACCCAAGCTCGTACATTTAGACCATCATAGGCTTTACCAGTGGGATACTGTTGATATTCTTCTTGACATAAGCGAGCAAAGAGGTCCACGTCTGGACTTCACTTTACAATTGGGGAGAGTAAAAAGATCAAGCCTCTTAGTGTGTAATTGTAATACATTAATGGTCAAAAGTGTCAAAAGCACACCTGAAGGTCTGCCGGGGGTTAATTACCCCATTATAAGGGTTAAATATTCTTGTCAAATGTGGAAACAAGTTTATTGCTGTATATTACATTCATGTACACTACAGAGCTGGAACTTATGGACAAGAGGACATTGGGGTAGAAAACAGGGGCAAATGGATTTGGGTCCTAAAAAGAGGACTTGCCTTCCTAAAGAAATATTCATGCAAATGACAGAATTGTTACAAATAAGTTTTTGCATCTTCTCTGATTCTTTCGAATAAAAAGGAAATCTTTAGCATGTTTTTTTTTTTCAGAAACAAATAATTCATGTCTAATGAGAAATAAATTCCCCAGAACATCGGCATGGAGAAAGGAAACGGCGCGTTGCATCAAACCTGACGTTAACTGAATTGATCATTTTACTTAACGTAGATTTTTCTGTTTTAGTTCTTAATAGTTTTGCAGCATTTTTGAATCGCTTTTTTTTTTACATTGAAATGCACACGAAAACAATATAATATAGCCGTTTTCTACAAAAATATGCGGCGGGCATGTCTGTTTTGGGATGTATTACGTGTTTTCTACTCATTCAGTCGATGCTTGGCTGGGGATGGTGTTTGCTGTATTTTGAAATCCGGATTGTTAGTGGATACAAGCGGGGTTTATTCACTAAGATGAGTGTTTGTGGAAGAGGTGAATTAGAAAGGCCCAACGCCAGTAAGATTTTCCTGCCGAAAGAGCTGAGATGACCCTGCATAATAGAAACATAGAATCTGACAGCAGATAAGAACCATTGTTCCTGATGTAAGGGGTTTAAACCCACTCTTAGCCCCCAGTCAGGTCATATAGCGAGGATACATCTATCGCATGCATGCTTAAATTCCCTCACTGTATTAGCCTCCACCACTCCAGCTGGGAGACTGTTCCATTTATCTACTACTCTCTCAGTAAAGTAGAGGTTTCTTATGGTACATCTAAGCCTCACACCGGTACATGCCGCATGAGTATACATAACACGTGTTCATTAATGGGGAGAGAACAAAACCTATGTATTAAGCATGACCAGATCCAGGAGTGACATTAGTGGGTTAAAATGTGCGAGTATCCTACGTTCTCCCACTAGCTTGGCCTATGGGGCCACGTATCACCATGGGGGGGGGCGAGTGTGATCCCAGAAGATGAACCTTAGGCTTAATTAATGAAAAATTTAGGAAATTTCTGGAAAATTCAACACAAAATAATAATAAAAATAATAATAATAATAATAATCTCAGCCGTGGTGTCTACATCAGGAATAATGGGAGACTGAATGGTTCTTATCTGCCGTAAAACTCTGTTTCTATGACAACTGCTCTTTACATATGTTCAGGCGTTCAGGCATTCTGCCTAAGAGCATACAGACATGATGCTTACGGTGCGCGTGCGCGGTCGGTATAGCCAGTGGTTTAATGAATAATAAAATATTTTTTTCAGTGACCAAATCTGTTATTTATTAAGCGGCTATTTATCTATGTTTGTCATTTTCACCGCTGGAAGTCATGTAGAAGGACAGGCTGTTGTTTGCCTGCATCCAGTGTCCCCCCGCATATTGCCGCGTATTGAGTGGCGGTGCCTGGATCTGCCAATATTAGCTTTTCTAGTAGTGGTTTATATTGCAGACTCTTTTATCTCCCATCCCGTAGCTGCACATATTGAATAAATGGCTGTGTGCGCTCTTACAGCCTGTATTCCCAGCTCCTCTAATCTGATTTTTGATTGAATTCAATGCAAGCACTGAATATCCGAATTCATTCCACCAGAGACATGTATATATATATATATATTGTTCCAGCGATATCTCTTTAAACCACCAACATACAGACCTCATCAGATCTGCATGAGTTGGGAGTCTCCTGGGGTAATCGCGGCATTCGGCCTACTGTAAGCGACACGTATTGTACATATTGCACCGGTATATATTACCGCATATTGTATCATCGTCATCGTCAGCGTGCTGAATACTCTGTATCATCCCCTGTCTGCTTTTGTAATTGCAAATAGCTTGATTTCACTTTTAGACCCGTAATCTGCACACACGTTACTCTGCTAGAAACATTTCACCGCAATGGGGCCTGGATGTGTGATTAAACATCGTATCCACTGCCATTAATGTCAAAAAGTGGAACTTCACCTCCAAACAGCTCCCCCTATGCCTATAAACGACTAGCTAGTTGTAATCAATTATATTAATAACGTATTAGTAACGCGCTAATGTAACTGATTGTTACTCTATATAGCGATGGTCCCGATCCATCCTTCTCTCACTACACCATGCACAGCGATCACAGGGTAACCGGGCTGTTTCCGCTCGTCTTGGGCTACGTGTATATATTTTTAATACCAAATATATTTAACCATGTAAAGTTTTTAGTTGAGACGGCCACAAGCTGATTCGCAGCTTGCTTAAAAACTGTTCTATCGCTGATTGTCATATTATTTTGCCCCGTCCCGCATTTTACCCCAGCTATCGTTCCTGGCTTAATCCAGTATTTCTGCGCTCTTGGAAACATTTACACTTTTACTATTTATACCGTGGTTATTGTTGCCTCGGTTTATTGTTTCTTGTGTCAGCGAATGCTCGTTGGACAGCGTTTTTAATGTTTAGCTCCCCTGTTTAGTGACTGTACACGTTAGTCCTCTATATACCTGGTTATACTGCGCCGTATGTATCTCCTGTTTTGGATTTACACCAGTATACTTTACGTCGAGCGTCTCGGATAATTGCTCGTTTCTCGACATGAAGGGCAGTCCGCACATGGGCCGTTTCCATGCAATGCCTAGACCCCGTCTTTCCTATGTGGCTGTAACTAAGGAAAGAATGAGGTTTTGGGTTTTCTCTTTTGTTTTCTGCGTGTGTGATTTGGTTTCGATATGGATTTGTCCTTTTGGGTTTTGGCAGTGGAGAACTTAGTTCTGGGTTGGTTCGTTGGCATTTTGGCTTCTGCTCCCTCTTGAAGACGTCATTGGTTCTACTCTTTGAAGGAGGAACATGGAAGATCCAGTCCTCCTTTGGCTTTAGCCAGGGATGGAAGGAAGCTGCTCCATGTCCTCATGGAAGGAATGCACCCTCAGAAGAGGAAGACCGGGCATTTCATGCCTGGTCCACTTTCTACACACAATGAGGGCAAGCACGAGATACATTGGGCTTTAAAAACATTTTTTCAGAAATTTAATTTTTTTTCGTGAAAAAATTAAAAAAAAAAGAAGAAAATTGGTTTGTGTTTTGGATCTGAACTGTCTTTATGGATGGACTCTGAGCAGCTCATGGATTTTTTTCTGTAATTGCACGATTAAAATATGTTTCTAATATTCCTTCCAGACTATCCACCGACAGGGAAAGCTGCAAAGGCTTCTCCTTGTGTTCACATTACTAAGTATTTTTTGTTCTCAAACGTTATCCTTCCCTTGAGAGTTATTTTATTCGGTCTTCTGCATTAATAGCTTAATTTGAGATACGATTATTATTTTTTTAAATGTAACAGTCATGTTTCTTGAGTAAATAGTGCAAATAATAATTACCCATTTCTTATATTGCAAATATTACAGAATTTATGATATATTCTTTTTTTTTTCTTTTTAATATTTTTTCTTTTAAAATATGGTGCTTGATTATAAGATCTATCCAGCAAAAAAAAACAAAAAAAAAAAAGTATTAATTTTTTGGCAAAAAAAACTTTGCATGATCCTGGCAGGGCAGGGGTTAACAAGCAGGTAAATTATTAGTATGCAGTTGGGGGGAAAAAAAGTCTGCAAAAATCCAAATCTACCCTGACCTGAGACAGATTTTATTAGTATCAATAATATTAGCAGCCGAAATGGATAACTTTGAGGCTCGCATAGACATTTGCTTCTAAGGATGGTTTTGTTCCTATTGATCTGTGCGGATGACACAGAGCAGAGAAGAAGGTAGTCTGTCCGACCTGAATAATACACCCAATTATTTCTACGCCTGCCTCTCTTGCTTTCCACATAAATGATGCTTTACAGCACATTAAACTGCACGTGTAGTGAAAAATGTCAACGTGACACCCTATAGAGGGGAACATTCCATCCTTCCCAAACATCTTTGTACAGAAATTTATTTTAGGACAATGTTTCCAATTGAGATTTGGATGTCTCATTAACATAAAAGAACAGTTTAGTCCTCAAAATATATATCGTGAGGGCAACGACCTCCACTCCGTCCGGTTATACCCACAAGGTGATCCTTCCTTCTGACCACGGTCACAGGGAAGAAGAACCTTCAACTATCAGCCAAGACTAGCACCAAAGACAGCGAGAAACCTCAGCAGTGCTGTAACATACAGAAGAATAGCTATACAGTGCTTTTCAGTACAGTGGTTCATCTCAATAACAAGACAAACCACACACAAAGAAAGAAGAACTAACTTGATTGAGGAAACAATCACCACCAGCCTCCAAGAGCATTTCAATTGAGTGGTGGTGAGCTACAACCAGCATACATCACACCCTATGCAAAACACAATATGCAGATCAGATGCAAATTAGTTATTACAGAAAACCACTCAAACACAATTCTGCCATCAGAACCAATAACACTGGTCAGACAGGCAGGAGGAAGGGGGAAACTGGGATCTAGAGAGCTCTGGCTCTATCACCGTTGCCACCTTGTACCCCTAATCAGATACAGGGTGACATAAATCCAAGCAAAGGGACCAGATATTGCACTGCAATTAGTGTCCACTGTCGCCTGCTGGAAGTTTGTAACGCAATCCAAGGGTCCCCCCAAATCATGGAAGTGACATATTTTTTTTTAATTTTAATGCAAAAAGTAGTAGATTTTCTATAGATTCTAATGCATTTCACTGCATATAAATCAGGGCAGACATTCTTTAACTATTTAAGGTTAGAAATTTGAGATTTCTGTCTTATTTAGCTCCTCCTATCAGCTGCCAGGATGCGTAAGCAGGAAGGATACTTCTGGCACATGATCAGCAGCACTCCCATTTATGTTAATGCAAGCTAAGCTGCCACTGAAATCAGTGGGTGTGGCAGCACCCGTCACATGTATGAAATATTATTGGCTGCTACTACTCCCTTTAATTTTAATGGGAGTGCTACTGAGCACGTGCAGGAAGCTCTCCTAACTTCATTAACCGAAGAATGCCTGCATCAATGGACTACAATACACATTTATCATGAAAATAAATCCAGAATGGCTTTCTAAGGAGCTCTAAGTGAAAAAAAAACCTTAAAGGAACATGTCATTAGCATATAGCATATAAATGTCTTAATCATATATTTAGGCTTTTTTGGTTTGATGGTAAAACATATCATAGAGATGTAACGCTATGCGGTTTATTCACTAACAACTTGTGGAAACTCTCAAATGCTGATTGGTAGGAGGGGGGCAGTGAATTCCCCATTCTTATTCAATTTCAGATCAATGAACCTGATTAAAAATAATTCTCTAGCCAACGAAGCTGCCCTCTTGAGAAGGGACGATCCTGTCCATCAAATCCCTTGGTGAATAGTCCAAATGAAAAGTGTCATCTTCCGGCTAATAACACACTTGTATATTTCATCATCTTCATTACACCCAACACCTGCTCCTAATGAGATATTCAACTGCTCATCGAATAAAAATATACTGAAAGCAAATCTCTGAAGACCCTCACATCGCTGGAAAATATTAGAACCTAAGATGTATCTTCTTAGAATCCTCATAATTGTGACAAATGTCACATGGTACGTGGGTTGATATGGGATTGGACACCCTAGTGGTATCAGGTCCGTCATCGGGGGGAGGGGAAAGCCGCCAATGCTGCCAGAAGCATGGCGGGAGTCTGGTGGGTTAGACCTAGAGCAGCGGCAAAGATAGATACATCACTGTATTAACCCATTAACCCCTTAATGACAAAGCCTGTACATGTACGGGCTCAAAATGCATTGTTTTCAATGGGTTTAGGAACCGCCCATTTTCCTTAAGGGGTTAATTTACCTTTTTTATAACATTGGAGTGCTTAACCCAATAAAAAGGGGCTTTTTACATTTCTCTATTAATGGGGATACAACACACTTTAATTTTAACCCTGTCTTCGCTCCAGATAAAAAAAAAATTGTCTCCCAATAATTGAAATAATCGAGGCTGGACATTACACGGCATCATTTTACCCCAAAAATGAAAGGTTTCATTCGGTTACGGATGTTCCTATCCTTGTTAATCTCCCCTTTTGCTAACCGCTGCTCTCAAATCACTCATCAGATAAAAAAAAAAAAGAAAAAAAAAAAGAAAAAAAAGCATTCATTCAACTAATTTTATATTTAAGGGGAAAGAAGTGTATGCGGGATATTAAGTGAAACAGCCGTAGCCTGCAGAAAATTTCAAGATAGATTGTTTAAAGAGATTTTAAAGGAGATAACACCCTAGGTGTCCTTTTATTAGGTTTTATCAAAACTGCTTAAACATACATTCTAAGTGCGCTGCATTATTCAATAAATGCTGAATTAAATATCAGTTTGGATGAGGGCAGACCGATCGCGAGCGCGGTAAATAAAATATACATGAGACGTAATGCCTTTATTAGTACGTGTTACAAAAAAAAACATTTATTGAACAACAGTTCAATTTCCCCTGCATGTTTGTTTACAATATTATTAAGACGAATTTAGTTCTGATTACATTCTGTTTGGGGAAGATTGCTTTTTAACGTTCTCGCCATAATACGGGATGACGGGTTTTTTACTCAGAATAACCTCTTCTTCCTTTCAAGTTCGACCCATTGCAGTATACACTAAGTGGAGGATAAATAAATTAATGGCGTTGACAGATTTAAATAAGCAATATATATATGGATAAAACCAACCTTGGAAGTAACCATCTTAGAATCTCTATAATTATTCCTCCCCATTATGTTATCACTCCCCTTTTGTTAAGGGCACACTCGAGCCATCCAATGCTCTTTAAATTTTTGTGATGTCCCTCTTATAAATGCATGGTGGATTTGGTGGAATCATCTATGTGCATTGGTTTCAATGACAGCGCTCTTCTGTCACTGATTGGCTGCTTCAGGCAGCCAATCAATAGCGAGAATTGCCAGACCATGGAGGAGATGTGGAGCTGCAGGTCCTAAAAGTGCCACAAGCTGAAAATGAATTGATTTATTCAGTTCAGTCTCCGTTCTGGCATTCTTATTGTCAAATACAGAATGTAAGCCGCTAACCCATTTCCCTGAGCTCAATTTAAAATGTGATGTAATAGATTACCATAACATCCTAGCCCATGACATCATAATAGCAATTACAGGAATAGCCCATGTTCACCTAACTCAAAGGCTAAACAAGATGATGTTTCTCGGCATATGGGAACCTGCTGATCAGGCCTGGATGGGCCATCTGGCATAGCCGGCAAATGCCTGGTGGGGAGCTGGCTGTCAGTGCCCCATATTCACCCGATCTTCTGTTCTAGCGGCAGATAAGTTCTGCAGCGGGCGGCCACCTGCCTCACTTATGTCATCAGGCAGCCACTGGCCTTAAAGTCCCAGGGCTGCCTCGTGATTGCCAATGTCTATAAAATACATTGATGGATCCTCCAAGAGATGCAGGTCATTTTATCCACATTGAGCTCCCCACTGGAATTCCAACTAGTGATTTGGGTAAAGGGACACTGAGGGATTCTCCATCCCCTGGACCCACGCGGTGTATGCAATGCCAGTCAACTCCAGCACTGGCTGGCCAAGAATTCTTATGGTGGAAATCACACATGGGGCATTGCACTGTGTCTCTAGAGCTGCAGCTTCTCCTAAAGTACTTACTCTGTAAATGACTTAATATGCCTTCTGTGTTGGTGGGGCGGCATGGGACACTAAGCCGTCTCTTAAATAGGGACAGAGAGGTCTGCAGTAAGGGTGGGAGTTGAGTATACTTTGGTGTTCCAAGACCCAATAAAAAGGAACGTCTCCATAGAAAAGCAAAACGTAAGCGTTTTAAAATAATACCATTTTAAATATTAGAACAAGAAGATCTTAAAGAGGCTTTTTATGCCAGATGGGGGACGAAAAAGAGAACTGTCCCTGGGAATATGGTGAGAAAACACAACGCATGTCTGAAAGATCGCTGAATGGATATGGAGTCGGGCTTTGTATGGACATCGAGCTCTGCTGTCTGAGTCCCGCTGAAGGACGGGCGGAATGCATTAAGGAGCCATTTGGATCCTAGACAGATTCTGTGTATCTGTGCACTGCATTCGAACTGCGTCCTCCCGTATTAATGAAATCACTTTCCTATCCGTCCCCGGTACCTGACATGCACCTGAACTCCCGCACGGCCACGTTGCACCGCGGAGGTACAGAAATATTAGCGGGTCGCGCTGCCTTCGTGTTGCGAAGGATGGATCACATGAATCACGGCAGCTTTATCCACCTGCATATCACAGAGTCGTTTGAAAATGCGTTTCTTTAATATAAATCTACGCCTGTATTTTTTTTTTAATGCACTTTGCATTTAAAAGCCTTTTGACGAATGTTCTTCTCGTCGGACCTAGCGTGATATAACCTCCAACTGAGATAATATCCCCAAGTGGACGTATCACCGGCAAAAACAACTTAACATTATTCACATGAATATATAAAGACTCTACGGTCTATATATTAACATTTTCAGTATTTCTTAGAATTTATAGGAAAAATGTAATTAAAAATTTAATGGAAATAATCCTATAGATTTTTTGACAATTTGGGGGGGGTGTAAAATGGATTAGCCAAAGAAATGACCAATACTTAATACTTACATTAGTTTTTAACTACAACTTGCGAAGTTGTAATTAAAACACAATGGGGAGATTGACTTGTTGATTAACCTTGGGCTAGGGACACTTATATAATGCAGTTCTAACCTTTCACTTCCCTGATTCCTGCACCAGTTGTGAAACAAACCACATAAATTTAAAATGATACAAAATGAGCAGCCGATCAATGATCATATTTCAGGTGTACGAAGGGAAACATTGTGCGAAACGCGTGGTACAGCCGATCAAAGTGCCTGAGAATACGTAATCCCTGGTCCATGGAAATCAATAATGCTAACTGGCACGTTAATTGCAATGTAAATTTGGTTCCTGGTTGGTCCTTTCCGAGGTAAATTAAGATGTATCTCCCCAGTTGCTTACCTAAAAGCTTTTTTGGACTCTCTGGCAGAAAATATGTTAAATGTTAAATTAAATTACCCTCCATTGTATGTCCGTAAAAGAATGCAAGCCGAGGCTGATGAAGCTGTAATTATTCCTAATTAGCGTGTTGGTCTGGTAATTACACAGCGGAGCAGGTGCTATTTAAAGGTAGGTTACAGGTCAGTGTCTCAGTTGTACTGCTATTGGAGTTATTACAGGCAGAGCTGTCACACCGAGAGTTTCTGTTCGGTAGTTGAGGAGCGCAGTCTTTATAAAATAAACCCAAATACCGCTCTTCTCCATAACTCCATAATCTCTAGTTTGCAGAAGTGAAAGCAGGACCCAGCCACCTTACGTACGTGGCTGGCCTTGCCAGTTTAAGTTTTTAATACTCAGCTGAGATGTCTACATGTTTGCCTTGGAGCCTTCAATAAGTAAAACTGATTACACCGCACCCGGATCAGTATTGGATCGCTTCACCGTCTACTTGGCTGATTTCTGGTGCTTGCTACATTTGACCATTGGTACCGCTAGCTCGGCTTGCTCCAGGCCACCTCATCCCAACTTGAATAAGGAAATCACAGTAATTAGTAACATCACAATGATCTCCATTGTAAATCCTGTCCCATTGAGCAGCGGTATATCGGAACGGCAGATCGCTGGTTTTCCAGCATGGGAATTACCTCCCCCTGGACCAGGCTCCCTGGGCTTAGTTGGCTTTTTTTAATGCATGATAAAACTAGAGGGCTTTTGCAGCCACTCACTGACCTTGAGCACTTTTGTAAAATACAATTTCATTGATTCCCTTATGTTCTGTAATATTTAACTGGTTTATGTTTTAAACAAAATCACATATTCCAGACCAGCGCCCATATACACAAATATTGCTCATGCCCATCATCGATGTATCCCCTCTTAACAGAAGTTAAATCACTTAAGAGACAAATCATGACGAATATGTTTTAGCTCAATCTATTAACCCTTCAGGTGCCAGACATGCGATCAATATATTAGCGCATGGGGGACTTTCACTTTCCGGATTATCTCCGATCCTAATTCCTAGCCCTACACCTCTACGTATTGCATTATTCATTCAGTTCCCAGTTCTATTTTATTCTCTGTTGTGTTGCATTTGGCAGCTGCGCTCTTGCTGTTAAATCGCATCTTTTTAATTGATTCCTCACATTACAATATTTGTGATAATACCTTTAGAGAGGAACTACATGGCGATAAACAGTCTCTAGCACCAGAGGCTCTAAATCGTTGCAAAAAAGAGTCCAGAAAACAGGTTACGGCGCCCTACTTTTCGAGGCAAACGTTACTAACGGATCATGGGTAATGAACTGAAATTTGCATGAAACGAAGGCTGCCAGCCCACTAAAATATTAATCTGAATAATTTAAAAACAGTACGCTCAATAAACAAAATAATAAAGCAAGTGATTGTTTTCAGTGATAGTTCTCATTATGATGTCACAGTCCCCTTTTAAAGGGTTAAGTCACTACCATAATTATAGAGGATTATGAGCACATACATTACGATGCCATTGCAGAAGTGTTTTTTTTTGTCAAATAGTGTTTAATAATTTAACTACAACTAATCAATGCCTCCCCTTGATGAATGGATTGATTTCATTTGTTTAATATTATTGTATGAAATGTGCGGTCAGTTTGAACAGCGTCACGTTTCCCGTTATAACCCCTCCGCGAAACGGCCTCTCTCGTGACCCTTTGGTCAATAGTCAGGCAGCTATAATCTGTACTTGTAAATAAAGCTTATGATTTCGTCCTTGTTTCAACACCAAGGCTAATTCAACCTGACCTTTAATAACATCTAAATACATGCCGTGCGTTGAGGGACCGTCCCCCACCCCCCATAAAGCAGACCTTCACCTAGAACTCATTATTTCGGCGGCCTTAATTGCAGCACCGTCCGCACCATACTTTGCCCGTTCTACTACCCAACGCGTTTTGTTCTCAACTAGAAAGCGGACTTGGCTTCGTTATTACAAACATCATAGCAAAAACATTTTATATGAAACATCGTCCCTGCAAAGTCTCACCAAGGCATAAGTGTATTTGAATCCCCAAATGCATAACTCCTGGTTTATTTAGGTTGAATTTCATCTGCCGCATCTTTATATACATGAGAAATCATATCAAAACCGAGAATTTACGTTAATCAAAATGATCGAATCTATATTATTGACAAAGCTTCAAGTTGGTTTTTGAAGCAAATATATATTTGTTTTATTCTTTTTTTATATATAAAGTCCATAGATTATGTAGCACGGTATAATCTGTTGGATATTGGATCGACCCAGGCCTGGGGTAACAGGTAAGAGGGCTTTAACGGGAGCAGCTCACCCTTTTGTGTGAGTGGGTTCCCTAGTGAGCCAGAGCTTAATGGATCGCATGGAAAGATTAGAGATCACTTGAGTAGCTCCACTCACTTCCCTCTCGTCTCTGTCCAGTCTATGGTGACCTGAGCAGGTCCCATCGACTCTCTCTCTATATATTACTTTATCATAAAGATAATGAGGCCAGCATGACCAACGACACCTCCGACATATAGTAATTCCACATAAAGTTTGGGAATCTAAACCTGGGGTAGGCATATGGCTCCTAAAACAAGGCCAATGACTGATTAAGGTCTGAGTCTTTACAGAAAGAAAAAACGGGCGACTAGACGGCCTGAATGGTTCTTATCTGCCATTAAATTCTTTTTTTTCAAGGTTTTTGAGGCCTTGCCAGTGATAAGTTAACAGCACGAATAATTATAATAACAACCATAACTTGGTATGCTGGTTAATTCAATACACTCTATTAAATGCGTTTTTTATATTAATGGGCACAATAACATACAGAAGGCCCTTAGATAGCTATTCATAACGAATCGTATTTATGAGACTCTTGATGAGCGATGATCTCTGTTCAGCCTGTCTATAATTACATTGTAAACACCTAATCACACACATATTCACAATGGCTGTTTTTAAAAAGCTACAAGTATTTCTTCCATCCTTCACTTAACGGTATAGATTATAATCCCTGCTAAAAATAGATTCTTTTTTTCCCGCCCTTTTTGTTTTGTATATTCGTTGTTCGAGCTGTTGTATTTTATAATTGCACAGCGCTATAAACAATAAAAAATAAAAAATGCCGAGAACCCTTTTTGACTTTCATAGAAAAATATAGATAAAATATTATTATATTATTTTTTTTGCTAGAAATGGAAAGTGAGTGACTGCTTTTTTTTTTGGGGGGGGGAAATAAAACTAGAGAGAAATGCTAAGGTTTTATTGTTAAAGGCATATTTAAGTAACCACCATGGGAAATATGGCAAATAGTGACCCTTGGCTGTACCAGTCTTCTCAATGGACATGGGTTACCAGACCCGTTCCGGATTCTGCCCCTATCCGGACCTGGCTTTGCGGGTCTGGAAAAACCTCATTAAGCTTACAGTCCTGCATGGAACTCTATCGTGCATAGAAGGAAAGTCCGGAAGAACACTAGAAACACTCCGCTACATATACTTAAATATTATGCTCAGAAAAAAAGATTAAAACATTATTTTTTTTAGTCCATAAAGGAAAGGTGGAGATTGTCCACAAAAACAATCTTGGTTTTCCATAAGAATTTAATAGTAATTTTATTTATTCAATAGTATTTAATAGTTATATAGTGATATTAATATTACCGTATTTGCTCGATTATAAGACAAGGTTTTTTTCAGAGCAATCAGACCTCGATTAGGTTGCCAGGCTGCTTACCAGGCTTTGGTCGCGGGCAGCGTCTCTTCTTCTAGCAGCAGGAGAACAGGAAGCTAGCAGAGTGTCACATAACTCTGCCTCCCCCCTTCTTCCTCTGGGGGCGGGGCCAGAGAAGTTGCTCGCACAGCCGGGCCCCTGCAGAAGCCTTCGAGTGAGAGATCTGCAGTTCAGGTAAGGGGGTGGGGGAGGGTTTTTGTGATTAATGTGTGAAGTATGTGTGATTAATGGAATGAATGAGTATTTAAATGTTTGTGAATGAGTGTGTGTGTGATAGCATGGATGTGTAAGGTGGGTGGTGGTGATAGCATGGCATAGGGAGGCTGTACTCACACTCCCATCATCCCCAGGTTCCAGCATGTACTGGCTGCCTTGACTTGATAGGAGTGTGATTGTTGTTAGCAGTTATATATATACCCCCAGAAATGCCTTTTAACCCCCTATATGCCACTCTGCCCCATGATATGCCTTTTAACCCCCTATATGCCACTCTGGCATATAGAGGGTTAAAAGGCACATCATGGGGCAGAGTGGCAAATAGGGGGTATAAGGCATTTCTGGGGCAGAGTGACAACCCTGGGGGCAGATGTGCATAACTGGGGGGGCAGGTTGGCAAATAAAAGGAAATAAAAAATATATTTTTCTCAATCATAGCTTTTATTAGATATGAAAAAATTGTTTATATGAATTAATATTTACTAGTAAAACTTTTTTTCCTATAGGGTAGTCTTATATTCAGGCTTTTTGTTTTTTTCCTAAATTAATATTTAGATTTTGGGGGGTCGTCTTATAATCGAGCAAATACGGTATTTAATATTTATTTTTATGTGGGAAGAAAAAAGGAGAACTCGGTCATGGCTTGGGCATCTGGTCCAGCACAGAAAAGGTTAGTAAATGTAATAAAATTGTAGAAAAAATGATGAGTACCTTTAGGGCACATGGATATTTCATTTTGGAAGAATGTAATTACAAGAAATGAAGATCATGTTAACATTAATGGCCAAATGTAACATATCTGCCATACTTAATTAATATCACGTTAACTTTAATGAATGAATGAATATATTTGCTTCCATTTACTGTTCCGGCAGTGGATCCTCGTTGTGCCGGCCGGTCCCGCGGATGAGTTTGCTTTGAGGTTAGGATGAGGCTGGCTGAGAAATAGTTGGGTATAACTGCCTTCTCAACCAAAAAGTGGACAATTTTAACCATTTGAGAGCCAAAGCACTGTGACCATGGCTATATTTGACTACTTAGATAAACAATCCAAAGGGTTCAATAGAGGTCATTTAAATTAATGTCTTTAACACTTTGAGTGACAGGTCTCTGACATCTGGCAAATCCCAAACATTTAAAGAGTTTAACTCATTGGTTTTGGGCTGTATCCTAAGATCGAGCAGTTTGGCCAACTTATGGTCATGCGCTCAACACACCTCTACGGATATTTTTTTTTTTGCCAAGTTGCCCCTAAATAGAACCGTGTTGTCGACGTGTTGTGACTTCAAATTGGATCAGGGCATTGATCTCACATACTTGCCTATGTAATAATAATAACAGATTTTTAGTGCAAGCTGCCAGATATTAATAACCATCAATATTTATGGTGTGTAAATGTAAATTTCACCGGAAGCAGGTGGTTTAATCCCAATACTATTCGCAAACACAACCAGGAGTCGTGGAAAAAGTCTGGCTTCACAGTCTCAATAATTGTTATTTTCTAGTTCATTTTTTAGGTCATATTTGAGTCCAATGTCATGTACGGTACACAAATTAGTCCAGGCGTTCTTTTCTGTTCTATTTTTCTTCTCCACCAAGCTGCCTCTACTAATTATAGTTATTATACTCACATTTTGTATGTATTCCTGTATTATTTGGTTGACCCAATGATGACCCAATGATGATGACCGTTGACTTATATTCAGTTAAAATGTGTGGGGAATCTTGGAATTTTATTGGGTTAAGATATTTTGTGATATTAAATTCTCACAGGTGGAGGTCATCGCTATTGACATCGCTCTCTAGTTGTTCTTCACCTACAGGAAAAAAGGGAAAGGTTGAACAAATTAGAGATGACACTTTGGTAAACAACATATCTTTGTTATGTAATACAAAGTGGCCGTTACTTTTGCGTATATATATCTATTTATTATATTTTAAATAGGTAACCTATCTGGTCTGGAGCGACATCGCATTATGTGCAACGTCTTCAGCCCACAAATATCATTTTCTGTCTGGATGAAAGAAAAAGCCTTCTTCTTTTAAGATAGTATGGGAAGCGGCAATAACGGAGAGGCTGGGATTCCACTTTACTGATTTTAAGAAGAATTGTGTTCCAGTTCTGGAGATAACATCCGCTAAAGGGTATTAATAATCTGGAGACGGTTCAGAGAAAGACTATTAATATGGTTCATAATCTTAATACAAAAATGGTCTAAAGAGACATTGAATTACCTTAATATGAAGATCTTAGTGGAACTAAAAGCGGGGATTAGATAATAATATGGTTTAAATACATTAAAAGGACTTTAATTTCTATAAAATGATTCTTTATGGCACCTGTATGATAAGCTCTGCTAAATCCTGAGAAATAAGATGTTAAAAATGGGAATAAAGGTATCGACCGCATTATAATAGACCATTGTGTCAAGCAGAGACCAGAAAGACAAAAAACAGACAAGAGATGATGAATAAAGAGACCGTCTGCCTTGCCCTTCCATAGCAAACAAATCCCTGTATCCATACCATATAACTATGTTTATAGTAGACTCTTACGACACCACAAACAGAAGGCCAGAACCCCCACGAATTGGACGAAAATTAAGCAAAAATATCACTCACATTCACTCTCATACACTGTCACTCACTCTCCCACACTCTTATTCTTGTTCACGCTCTCTAAGTGTTTCCCTACCTTCTCTGCCACTTCTGCTCCTGCCGACCGCTTCCACATCTTCTTCTTCATCATCTTCTATCTTTTATCTTCTCCCGTCTCTTCTCATTTCTCTTATATCTTCAATATGCAATCTTTGTCCACATCTCCATCAAATGAAGCCGGTGGGAACTTCCACCGAAATGATGGCGCTTCCAGTGACGTCCTCTCCCCGATCCTTCAATCAGGGGAGAGGACATCACCAAAAAGGGCCGCCATTTTGCCCAGAGTTGAAATAGACTAGGTTAAATTTGCAGTTCAATGATAAGCCAGAAGCAAATGCTGAACTCTGGCAATCAACCATTTAGTATGTTTATAGTTAAGATTTTTTTTTTTTTTTAAAAGGCATGCGTGTTCTACTAGCCTAGCTGTTATCATTAAACGCTTCTATTTCGGTATCATCTAGGGAAATTACACACTTGCTAAATCAAAAAATTATCAATAATTGTTAATGAAATGGGAACCGCTGCATTCAGTAGAACGTATACGATATACATTTATCTGCAAAAAATGTCTTGTGCTTACATTTCTTTTAATTGTTCTACAATTTTAAAGATGGCTTTAATATTGGTTTTTCTTATGCATTAAGAGTCTCCAGAGAAATCACAAGGGCATTACTTATTTTTTGAGAGGTGTTTAGCAATATAATCTTGTCATTTTTATGCATTACTGATAATGTTGATAAAGAAGTACAGAACTGGACTAAATAATAATAAAAATAGATTAAATACTAAACTTAAATGCATTACAGTTTTGTTATTTATTTTATTGGGTTACATTTCTAGACTTTGTAGAAGAAAGAACAATTGACCAAACCGCAGCTTTTACCGCAGACGTTTTGTCACACACATGCTCTTTTTTTTCCGACTAGCATTGCAATTAAATTATTCTTACCCTGAGAAAATGTGACAATATTTTCCTAGAAGGCCTTCAACTTGTTTCAGATTCCTGCAGATAAAGTAAAGACCTTCAATTAAATAGTTCCAAGTCTCTAAACGTTGACATGGAAATTGATACATTTCATTTCTGGATACAGAATATTCGGATCCAGGCGACGAAGGCCCAAAAAAGAGACGGCAGATGGGTCCGTAGGCTTAAACAAACCTATTCAGGTGTTTAGTACTAAGGTATCGTGATTGTTTTTTTCTATTCAGTGTGAACAACTCATGTGTAGGTTGGAAACCAAGCCAAAATTGCCATGGGAATCCAAAAGTGTACCTTCAAAATGTTTTTACTATTCTTTAGTCCCGATTATTAAAGTTCTTCAGCCTCCTTATAATCTCCGAGGTGTCCATGAGTGAAACAATGTTCATTTTCTGAAAGAAAGGCATCTTCTCCTGAACAGGCGATGCTGCTTATCGGTCAGAGACTAATCAACAGCTTCTCCAACACTCAAAAAGGTAAAAGAAAAAGCAGAAGTAAAGATTGATCCATGAAGCAGGCAGCCTTATTTGGCTGCTTGCTACCACCGTAACCTATGCTTAAAAAAGTGGAAATGCAAAAAGGGTATGTGAGAATGTTATTTTTCTACATATATTTATTTATTTTTTAGCATAATTATGACATTTTTATTGTGTCGGAGGTGCTCACCAACGAGGCTGGGGGTGCAGCCCCAAAGGGAAACACAGTACTGTATTTTAGTAGGAGGCAGATTGTCCTTTTACCATTATATTTTGATTATATGTACTTTTTGCCTTAAACTCGGTATCTAGGATTAGCTTAACTTGTTCCGTAAAATATTTTGTTTTCCATATAAATTGCAAGCTCTTGGCACATTTGTGCCAGTTTGTTGGCACCTGAAATGTCCCGACCTCTGGCACTCAGAGGGTTAAATAAAACACAGCAGACTCTCCTTCTTCAAATCTGTGTAACCTTTTATGTAATTACCCTCTCCTCCCCCCCCCCGGTGTTTCAATTATTCTTAATGAAAAAACCCAACTGCTATGTACTACAACTCCCATCATGCTCACTGTTTGCAGCATGGAAATCCAAAACAGTTCATGGGTTTTTTTTTACATTTAAATATATAATACAGGCTCTTGGGAGAATTTAAATCCACCGCAGCCTCAGGTATAAGATAAGTTTCGCATTCCTCATCAGCACACTGTTGTCTGAGGATGTTAGGAGTCGTAGTTCATGATTTGCCTAACTCTGCCTTACAACAACAAAAACTCTTTCTGTTTTTAAAGATCACGTACAGCCAATATAGATAATAGGCTCTCTTAATGTATGTAATTTAGTGTTATTTTACCAACTTAAATGTATAATAGCCTCATAAATCAAAATAATTATATTTATTTAAGTGAATAACGTACGCATTTGATTCTAGCAGATGAACATCAGCGCTGCCATGCTAATTTTGCAAACGAACATATTTCTGAAATAGTACAAATTAAAGGTGACTTTTTGGGAAAATATAAGGTGTTTGATACTAATAAAAAGTGATATTTATTTGTACGGCATCAAATTATTATAAGCAGGTAACTGCAACAATAAACAGATAACTATAACTTAAATAATAAGCAGACAATTAAAATAAAAATCTAATAAACAAGACGTAGCGTTGCTTCAATCTTAAAAGGCAGGGGCTTAAAAAAAGAGCGAAGAGGAGAAAAACAAAGCGAGAAACATCAGTGGAGAGGAGAAGAAACAGGATCTATTAGAATAAAATAAACATTATGTTAGAACTCAATGTGCGTTATGATACATTAACGCGGGGCAGATTTTCTGTCCAGAGCCTCTTTGGGAAAAGCATACCTGGGTCCCCTACCTGCCCCTTAAGGGTGGTGGGAGAGGGCAGAGGGAGATACAGCCCCAATAGATTGGACTATGGTGAGTTGGTGGTGCCACTGCAGAGCACCCCCCCCCCCATGCTGGTTTACATGGCTTTATCTTAGCTGTAATTATAGGAGTTTCCTACCAAACCCATTTAATGCCCAAAAATTAGCACAAAAGAGCCTTTTCCCTATCTGCTGACCTTGGCACAACCTAAAATAGTTTCACGCCAGGCATTCTACCTTACGGGAAATCCTAGGGTTCTAATTTTGTACCAGGGAACCCAGAAGGAGCTGAATCCATCCATGTCACCAAGCCTTGTCTCTTTACCATCTGCCCATCCGGTTCCTTTAGGGGTGAAAGCCACCACCTTCCCACACTTATGCCCAGATAATAGACGGCCGGGTCTAGAGAACCCAAACCATCTCTCTTTTTATGGGTGACACAGGCTGCAAAGAGGAGGCACCTGTTGTAAGCTGCAGGCACTGTCTGTGCCCATTGTAGAAAGTTTTGTATTTGTTCCTTTGTATGGGGAAATCTCCAGTAGTGTTTGTGAAACACTATGAGAAGACTTCAATATACAGGAGGGGGTAAAACATTTAGCCTGGGGGCCATTTCAAGCAGGTGGCCCAGTAATAAAACAAACCAAAGAACATTTGGAAGGTAACATCCCCAATGCATACTACCCACTTGCATCCCAAACCACATTAATGGAATGAAAATGCCTAAGAAGACCCAAACGGAACACAGGATTCAGTACCGGTAATTAAGTAGATACTTCCTAAAGCTCTTCTTGCTCTAGACGCCCTGGTGGCTGTTTGTGGGATTGCACGTAAAACACAATAAAGGTTCAAGCAGTGACCCAAAATCTTTAAACTGAAACAGCCTAGGGGCCATCCTCTGTAAATATACCACATAAATTATGCATTACGAAGGGCTGGACATAGTGGGTAAAAATAGCCTGAATTGCACTTATAGGGAAACTGATGTGACATTAAACCAGAGTAGAATATCGAAGAGGCATCTTCTTCAGCCCCATTATATCACCAGATGTAGGGGCCACCCCACTTCCAGATGTCAGGGTCCACAGGACGCAGAGTGAACGGACCCCCCTGGGATCCCTTCCGCAAACCCACCTCTGAAATGGCTCTCCTGGTAATATGGGCCGTTTATTACAGGGTTGCAGACTCCCGCATGAAGAGTTAACAATACCGTCACACTCATTACAATGTTATACCGACTCCATTGAGATGATGAACTACAGAATCTGATCGAGCAAAGTGCGCAGTCGATACAGCCCCGCTATACACCTCCTAATGGATAGTTAGTAATGTATTTGGACCCATTAGCAACCATAACCAATTGATCATCAATAGCAGTGGAACGCACATTAGCAAATGTTTCCCTGCCACTCCGTTATATCGGGATTAGTAGATTGTCATTTACAAAGTGTACATTTATAGCAACTGCGCGTTACAGGTACATTCTGAAATAAACGCCCGCGGCAGAGTTATTCCGAAATGAAAGAATACGGCAGGATTATTGCGAAATAAATAGATTATCGCAGGACGGCTCATGCCTTAAAATTCGTATTCTGTTGGTGGGTCCTTAGGCATGTTTTGGAGCCTTTTAAATATTCTCTCCCTAAGGCTCTTTAAATATTTTATCATCACAAATATTCTATTGCATTGACTAACTGAGGGTGGCAACCAAATGATTTGTCAGCAGGTAAATATATGATGAACTAGGTCACCTGCTTTCAAGCAGGGATTTCACCGGTGACAAAAGCGCCGCCATATCATTACATCAGAGTGGAATATGAACGAGGCGGCTTCTTCAGCCCCATTAGATCATGTAATGCAGGGGCCGCTGGGATTGCAAAGCTGTGCCGTGACGCATGAGTCCTGATTGCAGCTGCAACCCCCACGTCCCTTATAGAGAAACCACCGAGTATGAATATAACTCCTGCCGCTCCGCGCAACACCCACATAATCTCAGATAAACACAATGGAACGTTATAAATGGAGCATAGAATATTGATGCGCAATGATATCATTTAACAGCACATCACACGACTGGCGCTGGACGCCCGGCCCCTAAAGACGTTTTTGTTACAATTACCCTCACGCTCGGACTTCCTGTGAAGACGCGCCGCTCCTTCTGAGACCAATCGGTTGCCAAGATCTCAATATAGCGTGCTCTCTAAAGCAATATTTGGGATTTTGTCCATGAGACAAACAAATCCGTTTATATAAACCGGTATATCTCTATATTTATATATCTGCAAACTTTTTTTCCACAGCACAATAAATAATTAACACTTCAGGCCCTGTCCGATTAACTGGTTAATGAAGCGAGCGTTCCCCGCATGCTTAAAATATCACAAGTAAGCTCTAAATAAATACAGAATCGTAACTTATTCTCACTTAAAAGTATTATTTAGGGTATAATCGATAATCCTTTAAAGTGAGAATAAGTATAATATATATATATATCTATATATTATAATATCTGAAATTGTGTGCGTCCTATTTAACGTCACTGTTATAATTCTATTTATAAAATAATTATTTATATTTGTGTGTATATATATATATATATATATATAGTATAAATTTGCTTTCCGGTTTCCAGGACTAGGTTTGCATCTCCTAATAATTGAGATCAAGTAACCTTGTTTATTTGCTTCATATGCAATTAGTTATTCCAGACAGAACGTCTTTATGTGCAGCTCGCTGACCTATACAGTGTATTCCTCCTCTAATAAGGCACGGCTCAAGGTCATCATAAAAAAAACCCTCTTCTGAAACCAGAAGGCCTATTATTTTGAACGTGTTGTTTTAACCCTTTGAGTGCCATACAGGATGAGCCAATTATTGGTTGTCCACAAACAGGTTTAAACCTTAAAACAGAATCTATTATGCTAACTATTCGCATTAATGCAGAGTTATAATCACCTCAGATACAATGTATTCCTTGTGAAAGACCAGGAAGTAAACCCCGAGGAGAGGGAAGGGGTAGTGTTTTTGGGTACATGGGTTATTAAACCAGGTCCTGGATATATTTCTACTCTTATTTTTTTTTTTAAAGATTAGGGGCAATCACTTCCCCTGCTATCCTTACATAAAAGTGCATTGTAGAAAGTTTAACACTCCATTGGACCCTAGGCCAGGTACCAATCTGAGCTCTCTTCCCTCTTTCCTCTTCCCTATTTCCTCTTCCATCTTCCCTTTTTCCTCATCCCTCATCCCTCAGAACATGCTTGAGTGTTTTGCCCAGGCCCCCAAATACGACATATGTGACAGGGACCCCCTCGGACCATAGGAAGGTGCCTTGGTTGCCTTGTGTACGACGTGTGGGGTGCCTCAAATAAAAGTTATGTTCTCACAGAGATCTATAGCGTTTTGCTCACAAACACATAATTATATCTGTTCTTGCTGTAAACAGTACTCCTCATCCTACTTATGACATCATACAAAAGCTCGCCGGGGCAGAGTTGTAACCCACTTCCTGTTTTCCGCCTCTATTGTTTAAACTTCTGGCGCTAGAGATCCTTTAAAAGCACGCGGTTCCTCTGTGACGCTATGCAAAAAATATCTTTTTTACCGATTTTCTATTAAATGGAATAAACGCATGAAACTGAAAATATGGTTTACGCTATAAGAATTAGGATCAGGGATAATCGGGAACGTAATAGATCCCTTTTAATTAAAATGTGTGCAGGCTATCATTAAAAATGCAATATGCCTTTTTAATAAGAGAGCGATACAGTAATAATAATAATAATAGGACGTGATTTCAACGCATCCTTCATCAGCGGCTTTCCGGTCTGGAGAAAGGAAATAGAAATCAGCGATCTGCGTTGACGTGCACCAAATTTTATATGAAAATGTCTCTTTTGACGATGCCAGAGACGTTTGGAATGGTAAACATGGAAATGTTTCTGTAGCTGATGGAATCGAGCTCCATGCAGAATGACTGCAATTTCAGCGCGGCGACCGCTCGCGGAAAAGGAGGCTTTGATTTGTCTTCTACGCCGCTTGCAGGCATGATTCGCTCGACGCCGCTGACGGGGTACATTGTGAGAAGCGCTAGTTAGACCTGCCCCGGGGTAGATTTCATTAAAGGCAGTAGGGACTCCAATTAACAAAATCAGGATAATAAAAAAAAAGGGTTTCACTAAAATAGTTTAACAGATCAAATGAAGAAAATGGTAACGGAGAGTTTGGCGGCAGGTCAGACCATGCGGCCCCATCTGGTACGGCGTTTTTCTGATGTAAAGAGACCTTGATCGGTCCTTGGTGTTCAGGAACCTTATGTCCATCTTCTACCACTTCTGCTCGGAGGCTGTTCTACTTATCTACCACTCTCTCAGTCATACAGTGCAAGGAAATCTTAAGATACTGAACTTCTCCCCGTTTGGTGTGTGTGCCAGTATGGTCTCGGGTTTTTGGGGTGGGAAGATGCCTGAACTGGACCTTGCTGTGACCTTTGCATGCTATCGGCATACCAGCTTACTTATAGGGGAGGAATAATCACGCAGATCATGAGAACAGGAGGTCAAGATGGCTGCTCCCATGGTATACTCATAAAGTGGGCTTCTAATACATGCATATTGCTTGTCAGAATCGTTAAATACTATTACATAGCTTTATTTAGTATATTGAGCTGTAAAATGTAGGATTTGGGAAAAAGTGATAAATCTGCTATAAAGTCTGGATTTTTCCGATGATTGGAACGTGGAATCTGTTTGGAGTTCCTGGGAAATCGAGGGCTACGACTACCTGGAGCCTACCCTTGCGGGTTGTGGCCAGTGGGCAGTCCCGCTAACGTTGGTGGGTGGTCCCACTGATGTCAGTAGGCGTTCCCGCTGACATCGCGGGAAACGCCCCCATTTAAAGGGGAAATGGGCAGGGAGTGGGGTGTGTCAGGACCGGGGTATTGACCGGAGAAGCAGTGGGGGAGGGGGCAAACAGGTTGTTAGATACTCCCTCTCCCATCAATTCAGCCAAACATCCCAGTAGCCTTGAGACAGTTCACATCTTATCACATAATTGTTTTATATAATTACTTGTTATGCAAATGAGAAAACAAATAAATATTTCAATCACAACACAAAGCATTGTGGTTCGCAAAAAAAAAGGAATTACAAGATAAACGGAACGACACAAAGTGAGTTTGGAGGAGTTTAAATGAAATGAATGGGAAGAAATTAGTGAGCATGGGGGAAAATGTTGTTTATTTTCATAAATCACAGAAAATAAAAATGTGCGCTTTGGTATTTTGCCAGCTCAGTGTGTAGGTGGATATTAACACAGCATGAAATTAGGTATCGCTGAACTGGGTTACAACAAGTGATCTTGAGAAATAAAAATAAATGAGGGAAAGGGGGTGGGGAGGACAAAAACTAATCAGGGAGAATTTACATATTATAAAGCCCTTCTCCGTGTATTCAATCTTCCGACACAATCTAATCTTTAACTGAGAATGTGTCTGCCAGATATGCTTTCCACCCAACAGGGGACACCTTCAGGACCCGCTCCGTTTTGTTTTACCCGTGACCCACTTAACTGTAATTCACGAGGAAGGCACAGGACATTTAAAAAGCTCATTCTTATTAATTAGAGCACTTAAAAAACAGTTTGTTGTAATTTGATGGTATTTGGGGTGGGCGCCAGGAACCGTGGATGGAAGGGTGGGGTGGTGCGGTTGAAGGAAAGCTACTGAGAGGGTGGTAGATAATGGTCTTCAAGCAGAAGCGGACGAAGTTAATACAGAGAAGGGATTTAAACATGTGCCAGAGAGACATACGGCTCCTGAATCTAAGATGAGACCAACGACTGATTGGGTTTGAGTCTTTACAGCAGGAAAATTGGGGGGGGGGCAGATGGTCTGATAACCCCCATATGTGCTTTTGGAATGATGATATTCTGAAGTCTCTTCTATGAGTGGTGTTATGACATCATACCCTAGTACGAGGGCGTCCAACCTGCGTCCCTCCAGCTGCTGCAGGACTACATCTCCCACAATGCTCAGCTAAGGGGCTGGCTGAGGAGCATCTGGAGGGCCGCAGGTTGGACGCCCCTGCCCTAGTACCATCTGGCAGCATGAGTAAGCTGAGCCGGGGGAGAAGAGAGAATCCAAATGTAGCGTTTCCCCCATTAGCAAAGGGACGTTATAAATTTGAAGAGGAATGGGATGACTCACCAGCAGGGGGCAGTAGAGCAGAACGCTGTGCCTCCTGCGCCTATGGTACTCTAGTAATGGTACACTTTGCTGCCATCTATCTTTTGTTCCAACTGGTGAAGTTCAGCCTGAGATATCCTACGCTGAAACGATATTCATACGAGCTTTGTTAACATGCTTCAACGTTACAATCTTTCAAGAACGATTCCGCAGATCCACCGCATCCACCACCGCCATCTATTTTATTTTGCAAAGCAGCCTCTTGATCTTTAATATATAGCAGGATATTAAAGGCACGCTGTCGGGAAGTGTTCATCGCACCTGTAGGGCACTTGTTTGTGAGGCTTAGTCTGTGAAATGCTCGTCAGTCAGGGAAAAGAGCTCTCAGCTCAGGAAATCAAAGAGACATTTTCTTTACAATGGAAAACAGGTGGAACCGAGAAATTTACTTTCTGCTGGCTTGGTAAATATTTTAAGCAAGCTTGACAAACGTGGGTTGAAGTGATTTATTTAGTCAGCCTATCCATTTATTGTCCAAATAACGTTGGTGATAGCATTTCAAAGGTATTAGTTACAGAACTTTGAAACTCCGTGGATGGCTATATATTTTATGCAACCTTAAATGCACGTGTAGTAAAGACAGAAAAGTGACTGCCATAAAGCAGTCTCTGGCAAACCGGCAGGGCGGATTAGAGATGATGTCTCTTTCCCATAATGCCAAGGGGAAAAATGGTTTCTTGCCCCTTCAGGCGTTTGACCTCCATTAGGTCTGTCAGCTGGAATAGCTGTATGGAAGCCTGCTAAAGTTACACGGGGCTTTTAATTGGGGAAAAAATGTGTTGTGAACCCCCAAGAACCTTGTCTTTACTTCTCCTGTCTTTGAAGGACATTTCAGAAGAGGACTTGGCTGTTCCACCTAGATCTGGTGGATGGATTTATACCCGATAGCTCAGAATGTTCTGGAATTTTAATCATAGATCCATTTCAAAATACTTGACATCCCTCGACATGATGGTGTAAGACGGGTGTATGTTCTAACTTCTGTAATGCTCTTAACTGGCAACAAGACCGGTGCAATCCAACGGAGCTGGCAACATCTCTACGATAGGAGCTAAAACAAAAACAGTCTTAACAGGGAATATTCAAGATTTAAACTTTTCTATCTAAAAATCTACATATACAACATTCTGAAACTAGATGTTATCTATCAAATGTGGCACAGACAAGCTATTGGGGAGAAAGATGGCTCAGGCAAACTGTTTGGGGCAAAGATAAACAGGCAAGCTATTTCAGGACAAAGTTGGCACAGGCAAGCTATATAGTGAAAAGATGGCTCAGGCAAGTTGTTTAGGGGCAAAGGTGGTAGTGATAAGCTGGTTGGAGGCAAATGTGGCTAACGCCAGGCACCATGCACTAGATTGTGAAGAGGAAGGGGCTCAATTTTATACCTTTTAGTTGTGAATATTTGTCTACGTGATTGTGCTCATTAACTATTGTTTATACATTCTGTGGTTAATTAAAAAACAGGATTCTCATGCTGTACTCCCTATCCTGTCCGACTGGATTCTCTAACTCCCAGCATCCCTGGTTCAAGGACATATCCAACTGCGTTCAGCCAAACTAGAACATTTCACAAAACATCATTTTGATTTAAAGTTCTTCTTATACTTTTTACAGAGGATCCTTACACCAACATGCCTTCATCACACTATTAACCCTTTCATGTCACAATTCTCTTCCGGGCACTACAGACCTGTTGCTTGTTGAAGTTAGGGGGGGGTTTATTAATGCCCCTGCTCCTCGGACTATAGGGTCTAACACCATGGTTCTACCAAGCATCTCCCTTACACACGATTACCACTGAACAGTATTTGAATTGGATATGCTAATTGTGGAAGGTAAACATTATTAATAAAAGTATATAAAATATATAAAATAAATAAAATTTTGCCCATTATATTTAAATAACCAATACAATTCCTCAGTTGTTTAGGATGAACCTAATTTTATTTTTATGTAAACAGGTCTAGATTATGTATAAACGTCTCACACATTATGTACCACGCTCAGCAAGAATCTGCTGCTAAGTATGATATGTGCGAGGTTTGGATGTGCTAATTGTACTACGTGTAGGTAAGCAAACTGTAATGTGATGGCGGCTTCTTCTCATTCTATCACGCAAGGTATAGGTGTCAGGATAAGGATCCGCATTGCAGAGCTGGCATCACCTGATGGGCAAATCACGTAACAGGAACAGCAGGAACGTAGTGCAGAACAACAAGGAAGAACCTTAGTCAAGGCAGGCCGGGGTTGGATATACTGGAGCAGCACACGGGCATGAGGCATGGACGAAGGTCAAGGTCAAGCAGAGGTCTAGTAGACAGTTCGGGATCCAATGGTGACGGAACAACCCGATAAGATAAGAGAAGGAACTCAAAACTGGTGCAGGACTCTAGACAAGGCAATAACAAGGAATAACACCCAGAGACTAAAGATAGCTCTTGCATGTGCGAGGATATATATAGGTATAAGGGGAATGGCATTTAAAACTGAGCGTGTGTCCCCATTTAATATATAGGGCAGATATTGCTGAGTAGCCTGCAGGAGAAGAGATCCCTGTCATTACTACTCCAGTGAAATGGACTGGAGAGGCGGAGGCCGTGGTGACAGGTGTGACGCATAGCCTGTGATCGGTTTCAAAACTTTCAACAGACTTTAAATAGAAGTATGACTTCCACTGGATGATTATTGGCATAATAACATGTGATGTTATAATAATAATAATTATTGACATGACGTATAATTAATAGTATATGAGTTACTGCAGATTGCCCTGTTGGGACACAGTGAATAATAATAATAATAATAATAATACATATTTATAACATACAAAACAAAGGGATTGAGTGGCAGATTACTCACAGAAAGAGGGGGCCATACCTTCTAACATGGCACAATGCCCAAAAAGGGCCAGAATATTTATGTACTAAAGAAAGACTTTATTCACACACTTTATTGTATAAACACGTTGTTTCTAACGTTTATGCCTTAGAACCCTGTGATACCCTCATGCCCAACAAACATTCTGATCTCCTAAAAAAAGAAAAGTCCTTAGCTAATGCCAAAGTGGAGGGGGTTCCGATAACTACCCGTGTACCGAGTACATAATATGTTTGCTTTTTTATTGTGTTATAGGCACAGATGACAAAAAAGCTACACAAGGCAGGTATTATTAATATTAATGGTATTAATAAATACACACAATGGAACTAAAATGTTAAGGTGACTTTTATTCTAAAGAGACAATTAGCTCAAAGAAGGTAATTGTCATTACTGTAAACTAATATTTTTTAGATTGATATGTATTATAAGTCCCACCTTAACTGCAATGCGAAGTACGGGATAGGAGGCAGCTATGAGTTGGCATTGTACTGAGTAAATACGGCGGGGTGTACGAGAAAGGCAGTTGCAGCGCTGTTATTATCCATATATTATATTCTGATTAATGTCTCTGTAACCTGCTGAGATATTTCGATCCTGTCCACTGGATTGAGTTGGTCATAAATCAGCCGTGGAATCGATACAGAGAGCTAATCACGGCCCCCACGCCTTTCCAATCTACATCCCTGCCGGCTCCTTCAAGTCTGTTCTGTTTTTTTTAACCTTCGGTGTTTCTCAATATGTTACTTAATTTATTGGGCAATTTTGCACTGAGGAACCCAAGCTCACTAGCGCTGTCTGTAAATCTCGCCCGTCACGAGTTCCTGGGATGATGGGAAGACCTAAATGCATGAGAACGTCATCAGCTGGCAACAGGGGTAGGATGACCTAGCAGAGCCGTAACTCTTGGAGCCTGGGCAGCATCTCCGCGCTGATGTCATCTGAACACGGAAAGGGGCACAGAGGTATTACCGTTGGGTGGGTCAAGTGCGGTCTTCACCTAGTAGTACCTGGTACAGCTACCCCTCTTGCCCCATGGCAATCTCAGCTCTGCGACCTAGAACATGGATGGTCATGGTGTTGCCTTGGACGACAAATCTCAGGACGCCTAGCTAGCCTTGCACATCTGTAGGTCAGGGTCAGAAGTTTGAATCTGGAGGGTATGGGGAGCCAGTGGAGCGATTGGCACAGAAGAGCATCAGATGAGGAACGGTGGGAAAGGAAGATAGCTGCAGTGTTGAGGATGGGTTGAAGCGGGGGAAAGGCGAGTGAGAGGAGACCAGTTAGCAGAGAGTAGCAATAATCCAGACGGGATATCCCAAGGGTGTGGATTAGTATTTTGGTTGTTTCTTGTGTGAGGAATGGGTGATTTTGGGGAGATGTTTTTTTTAGGTGAAGGTGGCAGGATTTGGTGTGGGATTGGACGTGATATAACAACCACATCAAAAAGTCCTTGCATTATTGCCTGCAAAGTACTCTTAATGATCTTAAAATCCCATGTTGGCAATGCCAGGTGACCTAAACAAAGCCAAGCCTGCCGTATTTTATCACTCTTTGTTGTTTTAATTTAATTGCCTCCCTACCGGTATTCCTGATCCATAATCCTCCCAAGGTTTTTTGATCTCTCTAATTAAAGCTCAGTGAAACATTTCTACTAAATTCTAACCAAAACGCTATCATCCTGATGACCTAATGTGTCCGAGGACCCTAAGGACTGAAGGTTGAACCTGTTCCCTCGGTCCTATTCTAACAACAACTCACGAATTGAACTTTTTAGACGTTTCCGTGATTTTCAGGCGGAAATAATTTCCGACAGGCGTTTTCATATTGTTTAATTGTCTGCGTTCCATACTGTGATATTGAAATAATTATTATCCCACAGTGTATCAAACAGATTAAATGTAGCAAGTGGCACTTGACATTATCTAAGTCAAGCGGTGTGTTAAATCCAATGCCGAGGGCCACACGTCTTACCTGTGTGTTCTACAAAAGCTCTTTTTTTAATTTTTCTACATAGAAAAACAAAATAACTGTGGCTGGTGACATAATATACACAGCTGTCATGGCCTCGGGGTGTACAATTAAAAATAATAATGTACAATGGGTTCAAAGTGGTGATTGTCCCTTTTTACAGTTTACACACAATTTCTTTTGAACATATTCAATAACTCACTAAATAAATGAATAAATAAATAAAGGACGGTTCCTTATGTTCTTCTCCATGTCCATCACCTTGGTGTGTAAAATAAAATCATACGTACATACATTAGGCCATGTTTATGTATGAATCAACTGTAACTGTAACAAGACGGGAACCATGACCATTCTCTGACCAGGTCAAAGATGAAGAAGTTCTTTGTATACGTTCTGTTAAAATGGAATTATAACCTGCGAAGAACTTTGTGGTCATCAACAGGGTATAGCAAGTCAGTTTAACGTCTGTGATAATGTTTTGAGTTTTTTTTGGGGGGGGTTGGTTTTTTTTGATGGTTCAGCAGAATTTAAGAAAAAAAATGTAACCACGTACCTGCCAATCAACCCAATGTTGATTAAATCCAGCTTGAACCTTTTGGAAGTTATATAAGAGGCATCACACAAAAAGGCACGCCGGGACGTTTTAGACGGGAACTTTGTTAATGAGCCGACACTTCAAATATTAACCCTTTAAGCGTCCATCACAAAGATTCTACGGCAGCGACTTGCTAGTGGCGGCAAGCTGGTGGTTCTCATAACAGTTATGATAACCGTGACTTTTTCAGGAGGTGACGAGATAAAGTCAGCTTTAAGAGGTGAAGTCACCTGTATTCAAGAAGCGATTTCAGCGGTAATATAACAGGGGGTAAAAGCACCATTTGGGATGTCTTTAAATTGGAGTTAAATATTAAGGAGTCAGCTCCAGACTTTATGACCCTGAGTATCAGCCTAGATTAGGGCAAATCCTGACAGTTCCAAGGTATATCTAGTAGGGAAGCTCAAGAGGATCTGCCGAGGAACTCTAGAAATTCTGTTTAACTTCCATCGTGTTCTTTATGTTATGTAAATCAATGCTTAATGAAACCTTTTTATGTTTTGCCTGTTGAAAGAACAGAGTTGTGTGGCTTGCTGTCCTCCGGGCTGTAAATGAATGTATCCTAATCAATGGGGCAGAATCATCTATTTCTTTTCAATAAATGATGCTTTGGGGAAATACATGCCGGATCATTGATCTGCAGCATATTACTTTTGTATTATGTCCGTCGCAGGAGGGGTGGAGATGGATTAGATCATAACTGCGTTATAATACACCCAAAATAGGCTCACATTTCCTCTGCATCCAGATGTTTCTGGAGATCCAAACTTTTTAGGCCACGGGTCATTTTTTGCTTCTCTTAATATTTCGCGCACGGACGTTCCAAACAGGCTTAATGAGCCGTACGTCTCTCTTGTCTTTCGCTGAATAAATTAGGATTTTAGTTAAAAAATCACAGAGCGCCAGAGCCGCTGAGCTGCGGATACAAACGCAGAATGGCAAAGCTTTCTATCACTTTTTTCAGAGGGCTCTAAATACAATGTTATTTTTTTCTTTCATTGAAAATGGATTCGAAATATCGTCACACTGTTGCAAAGCTCGACGTCCGAGGGGATACTCGCAGTCTCTGTAGTCTCTGTTCTCGTTACTGTGTTATGTGCTGCGTGGACGCTGGTGGGACAGGTTATTCAAAGGCTTGGCTATGAAGTTCATTTGGATTGTGGTTCATGCCCGGAATGTGCCTCTGCTTTATCTGTTAGATTGCAAGCTCTTGGACTTATGCGGCTTTACTGCGTCTGTATAGGGCTTTTAAGTTTATATACAATTGTCTCTTTTTAGGACAAAACTGCATAGTGAGCAATGGGGTTTGCCAGTAGTAGATGCTTTGGCTATAATAATGCAACTGTACAGAATATATGTACCATTTCCACTCCTATCTACTGTCTGTATACAGAATACAGAATACAGGGTTCACTTTATAAAGGGTCATAATAAACATGTCAACAAACGGGGCAATCGCTTCCTAAAGCCAACCACTGTCCAATAAAAGGGGGCAAAATATCACCCCGTGAAAACAATCCCGTTTCCGTAAGGAGATTCCTCAGCAATTCGAGTAACTTCCAATATGATGTCACGGAACATTGCATGTGTGGTCACACTGACACTTTCTGTTTTCCTGCAGGAAATGATGTGGAAGAATCATAAGAATACCATGGTAACTACTCTCAAAACAAATGTATCTTTTTCACCCGCCATTATTGTGTTTATAAGGGTTTTTATTTTAGGCGTATTTACATGTTAAATCTCTTTAAATAATTCTTTAAATAAAAAAAAAGCCTATTGTGAATTGCGACATCAATCTCCCATTGGGTAAAGTCAGTTCTGTAGATGTGACCTATGAGGTCTTCAACGTTTATTTGACTCTACATCTTACTTTATCACCAAGAGCCCATGAAAAAGTATCGGATACTTGTAGGGATCACTCAATGAAGTCACTGGAGGCAACAGCTGATCAATATATTTATAAAATGGAGTTATCGGGATAGGTCATGAGTTACCAGAATGAGCACAAGATGTTAAAAGTTCCAGGGTGAACTCTAATTGGGTTTATTACCTATTTCTTTGGTCAACCCCAGAGCTAAAATCAGCTAGATGCCCCGAGACCCTGTTGAGATGAATGCAAAAAAAAGTCCAGCTCTAGTTTCATAAGTTGAGCTTAGGACACATCCATTATGGTGGATTTGATTGTACACATTTCTGTATCTAAGAATAATGATATAGCAATTTATTTTGAAAAAAGACACAGTTCCATCAATTTCCACCCCACTGTCGATTCAGAAAAAGACGTTTTTTGGTCCGCATTTACATTCAACCAATTTCCAACTGTGCCTTAAAAGGAGGAAAATGACTTCTTGACTCCAAAATAGCCTCTGATTTCCCACTGCGTCAACAATCTACAACTAATCCTGTCCTTATAACCCGCTATATGCCCGTATATTCTTCTTTGCTTAAAAGAAATTACCCGACCAATATTTAAAGGCATTACTTCAATTTGATAACATTCCACATCTTTACTGTTCTTTAGGTGGAAATTCCTTTCTTCGGGTCTCCAGGAATGACCTCTTGTTCTTTTTTTACAATCCTATTAATAAACAGCATGTTCAGCATTTTTTCCGGGTTATGTACAGGTCAGGTATGTTTGTTGGAAACCTTGCTTGATATTTATATATATTCACAGAGGCCATAAAAGCAGCATTTATTGAAATCTCTGCCGTGGCTTCATTAATTCTCATTGCTGGTTGCAAAAAAAAAACACAGAACACATAATGAATCACCAGCCTCAAAAAAAAAACACCATTTGGTTAGGATGTCCCAGGGCCCCCTTCAGGCTCCTCGGGGTTATACACCCCGTCTAAAAAAGTTATAAAACATCTGTAGCACTCACGAGGCATCCCTACAGCCTTTGATGAACTCATGTGCACTTAATGGTGCTCTTGGCAAGGTTCCGGAGCCAGCGGCATTGTCCTCCATACACTGAGTCAACCTTCCGTGTTCAGCAACAAAGGCTGACATGCTGACCTTCGGAAAACAAACACTGCGGAAACTTTGCTGTTTTCTGTATGATATAATGTTCTGTGTAGAAGTTTGCAGGCTGGTCCCTGTCAAAGGTAGATGTGGAAGATAAAGAGGGAGCTCAACGTGTGCTTTTATGAACCTTGTACATTTCTTCCTATTAAATATATTTCCAGAAATTGCCAATGCGTGTATGATGTGGTTATTAAGATATAGTCGTCTTAGGGATACGGGACTCCAAGCGTCATTCCTGCCATAAGGCCACAGTGGCCGCCTTCTTCTGTTCTTTGGGGGTCACACTTCCCAACAGGTAATGAGGCTCCGTCCTTTTCTCCCCGGGGTGAAAGGCCTGCAGGATGGCCAGATGTTCTTGGCCCTTCCTGGCAAGGGAAAGGGCCGCTGAAAACCACACGAGAGGACGACATCTTAAGGCTACCTATCTCCCCCCGCTCCAGAAAACTGGGTTCTTTCTAGGGACCCAATTCCACCATAGCAACTTTCGGTGAGGATGGTGTAATTTATTGAAAATAAACAATTCAATTAAAAAATCCTGAAAAAATCACACCTGCAAAGCGAGAAAACCAAACGCAAAGCTTTACAGAGGAACCGCACGGCTTCCTCGGCAAATGGTACGCTTCCGATGCACAGTGCACTGGGGGATCATGGGAAAAAAATGTAAATTTGCATGAAATGCTCTGGCTACGTCTTTAATAGCAGACATAAATTAAACGTTAAAAAAAAGCAACACTAAATAACCATAATAATTACGGAGATGGTTTCAGTAACTATTTTATCTCAGATGTGATAAATCTTCCTTAACTGTCCCAAGCTATGAGGGCATGTTTGTCAACTTCTACCACAGGGGCAAAATAAATGGAGTAGGGAGGGTAACTCATGTATAAATTGGCAAAACAAAAGTTTCTAGGAGCATAAATGATCGTTATAGATTATTGTTCATTTATATCCTGGTCGTCTTCCGTGTTATTGTGATCCCTAATTTTAAAAAGTATGATCAAACAATAGAATGCCGCGCGTTCTTCCAACAGCTACAGCAAGGAGCCATATGTTGGCTGTAGGGTAAGACTGATCTGCATCTCGGTATACTCTGTAAATTATAGAATCCCAGCTTCTTGTTTACACTTTGAATCCCCGGGTCGCACTAAAAACTGTCACTTTGTCACGTTTTGGTAAGATTTACTTTTTTTTTTTTTTTAGGTTTAAACTGCGTGTGAGCCTTAGAAGACAATTGTTTGGATTAAAACGCATATTTTTAGACTCAACACATTTAATAAAGAAATGCTAATAATAGTATAAACATAAAAAATATATACGTTCATACATAATGTATATTACGTGCAAGACTTAGATTAAATCACAGTAATAAGGCACAATAGATATACCTTGAACTTGGCGCTTCACGCAGTCTACGCTCCCTCTACTTACACGCCTACATTCAATACGAAGGCGATAAGAATCTCCTGCCATAAATCAAGCTGAAAATGAGACCTCTGTCTAATCACATCCAGTAAATTAGAGAGTCAATGAGTACTAGAGCTTGACAAAACGCTCCGCGTCGACCTCTCTACGGGTTCACTGGCTTTTAATGAAGATAAATCAAAGATTACAGATCCTGAAACATTAAGTAAAAATAATACTTTGATAAATAAAAAAAAAAGATATATATATAGAAGTATTAATAAACACTCATCTACAGACACCAGACAGGCCAGAAGGCTTGTTTTTCCCTCAGAAACCTCATGGTGCTGCCGCAACCACAAGGGATTCTGGGTAGGCACATGCAAATAAGGTCAACAACGATCACCTTTTGCCTCTATATCCACTTTATACATGGATCCCGTGAAAGTAATTGCCCACTGTACACGACGGCCTTTAGACAAAACTCGGGAAGAGGTGCAGTAGCCAGATTAAGGATGAAACAGCTGTCCATGAGCGGTGATCTGGCTACTGCATCTCTTACCCGAGTTTTGTCTAAAGGCTGCCCTGTACAGTGGGCAATCACTTTCACGGGATCCATGTATAAAGTGGATATAGAGGCAAAAGGTGATCATTGTTGACCTTATTGGCATGTGCCTACCCAGAATCCCTTGCGGTTGTAGCAATACCATGAGATTTTTGAGGCAACAAGTCTTCTGGCTTGTCTGGTGTCTGTAGATGAGTGTATAATAATACTTCTACTACCCCCAAATATTAGTGGAAGGGTTTTCCATCCCCTTTACTCACCATAACTTAAGTAATGATATATATGTATATATATATGGAATCTTTACACCTATGATAGGTAGAGTGCAACGCAACAGCTGGTGCAGAATGTATATATAGACTAGATTGCCTGGCTGTAGTTTTTATATGTCTTGTCATGAATGAGAGCTTGTTCCAACCCCTTAAGGCACCCTAAAGCACCAGGTGCTGTATCGTTCAGGTAGGAAAATGACATCGGGGAGGAGAATATCCTCCAGCAGACACCAAAGGAGCAAGTTAAACTATCCTTGTCTTGATAAAGTGACATAAGACCTTTAGTTCGATGCCGTACACGTGTGGTGGGTGGTCTCGTTAACTAATTAATCATCACCTTGCATTCTCCATATGCGAAATCTTTCTGCGCTCGGTACAGAGGGGGGTCCCACGGGACCCCCACAGAGATAATTCTCTGCAGAGCTTATCAATGAAGCCTCGGACTGGACTGCGTTTACAATAGGGATCCGTGACAAAAATAGTGATATCCCACATTCGGAAATACAGCCCTTGGGCCCACTCATAGTGATTCCGAAAGGTGGCATAAAATCCTCAAATTCCTCTAATTAGCTTTTCTCTTCCTTATTTTCCCCTCGCCCTCCTCGGCAGACTGCGTGTGCATTTTCACTCTCTCCAGCTTTCGCTTGTCCTTTGGGTCTCGCTGTTGTTATGAATGATCTGGAAAGGAGCAAAGTCATTATCCAAATTTGTCAATGTATCATTAGCAGCAGTTAAATGACAGCTGAGATTACACCAGGAAGAGAGACATCAGTTTCTCGGTAACTATGTTACACTACTCAATTCATTCTGCATTTTGGACGAGATCTAGCTCGGAACAAATGGGGAAACGTTATGAGACCTGGCACCTCCGATCGAGATCCATCAATACAGCCCAGAATAAAACAGATGAGATACTGAGTGGGAATGATAGGGAGATGGCAGTGATTTCTCCCAGGGGTACAGTGTTTTAGGAGTGACGGAACCTGGTGAAATCACGTACCGCAACTTTGTATTTATTCAAAACCCCCAAATTATATTTTAATGTTCCCCGCCGTAAAGGCTGTTACACTCTCTGTGCTTTCCATAGAGGTCAGCTATCTAGACTGTTAATTTGCATAATTCTACCCATGATCCACTGCCTACGGTTTAATGGCTGTATAATGTGAGGGGTTTTAACCTTTGTGATTGCTAAGACCTATAAGCAGTGTGCAACGCTACGGCTAACATCTGAGTAAGGCAGCTGTCACCCATGAGTTAACAGCTACTGTGTGGGGATGGTGGGAGTTGTTGTCATACGCCGGTTTCAGGGTTCGATTAAAATCCAGCTTTTATAATGCTTTTTATTTTGGGGTGTTTGCTTTGTAAAAGCTCTTGGGTGTTTTGCATAAATGTGGCATGTTTTTAAATTCACATTTTTGGTTAAAAACAAAACACTTTCATGGAGCGTGCTTACTTTCAGCATTAGACAAGGTTGTCCAGAGCTGGCATGAGGCCGTCAACCCAAGGTTTTATTTATTGCCGTTTGCAGCTTACATCAAATAACCAAAGCAAGCGATTTGGTTTCCAAGAAACTGCTTCTTACCTTTCCCCTTCCAATACCCAACACTTAGCACCAAATCCAACCCATTATATCACCGACATACAGTCCTGCCAAACACGTATTCTGGATTAGAACAGCTGGTGCAGTCAGTTGCCCCTAGGGCGCTTCAAGCCCCATACAATACTACTACTCAATGAGCAAGTAAAAAAAAAAAAAAAAAAGAGACCCCCTATTCTCCCCATCCGCTCCATTAACATTAGGGAGGACTGTGCCGAGTCAGCACATAAGTGGAGCGCTGGGATATGACATCTTATCGCGATGCGAAGTATGGACAGCGGCCGAGAGGGCGCAGAAAGCCCCGCTGTCCTGGGTTAGACCTACGGCACAATTGAAGGCAAATAGGCCACTGAGTCTTGTATGCAAATTATCCTTCCTGTGGGTGGAGTTAATTTGCATACGGTGCTCCTTATTGAAGCTAGAAGAGGAGATGAATCGTTTTTTTTATTTTAATCTCTATAAAGCCTCATATACAGTCTGCATATACATACATGCAAGAGGATAGTAGTTAACCCTTAAGTAGACAAGGTAGCCATGATTAAAAAATTGGCATTACTTTATATGCTGGTTTACAATGGGTAGGCTTATTCACTAAAGGAGGTGTTTAAGAACAGTTCAGATGGAAGTTTTGCTGGTTGATCCATAGATTATGCGGTGCTGGCAAAAGACTGCTCTGCAGATAAGGTTGGAGTATCTGCTTTTGAAAAGAAACTTACTGCAACTCCATCTATGAGGCCAAATTAACCAAATACTGCATTATTAACCACGTGGAGGAGCTGTCCATGGTACTTGAAAACGGTTTCAGTTATCCATCCGGTTCGGACAAAGGCTGATGAATCCACATCAGGCTGTCTAACTGCTGATATCTACTGGGTATTCCACCTGCTAGCAATTCTTTTTATTTTAAGCATTTCAGTATATTTGGAGTTTCCAGATTTTTGGCTGGGGACTGCTCTATAAGTGAAACAGCCTCCCAGCAGAAGTGGTAGAGGGTAATACAGTGAGGGAAGTTAAACATGCATGGGGTAGGCAAATAGCTCCTCAATGGACGGCCGAATGGTTCTGATGTTACATCAAGTTCTATGTGTTGCTGTTTCCTCCATGGCATTGTGCTTACAGGGTGATTCATTTACTAAACAATGTGTTTTCACTTGTTTTGGAGTAAAATTAAAATTCTCACAGACGTTCCTTTCTATCATGTACAAGCAAACTACTCGGACACTTAAAAAAATGTTCTCTCCAATGTAGAGAAGCCCTGGAGGATTCATGTTCCATAAGTATCTCTGATTAAAGGGAAAATATGATCACGCTTGTTTACAATGTAACAAGCAACGCAACATACATCACTTTAAGCACCACCGACAAGACAAGAACATTATCCCTTCTGTAATATTGTTGTTATTTTCTTGTAATAATGTTACAATAACTTGGAAAACAAAGACAGGTATTTTAAAATGCACGGAACGGCCTTAGATTTCGCCGTGATTACAAAAAGTACCCAAAACACAGCCCCGTCTGTGCATTAAAACATTATTGTCTCAGGCCTTAATTACAGTAGTTTTATCTAAAGCAACATCTCTTCTCTTCCATTTCCCCAAACGCCGCCTAATAGGAAAGTAATCTGTCGGTACAGAGTCTATTACGCAGCCAAACAGAAAACAGAAACCTTTTGACCATCACAAAGCTCGCTGGAGGATAGATACAATCCCAACGAAAAAACAATATCTAACCACACGGCAAAGTTAAAAAAAAAAAAAAAAAAAAAAAAAAAATATATATATATATATATCTATATATTTAGATATATATATAGAGAGAGAGAGATAGTACATATATACATATAGATAGATAGATAGATAGATAAATAGATGGATGGATGGATAGATAAATATATAATTATGTATGTATATATATATATATATATTCATATATAGATAGATGGATCACACATATAGATATCTATATATGTATATACAGTATATTTATACATATATATATATATATATACACTATATATATATATATATATATATATAGTATATACACACACACACACATATATACAGATATATATATCTGTGTGTGCATGCATATATATATATATTTATTTATTTATATAATTTTGTATGTATGTATGTATATATATATATATATACATACATACATACATACATACATACATACATACATACATACATACAAAATTATATAAATAAATAAATATATATATATATATGCATGCACACACAGAGCAAGAGAGATCCACTTAAATCGACTGATACCAGACGGAGCTTTAATATCACGAAAGAACAAAACCATGAAGAAGAAACTGATAAAGCTCATATTACCCTGTTCCCTATATTGCCTTATTCTCTTGTTAGCCAACCAATATTATTAACAATATTTTTTTTTCCCCCAGGAACATTTAATTGTCATGTGACGCAAAAGCAAACACTGGTAGATTGCCACCATATAAACCGAAAAAGCTTCTTAAAAGTTTCTGGCTTTATGTGATTAAACCATCAGAGGAAAGAATAAAATGATGCTAATGTTTTTTTTGGTCAATATAATACAGGGTAGGCTATAATGAATATTTTGCAGTGCACTAGCACCTTTAAAGGGTTACTATTACATAGCATGCGGCTCAGGTCATTTTAAAGGTTCAGGGGCATGCTCATAGGTGTTCTTTTTTTTTTAAAGAGTCAATAATGGCAAAAGCACCCTAAGAGATCCGCCATTGTCTTCCTGCCGCACACACAATCATCGTTGAATAGGTCTTTTCTTGTCAATGTGGAGAGAATGCCCTCTGCTTCTTATTTATGCTTCTCCAAACACTAGAGGTGTCTGAAGCGTATTCTTCCCGAGCACACAGCCCGTGCCTGCTATCAAAGCTTCATCTCGCGCGCTACAACAAACCGCTCAGCTGTTTCCCCCGCGCCGCACGCCGAGCTCAGCTGAGATCTGCATTCTGTTTAATTGTCGAGGTTTCCTCTGAGATTCTTAGCATGAGATTTTCCGTGTGTCTGCAAATAAGTAATGGTGCCAGCTCCTGGGAATGTTTCAGAGCACCGAGGTCCTTAACCCGTTTATTCACATCGCTCCTTAACCCATTTTTTTCCAAGGTAGACTCGAGATTGGAATTCCTAATTAAAAATCATAATTTCACATTGACTTTGGGGGAATTTGGGACATTGTCGCTCATTTAGAATCTTCCAAGCATAGATTTATGTATTTTATATCAATCTCAGAGTTGCTTCTGCCAAAGGGGTAGGTAGCGGTTTGGAAAACAAGCTACTGCAGATTGGGTCTTATTGTCTCCTGGATGGACAAGAGCATGGCCGGCCTGGAGAAGACGAAGCAGCCCTGGCGCTTTAAGGCCAGCGGCTGCCAAATGACATAAGTGCGGCCGACAGCTGCACATAACATTTTTATTCTCGTGCGCTGGAGCGGCATATCTTGTGAGTATGGAGTGATGTCGGCCAGCATTTGCCCGGTGTGACAGATGGCCGGTCCTGGCCAAGGGTCATGGAAGTTGTAGTCCATTGCACTTAGGGTGCCAGTAGTTGGTTTTCTGTGTTCTGTATAGATATTATTGGGTTTTCCCAAAGTTGCAATAGCCTCCAGCTATTGTGAAAAACTGTTCCCTTGGAAGACCATCACCGATAGCTAATGAAAGAACAGCTATCATAATGCTCCATAATGCCGACATTCCGCTTATCCACAAAACACTAAATTAAAAGGCTCTAATCATCTACTGCTCTGTTTATATATTTTTTTAATCTCTCCGTTAAAGTTAAAGGTCGCTAAATGAGCTCGCAAGCCAAAAAAAAAACCCCATGTCTAATGAGGCTTTCAGCTGGCCGTATTAACACCAATTATGGTTCTTTTCCATAAATTTACATATAGTTTATAAAATTACAGAACTTTCAGCAAAGGGGTATAGCGGATTATGCTAATTTGTTGTTATTTATAAAGCAACGATATACGGTGTTTAGTTTTGTGTTAAACGTTACAAATTAACTGGTTGACGTGGCCGCCTGGATACAATTTAAGTCGAAGATTCCCGCGGCCTTCCTACAAACTAAACATTTTAGGGGGGGACTCTGATAAATCCCTCCATGCATTTGCAAAGGGAAATATACAAAATTGCATATAGCTTCTCAATAATAGCATATTTTTTGCAGGTCTCTGGATATTCTCTTTTTAATGTATTTTCTGTTGGCCCCCCAAAGAGGGACTGTCCCTCCTAAAGAAAGATACTTGAATAATGTTCAATTATATGTGCGTTATGCAGGGCCAGTTCAGCCTTTTCCAGGAGAAGTTTGCCGGAGTTTGCCCTTCATAATGCACGTTGACATTCAGCAACGTATTTTGGGATAGGGCACGGAGGGGCATAGAAGCCCCTCTTCCACCATATGGTGGGGGGGGGGTTCAGATCTCCCTGCTGGGCTATCAGGCTTCTAATGAGAGGGTCACAAGAGGTATCCCTGATCTCCCCAACCAGCCCATTTCCCAGGCTGTACCTAGATGGCACAAGCCTCCACAACAAGCACTTCCTTAAGAGGCAGGAAGCCGTGTTATGACATCATAACGCAGAGCTAAGCAGTAAGGACAATGGCCACCGCTTGGAGCGCTGTCCTGGGTCTGTTCAGCTTCCCTGCAAGCTCGCCATTGTGAGCTTTACGTGTCCTTGTGTCACTCCTGAGTTCTCTGTACACGTACAGCTCATGTGTTACATGCATGTAGTGACCGGGACTGCGTGTGACACAGGATTCTGCAGACGTGTTTGGATGGCACGTCCTGCGTGTGATTGAGCCGGTGTCTGTGTCACTGCGCCCTTGCCAATGAGTAGAATAAATTGCTCTGCCTGAAGCGGTAACCTTGCGTTGATGTACAGGGAACGCTCTACCCGATGACCCCCTCCCAGACAGTTTGGATGCCCGGTATTTATAGAGCGAGGGGGTGGTGACAGGGGCTGGGGGCAGGAGGAGATCGATGAGACCAGGGAGGGGGGTATAATTACACACTCCAATATGACTCATTTGAATTTAAAACCCTGCAATTTTCTCACTTTAGACTCTCTCGTGACCGCAGACGTGGCTCCGGAGATTCAGCTGCTCCTTCCAAGAAATTCTGATAATGACAATCCTATTAATTAATTACCCCGTATCCAGTGCTGGCTTCTCCAGTGAACCGTCGCACAGCCATCAGCGGGTTACAACATCCTATCAATTTAACAGTTAACAATTTAATAAGGAGCAGGCTTTACCGAGGAGGGTTTCACGGGGCATAAACCAGAAACATGCGGTCCCACTTCCAAATCCCAGAGCCCTCCGGGACCCTAAGGAGGAAGGCCGTTCGTTACAATCATCCATAAATAAGCAGCGATAAAATATTGAAGATTTTCATAGCGCGGAAACCCTTTAAATAGAGAAATATATGTAGAACACGGCGAAAAAAAACAACAAAAACAAGAACAGCAGGTGCCGGAGTAATATGGCGGCTCTGGGCAGGTCAACCAGCACATAGTTAGCTCCCGACATCATGTGTTTGTGCGGCTCTCAGGTACCACACTGGGTATTCGGCTGGAGGGTCCAATGAGAAGCCACATCTGCTGACCCTGGAAATGAGGAACAGCTGGTAGACGTGGCCGGTATTCCATCTAGTTCAATCAAAGCTTATGAAATGTTTATCCGGTCAAGACTGTAGCGGGAGCAGGTCAGAGACAGGAGCGTTCTTCACTCGTTTGTAAATTAGGAAGAAAGGCAAAGGGGGGAAAAAAGGAAGACGCTGTCGCTGGATTTCACACAGGTGGGTTGTGAGTGGTTTGTACTGAGTATAATAAGGAAGGGGGGTAGGGATTTAGCGATTCCTCCAGAAATACCAAGGAGATTGCAAGAAATATTAGGGTTTTTACAGAAAAAGAAGAAAGTAGGCAAGAAACAAGAAACATTAAGAATCATGTTCTAAATAAAAACATCACAGGGTTTCTGCCCCTGCAGGGGAAAAGGGGCTGCCTTTGTAATGGATATGATGTGAGCTGGTGCAGGGACCAACTGGGGCAGGAGTGCGGTGGGGTCATGTGACATGACATGCCTTCAGGTAAAAGGGTGCCTGAGTGAGTTTGTGTGTGCATGAGTGAGTTTTTGTGTGCATGAGTGAGTTTATGTGTGTGTATGAATGAGCGCGTATGGGCGAGCAAGTGAGTGTGTACCTCAAGGGAGGGCAGGTGCTAAGATTTCACTTGGTTGGAGTATCTCTGCACCTGTGACTGCAGGCTGTTGGCCGGCGATCGGGAAATAGTTACTCTGACCCATTTCAACACAAGCAGAGAACCATGCAGCTTTCACTCTTACTGACTCCAACATGTGACTACAGAAGGGGCTTCTTATTGGCTGGTCCTGTCACATGACAGAAAGTAGGGAGCTGATTGTTGATACTCGAGAAATAGAGCCTGTCCATGTCTCTGCAAATATCCCTATTGTATTAAAGGGACCCCATGCACCAAGTGGCAGAACCTTCTACCCCATTGTTAATCTGCCCTCGGATCGAGGTTCTATTTTACAGCTCCATGGGACAGTCAGAGGAGATCTTCTGGTTGCCCCATACTGATCATCATTACTGGCCAACGTGTGGCAGTCCCCAAAGCTCAGTACTGGCTCATGGAAAATGGGGCAGTTGGGAGGTTTGAGATAACAGAGACAGCACAGGACAGATTTACTGTCTGAAGAAAATTTGATATAAAGAATAAACCGCAAAATACCAAGAGTGTATATTTATTTATTTTTATTTATTTTTAAAAATTGCTATATATTATTCTGTTTAATTTTTTTATTTCCTCTTGACGTTACAAATTGTTTTGCCCAGAAGATGATTCTCAGTTATGGTCCTTGAATTCCCTCTTTGTTTTGCAGTATGCCTACCCCTCCACCCCTCTAAATTCACAACGCGCGACCTTGAGAAAGTCACCTTCATTCTCCTCCCATTCAGCGAAACATTCCGCAGACTGATGTGGGACCCATTACGCGCGCTAAAACCGGCGCTATATAAAAATAATGTATTGTTATTACGCGGCATTGCCAGAGCCGATGATTTACCCTTTTGGTCCCGATCACCATAATGCGATACATAAGATTTTCATTACAAGCATAATGGCAGAGAGAGCCGTACTCCTCAATAGCAAACAGCGAGCGCACATCAATAAACATCAATACCTAACAAATCCAGCCGGCTTGACACGGGAAATAAAACTGCTAATGTAGCTGGTGATTTAATGAAAGATCGTTATGGCTTTTGCTTTATGAGAATCTTGACCTGTCGCATAAGATTTTGAGCCGGATGGTCATGGAAGTTAATGCCAAGGGGATTTTTTGATTTTTCAGTAGATTTTTTATTTTTTTTTAGCCGTTTTAGGATTTTATTGGAAGCACTTTTCAATGAATTGTTTAAGCGGGGTGGACCCTGTGCCTTTTCTCGAAATATTAACCCTTTGGCATGCCATCGGAGTTAACACAGTATGGGACACTATGAGACAAGCATAACATTCATCTCTTAGTGCCCTTTAAGGGGTAGGAACCCTAGGCTAATCACAGCAAACATTCCCTGCTCTCTCGCCATGTGTAAGTCAGCATATAGTGTTAGAGCGTGTGTGTATATGTGTATGATGTTAGAATGCATGTGTGTACGTGCACAGTGTTGGCGTGACTGTTACTGTAAGGTGTTAGTGTTTGTTCAAGTATATGTTACCATGTGTTTATCTGTTATTTTATGGTGTTAGAGAGTAGAGATGTAAGTGAATGATGTGAGAATGAGTGTATGCGTCTGTTAGTATTGTGTATTGTGTATTAGGATTTGTTTGTGGGTCTCAAAGTAGGGTGTTGTAATGTGCAATAAGGTACGTTATTGTACGATGTTAGTAAGATTTTGGAGCATGTCTGTTTGAGTCGGTTGTCATTGTGTCAGGGTGAGCTCTTTCTTTTGGAGAAAGAATGTGTGTATAGTGTATGGTGTTATAGCGAGTGAGTGTGTTTGCGTGTTGGTATGCATGCATGTTAGATATGGGAGTGCAAAAGAAATACCACTTCCATGAGCCATTAACTCGGCTCTCCTTAGTCTCATAAAGTATGCTAATGGGATGATCATAGGGGCCCAGATTTTAAGCCCATACTGGGCTCCAAGATTGCTGATGGCGTCCCAACCCCGTTTCTCTACAAGCTGATGCTTTATGGCAATGCTAATGAAGTCTATTCCTCCCCAGACTTCCAGGGTCATTATCTGACTGAGTAATTACTAATTAAGACTGATCTGTTCTATTATTTACTACAGTCAGTATGATAGGGAGCCACGGGGTCTGTCTAGAAGATTGGGTTAAGATAATAGACCGAAAACTCGTACAAATGGCTTATACGGCATTAATGCTGTCAGTACCAAACCACTGCATATCGATTTATTCTTTGTGTAACATAGTAGCACTTTGTTGTTATAATAACAGGGCACTTTAACCTGGCTTTCTTTTCCAGCACATGCATTTTTGTCGGACGATTACCGAGTGGCTCAACGTGAAGGAAACTTATCACAACTTCATTTATTCCATCTTGTTAGATATTCTTTGGTGCTAAACAAGGTACCAAGGACTTTATATATACCAGCATTATAATAATCCGCGACTTACCGGTAGGCACATGTTCTTTTTTTGTAAGACAGGGCTAGCGGAACTAGCAGGACATGCAGTCCAATAGAAGCAGTAGGGAGGATGTTTGCCGAATGCTGAAATGGAACACCATTATAGCACCAGATAATTATGTGTGTGTGAGAGCAAACAAGTTAAGCGCCAGGAGTTTTTAAACAAAGACGACAGCAGCGTTTTACTGCCGATGACAGATGGTGACATTGTGCAATGAGAGCAACAACAGGAGTCCCGTCCAGGAAACGTACAGTTCACCAGCAGTTCAGTTCATAGGGTTTTATAGCAACTTATGGCGACGCTGCGTAACCCTCCAAATGGCAGGGCATTGTTTAGCTCTTTGCGATACAAAACTTTATACCACATTTCTGGTCCTTAAAGGGACACCGACCAGTACCATAAGAGCTTTCACAAAAGCACATAGCGCACAGGGGCTCATACTGATTAATTCATGGAAAATAAACCTGAGTAGAGTTGGCAGACAAGTAGAATCCAACTCAACAAAGTCAACTGGGCTCCTCATGTTGAGGAGGACATACCTCAAACCGAGCAGAGGAAGGAGTTCAAAGAAACTTCACCGCCAACTGAGCTTCTTCTTCCCGAGGAAGCAAAGCCTTAACTCGAGAAGTGACAAAACACGGTTAGGGACCCTCTTTTATAGTTTTAAGAGAATAAATGCGGACTTCTGCTTATCCCACCGTCTTTGAGCCCTTAGCTGGTTACGGGCACCTTCTGACCTTTGGTGTGTGGACCCACATGGGAGATCCACCGACTGGATTGAAGGACTTTGATCTGTAAAGGGCTGTATTTTATCTCTTTTCCTGAGTGCAGTTCTTAGCATTCAATAAGTAATTTACTCTGGTTCTGCATTTCTATCATTTCTCCTTTTTACTCAGCAGCGTTTGAGATATTTACTGAAGAACCTTTTTTCACCTTTTTCCTCCATTGTGAGCACATAGCACTTCCGTCCCTTATGTTGGTGTCAATAGCATATCACACTATAGTTTACATCTCTATTATCCGCTACTAAGTGGGTGTTGTAGGGGAGGCATTCACAAAGGGGATTTTTATCACCGTGTGACAGTATATACTTGAGTCGTATTGTGTTGTTTCCAATCGACAGCATCTCAGCTTTAAGTAAATAAATAAAGTCGTCTTCTAGTTCAACGTTAGCTCTGTAACTCCAGTGTTAACTCAGCCTTTAGTCGCCAGCTCCCTGGAACATTTACAATATGTTTCAGGTCTCTAAAAGCTTTCGTCACCAATTGTTGCTTGTTCTGTGTCAACAATCGTACTCAAAAAGCTTCTTTGATCAAAGTACCCGGGTTAAAGTCCCTAGGGCATCATGCGAGTAGATACTGGTCAAGATGTCGCTCCAGTGAACCCCTAGTCGGCTTCCAACCCAAGCCAGTGGAGGTCCATGAAAGATGAATTGCATTTATTGGAGTATCTTCCTCGTTACAATGCTGGAAACAAATTCACACAATTAAGAAAAATCAGATTGTGTCTATTTTGTAACGTGTTACTGTAAGCACATGTTTACCACAAACAGAATCTGTGTATTATTGTCTTTGTTTAAATATTCATTGTTTTATACAGATAGGCAGAATCTGTAGGGAATACATAAATAAAAAGATAATATGAATAATGTGTGTGTTCTATTAACCGAGGATATCCTAATAAATAAATATAGGGTTATAAAAATATATATTTTAATCCGTTAAGATTTTAGTAAAAGTGGGTGGTTAGACCAATGGGGGGGGGTCCTTTTTTGAAAAAATAGGAAATAACAAAAGAATTAAAGCCTGGCTGCAGACAGAATAGATTTCCCAAATGTTTTTTTGGTATTTTTAGCAGTCATTGTGTATTCTGTGTTTTTTGCATTGATTGCATTTCTATGCCTCCCAAGTGTCTTTTTTCAGGAGAGTCAGTCCCTCTTTGGCAAATCATGTGGCAAATCCAAGGCTTTACTATGTTGAATTTAGGGAGGTCTGGGTTTTAATGGCAATATTGTGCTGCCCCTCGAAACTCGCTCCAACCCCCCCAAAGTTACCACTATAAACCAAAAGGGAATGTACTTAGCCAACCCTGTGTCTTAATGGCCAAATAACTCCATTCAGTTTGCTTTTCCCGAATCCCCTGGCTACATATCTCTATAAACCCCGCTTACCATATTCATTTACTGTAATTTGGAGATGGGGGATGTGCACATTTTTACCATCAGTAATTATTTAGATTAATTCCTACGGTATAATTCTCCGTTTGAAATTATACCATCCACACGAGACGATAATCGGTAGTTTGTAAGATTTATCTGACAAGATCATATCTCTGATAAATTTTAAGGATTGCGTTTACGCTGTCCATGGCCGGAATATACGGTGAAGGTGGAGATATATTGGACTTAATAAAATATTTTTAAGCAACCCCCTTAAGTTTTTGTCTCCTTGCATTTTTCGCTTGGTTCACAACACCTGGAAAAGCCGGTAATCTCGGATGGGAGCGACGCATCACTTATGGGATCAGTTTTTCCCCCATAAGACTTTCTAAATTCTTTTACCCTACTTGGCTTTAAACCTGATTTATGTTTTATTCAGAATTGCAATATTTTATGTTTCTGCTCACTGTGGTCAAGTATCCCATAATCTTAATAGAGCATTACCTATCTGGGGTGAAAACATGGGATAAGGGGAAAAAATATCAGGATATGCTCAATTATTAAAAACGATCAGATCGAGCGATTGACAGCGGCCCGATCTATCAGTATTCAGCAAAACGCGGCCAATTCTGCGTCGGTGGACTGCAATATCCTGCTGGCTGAGCGGTGTGGGAGTT